>NC_061114.1:88912034-89263773 GCF_002878395.1 Capsicum annuum | reverse complement strand
TAATGGTTCTCTAACTCCATGGGTGAAACGAAACCCAGAATGAACAGCCAACATACCTGAGAAGATTAATTCTTAAAGTTTCTTGGAGGATTTCTTAAGAATTGTTCTGGTTTCTTATAGCTAGGTTTTTCCCCTTTGATGGAGAGAATGCTTTTATTCTTGAGAGAAAGTGAGTAAACAATGAAATAATGAGGAATTAGTTCTCTTTTAGGGCTTAATTTCATGTTAAGGACTGATTAGGGCCATGGAAAAATACCAAATTATCCCTAGAAAGTCATTAAAATTTGTCACTGAAAAACCCAATTTTGGGCTTCTCCGCGATGCGGTAGCATCGCAGTGAGCCACTAGAATATGGCTGGGACTATTAAAAAAGGGATGAATGTGAAATTGACCCTTGGCGTGATGCAGCACCATCGTAGAGTCTCAGTGGACACGACACGCCGTTATCGCAGAGTTTCACTAGATGTGGTGCTGCACCGTTGGCACACTATTTTGTAAAATATGCTATAACTTCTCACCTGGTTATCGAATTTGGGCAAGTTTTATATCATTGGAAAGGTGACTGAATTTCCTACCCAATGGAAAGCTCTAACCTAAAAAATTTTGAATATTTTAACAATTTTATATAGGAATACTCATAAACTAAGAGTTAAACTGAGCTAGGGAAATACGAGGTATTACATCCTGACCGGCCCTCTGTCCTACCTGCCTAAGAACCTCCATGAGAATACTAGGGAACACCCTTACGAACATCCATACCACATATTGGTAAGGGATAAAGTACCCTAAAAGGTGGAACGCTATGAGTTGAAGGAATAATCACTCCAAGACTGAGGCACTCCTTCAAGTGGCAAAACTCTCAAAAACCAAAACATGGCCCTGGTGCTGGACTTAAACAAAAAGAATCGACTGACCTAATATAACAACCATGACTTGAATAGCAAAAAGGCAAACCATTTGAAGACCAACCATGACTCTATCCAGGACAATAACTAGATCTTCACTAGCCTTTATAGATAATCAGAAGAATGACTTGAATGGGATACTAGATTGACCCTGATACTAAAATAACTGGCATAGTGAGTACCTACCTTGATAACCACTACCTCTGAAATAGGAATTAAAATGAATCTTAATGAATATACCCTAATATTAATGCCTCTTATCACTTCCCCCTTGGGCTTCACAATGCATCTCCTCCATAAGTTGAGCATAATCAGAAATCTCAGCAAAGGACCTACCCATAATAGTAAAACTCTGAGTATACATGGCAAAAGAAAGTCCCAATTCTTAGAAAAAAAAACAAACCCTCCGATACTCAGTAGTCACATTAGAAGTAGCATACCTAGCCAACATATGAAAATACCACCACAGTCATAGAGCCCTTCTCTAACCTCGAGAACCAATCCATCAAACAATGCATAAGACTGTGAAGAATAATCTTCTCCAAGAAGGCCTTAGAGAATAGAGTTTATATTAAAGGAGAAGATTCAGTCGGCCTGGAATCAAGATGAACTCATCACAAAGTTGAGTTTCCAATTCCAACTAAAAGGTAGTGCAATCTATAGCACGAGTCTCAACAAGGCCCAAATTATACAGCCTGTCCCAATAAGCAATTAGAAACACATACGAACCCTCGTCCAGTACACAAAAAAACCTAAGAAAAGGCAATCTTAAGAATCTACCCAACATCTTCTGCTCCTCTGCAAACATAGCAGGCTGGGCAACCATACGCTAAGTGACCGCAGCTGCAGAAGATACCTCAAATCTAAGAACCACACCTATAAGTTGCACCCCCACCTTAGTACAACTTTGATCTATAGACTGCACACCATTAGATGGTGCACCAACTTTAACCCCAAAAGTTAAACCTAAGCTTTCCTAAGTACTAAAGAAGAAATAAATCACTATAGAGACTGATATGATCCCTAGATCGCCACTGGATGGGGTAAAAAAATCTGTGGCTCAAGAGCAAAAATAGGGTCTGGTAATGGCCCCCTATCCTGGACCCTAGTTGGGGATACAACTCATGGTTTTTCACGACCTCTAGGTCATCCACAAACAATGATAGGATCCCTAGTCTCACTCTCAGGAACCTTGTCTCGTATAGTGGTAAGACTTGTCCTAGCCATCATTAAAAGAGTAAAAAAAGTAATGATTTAGAAACCAACACAAGATCTCAACATAAAATGTGTGAAAGAAGTGAAGAACTCCTAAGAATGCCCTATAGCCTTTCGAAGATAAGATATAACCTAATTTATGAGTTGTGATGGCGCCTACCCTTTCCCGCCAATAGGTAAGTTAAACCATAGCCCAAAGCTAGATGCAATGGACTAACTTATTGGAAAATGACCTAAATTCTTAAAATTTACAATTAAAGATTCAAATAATAATGATACGGTCATAATGGCCTAATAAATAGATAGACTACCAACAAACATCTGAAGACTTAGTAATGCTGGCATAAGAGCTACATAAAAGAACTATGAAAACTAAATAGTAAAATACAATTAATCTCAAAGATAAAAGACTACACATAGATAAATAGATGGAAAAATGTAACTGTAACTCCAAGAGCTCACTAAGTCTCTGAAATCAACTTTGTGCGAATGTTAAATCAATGATGGCAACTAGTATTCAGATCTACCTCAAAAAGATACAAGAGTGTCATATGGGTACCAAAATCACAGGTACTCAGTAGGCACCATCAGTTGACTAAGCTAAATCATTATATAATATGACAAGATACATAATAGCATAAGCTAAGTCAAGATAAAAAGGAAAACCTAGAAAATTAGCTTTGACATTGATATACATAGATAAATAAATGCTTATGAGAATGATAACATAAATATCATACCGTTAACTACAAGATTGGGCTCTATAATATAGTAAGTGCAAAAAAGTAAATAACCCAATGCAGGTCCCCATAAGCCTGAAGGTACAATCAAGGAAATTAACAATCGAATAAATATAATTTACGAACAATCATGCCGGAAACAAAAACCCATCCTTTCTGTATTACATCATAAATAATTCTCAATGGCGGACTCAAATCAGAACTCAATTGTATCATCATTATTGTCATCTTATTTTCCAAACTTAAACTAAAACTCATATCAGTAATACCATCTATAATTGACGGACTTGAATCAAAGTTCATTATTATAAACCGAATCAAACAACCATATTATTGAGCCATTTCAATAAGCTAAGATCAATAGATTATACCAATAAATAATAGATATAAATACATTAGGCCAGGAATCACATATGCAAATGTCATCCATAATTACATCTATAAGCCATATTATTAGCCTATCCAAAATCAATATCAATACTAATATTCATAAGTAATAATATTAAGCCTACCAAAAATTCATACCAATAGTCATATCTACAGGTCATCCATCATATCTATAAGCCATTAATCATATCTATAAGTTAAATCATATCTACGAGCCATATAATCCATAAGCCTTACTACACATATATTTATAGAAGCCATATTATATATATATACCATATTTTACCTATAAGCCATTTACCTTTAATCATACAAATTCTATATCATTAAACATATCTATAGGACATATTGTTAATCATATTCGTAAGCCATACAAATAATGTAGTTGTAAGTCATAGGTCATACTTAAAATTATATCACTAATCATACATATGAGCAATATCATTAGCGATTCTCAGAATTAGCATGAATCTTCTAATGACCAACTAACATACTAAATTATATTCAACCATCTCAAGTGTCAACCTACTATTAATAGTATTTTATAAATAAATAAGTCTACAAGTTATTACAAGTCTTTGCCTAAGGTTAATCGGATGAGCCCACTTCTAATCCCCAAAAAATCCATATAGGCAACTTCTACCCTAGACTAGGATAAGGTATCTAAGTTCATTCTGTGATGTCAAATAATCCATGATCAGCCTTAATATAGTAATCCTTCACAAGCATGTATAACTAAGGCAACCCTGCCTAGAACATTGAAATTAAACCTATTCCCTTAACTTAACCAAAGGACAATTTCACCCAAATATGAATAACTAAGGAAATTCCACCTACCCTGAGTGATTAAAGCATTTCCATTCAAAATATATATCGTCAATCTCAATTCACCTACTTTCAGTAATCATCCTACCTACTCTAAGTCTACGATTTCAACATAGCCTAATGGCCCAACTAAACCAAATAATCTAAATCATATTTCCAACACCTAAATCCACCCAATATCTAGAATAATATAATAATTATAATATAATATAATTATATTTATGAATAAGGTAAACCTAGACTACCTGGGTGGCGAACAAACCTTAAAGAATCTACTAAGTTATAGATTTCCCCTTCTAAGAAGCTTCTCCAATGTGCCACACTATCAAAAATACAACCTACTCATTAATACGAAAATAATAATAACCATATACCATCTATTGTGCTTCAGGCCCAAAATTATGTAAAAATTCTACAAGGGGCCTCTTTACATAAATTTAATTTTTGAAACCAACTCAACATCCCTATATGATTAAAGAATATTAAACCTAAAATAGGTGAATTCTAAGCTATAATGGTGTTAAAATTAAGTCACTAAAATCGTCAGGATATTAGATAAGAGTGGGCAAATTAACTATAAAAATTATGGAATCTTACCACAAATTTGAAGGAGAATTGTGTAAATAATATTTATCCTAGCTCCAAAATCATCCACAAACGTTATCCCTAAGCTTTACCACTTCTTAGGGTTTAAGATTCTAGAGAATGGATGAAAAAGGTTAAACGTCAGGCTAAGTGGGTATTTATACCATTCCTAGGCATGCGGGTGCTACTAAAGTTGACACTTGGCCACGCCAATAGTCTAGCACTTGGTATCATTAAAATGGTTCCCGCCCTCACTAGGCCACTAAAGTGGACCATGGACCACTTTAGTTGTAGACTCTAAAGCCTTAAGTACTTCTAAAAAGGTATCTATTGGCTATGAAGGGCCATTTTAGCGACCGCCCCAGAAATCATACACCAGCTGAGACTTTGAGAAACTCCACATCTCTACCAACCCCTTAGGATTTATCTAGAATTCTATACCCGAAAACAAATTATGCTACCCTATCAAATTAAATGTTCTAGACTCAATGGTGTAATAATAATTTCTATTCAAGGTTATTTCAATGAGAAGTGGCTGCCACAACCACTTGCCATTTTCTTAACATTCGATAAATAACTCAAAATGAGTTTTGGAGCCACGGAACCTGAACCAAGAGTCCACAAAACCTATAATCAACATTGTAGAGATGTTGGAATAGTTATAATTGGCATACGAGGTTGTTGGAGTTTTTTCCCATTAGATAATTTGAAGTAGTGAAGGCTTCAAGATAGGGAATTGGCTCTAAACATAAAATGAACTATCCGATAACCAAACTATTAGTTCCAATAAGTCATAAATTACTTGGATAAGAAACTCTAAATAGTAAAAATATGCAGAAATGCAGAAAATGACATGGAGGGTCATTATAGGTATTGGATGTTTGCCCTACTTTAGTGATAGACTGCCTGACTGAGCTGCTGAGGTGGTGGTGGACTGAGCTTGACGAAGACCTTCTCTACTTTATTGCTTAGAAAAAGGGAATTCCTTAATCATACGGCAAGTCTTACCACACCCACAATCTTTACCCATCTAGCACTTACCCAAATAATTTCTACCCTACTTTTTGTAGGAAGGAAAAACACTTTATCCAAAAATACTATGTTGAGATCTAGAAGTTGGTGCCCTAGCCCACTTCTTCTTCTCTATTCTAGGTATGGGGGAACTAGATGAGGACGGTCAGGTACTAATTTATGACTTTGAAACTGAGAGCAATTTTCTCCTCCTAACTTTTGTTGACTGTAGTCAAATTGTCCAATCCTAGCACACTTGTTTTCACTCTCCTTTTCCATTAGTTTCTCAACCATAATGTACTTAGAATGATTTATTAATGGAACAATATCCTCATCCCTAATAAATATAGTTGTCCTACATACCTCGACTACTAAGTTAGAAACTCTAGTTAAAAAATTGCTAATGCGAAATCTAGAATTTGCCAACAACTCTTGCATATATAGCTTGCTGGGTGAACTAGAGATAATATTCTAGCATTGGCATAGAGCGCAACCTTTGTTTTATGAACTACTTTACCTTTGCCTCCATCATCTCATGAGGAAAGAACCTATCTAGAAAAGCCGTCAAAAATACATCCCAACTCATAAGAGTTGCATTCTCACTTTTGCCATCTTTACACATAGTACCCAATCATACAAAACATATTTTAATTAATAAGAAGTGAATTCCATATTTTCCTCCTCTAAAACATGAATAATCTGAGTAATTTTCTTTACCTCATCAATGAATAATTATGTATCCTCATTCTCCTTTGACCCGAAGAACTTAGGTTGATTCATTCTCATGAAATCTCAAAATCATGCTACAATTAAGTTGCTATTTTGCTAAATTAGAACTACTGTGGGATGATTACCCTAATTACTTCCATTCAAAACCTGAGTAAATACTTGGAATGTAGCTTAAAACTCAGTATGAGAGACATTCTTATTCAAAGGATCTACAAGTGGTGGTGGGGTGGTTGGTTCATAATTCTATGGGTGAAAGATCTACAAAAAGGCATTCCCTTTCACGTGAAAACATGAATTTGAATTGAAATAGATAACTTCAAAGCATGATAGATATTACGAAATAAGGATCAGTTCCTAATACATTACATATTCTCTTGCTCATAAGTGTTGTGTGCTTTATATCCATGATTAATACTCTATGTTACATGGCTTGTCAGACCCACTAGCACATTTAAAACTATAGTCTCTAATAAAAAGTCTGTAATGCCCCAAAACTACCCTATGGACATTATACGGTGCTTAGGACTACAAGTTTCCCAAAGCAAATCCATTTATGCACTGGACTATGAATAAGAAATACATAGTGTGGACATAAGCTAACTTGCACTTGAAATATAAATCTTAATAAAAACATGCTAAACCAAATAACAACAAAAAGCTTGAATGCATAAATAAAATAAATAACTGATAGGTTCTGGAAAGCCTCTAACAAAATTGAAGAGTCATTGGGACAAACCCTAGCAGACCTAAACTAAAACATATAATCTAAAATTCAACTTATTAAATAAACATCTAAAGTAAACATAACTATGGTCCATAAAGAATGAGGACATACCAACTAACGTTATGTAGGAAATAGTGATCGCGAATAATCGTACTACTAAGGATGAACACCAGAACCCACATTATTAAAAAATATATCTACACAAAATTATATATGGTCAATACTTCTATAATGTACTGGGTATATGGGGGTGAGTTAGATAAGTAAACCCAAAGCTGAACATACTAAAAAAAACATGCATAGTAATTGTAAATAGACTCATCTTAATCATGTATAAAACTTAAAGATGAAATCTCATCAAGCATAAATTATAAAACAACATCTAAATAAGTGTTATGAGTCATTACACTTAGTTTCTAAAATCTTCATTGCATTTCTTGTGGGAGATTCTTGAAACTGACATAAGCCATATGAGCTAGCATGGAATCCAACGTCTTAACCACATTAAGGAGAGTTGTTCTACCCTTTCCACTGGTATAGAATCTTAACTTAGTGTGATTACTAAACTTTGACCCATAGGGTAGGGAGAAACGCTTTGGCAAGGTCCCTTAAACCAATGGTCGCACGCAGTTTTTGGAAAATAAGATGCGCTAAACATACATTGCCCCCTTGATTCTAAAAACTAATCCTAAAATATATACTAGTATGTTTACATACTAATGAAATTCATCTTAAAATAGCATGTGAGTTTATAAAATTTAAAATTTAAAAATCCTTCTCCTGCGTAAATCATTCTTGTAAAGAAACATATGAATTTAATATCTTATCTAAGATCATAAGATTAAATAGAAACGTTCATTATGCTGTAGTACTTTGTAACTTGAACTAGTAAGCTTGAACCACTTGTAAACTTAGTAACATGTGCTCAAAATTGAATCATATATCATATTGTTGAGACTTCATATCAAATTATCAAACTCAATGTGAAAGATCACTTTCAATGATAAAAACATAATTAAACAGGAAACCTTGTGCTAAAAAAGGCATCATGAGAAAACGTCATAATATTAAAGCATAAGAAATATGTGTATGAACCTGAATAAATAAATTTCTTCAAATTCAATTAAAAAAAATTGGTTACAAGGAAAGAAGCATTTCCTTGTTCAAACCCCGCATACTTGAACTTGATGAATTTTCACTTTAGAAAGATTAAGCTTGAGCTTTGGGAGCTTAATTTTTAGAGAAGAACCCTTATTTGGTGTGCTTGAGAATCTAGGGAGAAAATGAATCATGTATTCTAAATTATAAGGGTGGGAATAGTGTTTAGTATTGTTATGGGATGATTAAAGAGGTAAAATAACAAAAATACCTCAAAAAAATTAAAGAAAAATTAAAATTTGGTGTTTCTACACCCTTGGGAGAGGAGCGCCCTTATCTCACCAATCCAAGGATATAGCACACCCTTACAAAAGAAGCCAACTAATGTGGCATGCCCTTATTAGAACAGGCAATTGGATTTTAGGTATAGGTATGCATTACGTCCATGGCATGCCTTTAATGCTTATCCTTACTCTTTTGGGGTCCTGAAATGTACCAAAGTGTGTTTCAAAAATTTCGTAACGTTACCTAGTGGTATCATTATCATTCCATATCATTATTCAACTTAGAAATCAAAATAAAATTCAAAGGATCTATAAAAATAAAATCATTAAAATCTTGGGGTGTAACATAAATATGGTTAAGCAAAGTGACATATTTAGATGTAGCCTCCATTTGTGTATTATAAATGAGTCAGATCATCAAAAGGGAACATGGAAATTGGAGAAACCATTAATTCTAAATATTCATCTTTGTTCCAAGAACCTATTGGAGGTTTATATATTATGCATCTTTCTCAAACAATTATGTCCCATATGCATATTCACATGTATATAGGTTTGTAGGTCATCAATTAACTTATTGCCTTATTGCACGTCATATGTTTTACTGTATAAGTCATACTTGTGATTCCCAATATTTAAATGTTCCACCATATCCTGGTGTAATAAGGGGATAGATAAAGTTATGTTATGTTATACAAAATTCTTTTACTTGATTATATACAAAAGAGGAGCCTTCCTTATTATTTGATTATTTCACGTGCTTTACCCAATGAAATGTCCTATTTGGATCATTTATACATACTTCTAATCTGTTGATACATTTTGGATATTCTTATTTTCAAAGAAAACTCTAGGAAATTTTTAGGAGAGTAACAAAATTTAAGCTTGTTTGTACAATACTTCTTATTCAAGGACGAATGATCCAAAGGGGTGATGATGTAACACCCCATATCTTCCAACACATATACGATTAAGTCAACTTGACAAAAATTGTTTAAACTTGAGATAGTAATGTAACACCCCATAATTTTTTTATACTAGTTCTTGTCATAAGGCACATAATGTAACCTCATTATATATGCTAGGTACAAAGTTTCTTAAGTGACTATTAATGGTTTAAACTAGATGTAGAGATTATAATACCCTATATATTCTACCATGTGTTTAGCCAAATTTACTCGATAGAACTATTTAAACATAATATGTAAGGTGGTATTGTATCTTAGGTTTTAATGTTGCTGAGTATATATATGTATGAAGTTAAAGTAAAAGGGTTAAGATTTAAAATATGAAATAAAATAAATAAGTTGATTGCTTGACTTAAATTAAGCTAGTAGGTGACAATTAGGTGCATCACCTACTTTTACTAATTACTAACCTAAGAAACAAATAGGTGTATCAGATACTAAGACAATTTTGACTAGCTTATAGGCTAATGTACACCTATCACGAACTTTACAAATCAGTCACAAATGAGGAAAAGAATGGGTAGACCTATAACCCTAATCTGCACAAGGCTCGATATTGATAAGACCAACAAGACCAAATTCTATTTAGAGGCATAAATTGGGATGCCGTAGATGCACCACTTACTTTGACATTTAACTAATAAATCGTACTTTTGAATAACTGTGTGAATTTCCTATGATGTATGAGATCATAAGATCCAATTGCAATCTAAATCACACTAAACTAATCTAAAATAACAAGTCTAAACTTCTAATAAACTGATAATCACGATAAATTCATATGCTCTTATTGGTAACTAACTAAATCATACTAAAAATCATTCATACTTATCAACTAATGAAAACTCATGTCAATGTTCTAAAATTCATCACATTGTAACAATAATATTAGAACATGAATGAAGGAAAACTTTTGTGGAAACTAAATATTGACTCATAAGATAAAGCCATAATCTTAAAATATGGAAATTTAGGTATGAACCCTAATTGAAATCACATAAATTAAACTTTAAAATTAAAACTTTTTGGCAGGGGAATGGTAGGTTATCATTGTTCAAACCCCACAAACTTGAACATTTTGATTCTTTGGAAGGTAAACTCTTAAGGGAACCCTATTTCCTTATCTCTTAAGAGTGTAAAGGAGAATAAGTTTGTTTACTGACAAGGGAAAGGGAAACTAAATGTCTATTTAATGATTTTAATCATCTTTGATATCTTATACACATCCATAAAGTGTTTTAGAATAACTTAGGGGTGTAAAAAGACACATGCCCATAAAATATATTGACAACAGAGCAATTTGACAAATAGAGAGACAGTTTGTGGTATGACCCCATCGTAGATCAGAAGGTTTGTGGTGAAACCCCTGGGGCGATGTTGGAGGTCCACGACGTGGAACCAAATACCAAATCAAAATAGTAGATCATTACAATTGTATTTGCGGCATGTGGATGCCGCAAAGTACTTATTTAGCGATGCAAAACCCTCTTCTACATCAAAAACATCACCAATAAAATTAAATAGGTGGTTTTATCCTTAATACTGGGGTCATATGGACTTGTTTTAAGAACTCTTTATGCATCAGAAAGGTCAAGTTGTCACAGTCATCTCCCTCTTAGGATCATTCATCACAGAATGATAATTTTCTAGACTAAAGTGTTCGGGAAAAGCTGAAGTGGTTCCATACTAAGCAGATAACTTGATATACACTAATACAGGTACTCAAAAAACTCAAGAATGCATGATAAGATGTTAAGAGTAATAACAAGATGGAATTAAAGAGAAAAAATTTACTAAATAAAGAAAATAATTACCATAAGTGGGAACTAAATTTTAAGAGAAGGGGTAAAGGTGTTTGGTAATCATATCAGACTTTGTTTTCCAAGTAGCACCTTCTACTGACTGGTTCATCCAAAGAACTTTTACAACCACTACATCCTTTTTCCTTAGTCTTTGGACCTGCCTAATATAAATTTTAACTTTGATTTCCTCGTAGGATAAGTTATCCTTGACTCCAATACTTTCTCTGGGGACTACTAAGGATGGGCTGCCAATGCATTTCTTTAACATCAAAACATGGAAAACATGGTGGATAAAAACTAATTTAGGTAGAAGATATAATTAGTATGAAACCTCTCTATCCCATTTTACTATCTAATAAGGACTAACAAATTGAGGACTCAACTTCCCCTTCTTCCCAAATTTTTTTATTCCTTTCATGAGAGGTACCTTCATGAACACCTCACCTACTTTAAACTTTATCTCTCTCCTTATCATATTTGAATATGATTTCCGGTGACATTGAGTTTTCCTAAACTTCTCATGTATCAAGTGGACTTTTTCCATTGCTTCTAGAATAGAGTTATCCTGTAATACCCGGAAAAAAAATCCAAACCAATATTAGCACCACGTTTCAAGCTCATGCATAGTAAAAAATGGTTCTTTTATAGTTTTATAAGCAAGTTAGATGCATATTAAGTCTTCAAATAACTCCCAGCTATCAGACGAATCAAAACATTCCTTACTGATTGAATTCTTGGGAAGGATATTACTATAGTCAACTTCAAATGAGAATATCTCTCATTATACTATGAATTTTTGATATCATGACCTATAAAAATATAGATAATTGAATCTTTCCAAAGATACCAATTTTGCCTAAATCTGATATCGGAGCAAGGAGTTATGCAAATTTTACTCCAGCATGTCAGGCTGGGAAACTGAGTGATGACATTCGTGATAAGTTGTCACAAGCATGATGACTTATCACCAATGTCGTCAGCCCTGGGAAGATTTCTAATCCCAGTGATTATATTTTGTGACAAGCCGTCATGCCCATGATGACTTATCACTAATGTTGTCAACCTTAGCTAGAAAATCAAGATTTCACCCTTTTGTGATGACATTTCATGACGAATTATCACCATCTTGACGACTTGTCATGAATGTCATCAACTATTTTTTTTACAGCAATTGAGGGACATTTTTAAAAGGGTATTTTTGTCTTTTCCTACACTTCCCATGACTTATAACCCTCAAGGAGTGTATTATCTTTCATTCTCTTTAGTTAAACATCCCAAAAAGCTCTCTCATACACTTTCAACCACAAGATTAGGGTTTTCTCTAAAGGTCATCTCCTCAAGAACAAGAACATTCTATGCCAAAAGGGTTAAACCCTAGTCAAGAAAAATCAAGAACAAGCCTAAGGATTTCTTCAACAACCTTCAAGGAATATTAGATCTCTTTCGAGATCAAGCTTTAAGGAATGCGTTGTAATGCCCCATAATTTGGGCTATAATATAGACCATGATTTCGATGCATTTTTAATCCCGAAGCCATAAAATCCTATGCCAATAGGGTATGTTAATTATTGTGTAGCATAGGAATCCATTCAAGCTTGAATTTAGATCATAGAGGTTGTTCAACTCAAGGAAGAGTTGAAACTATTTTGATTGACTAAGTTTTAGGTGATGTTGTAAAGTGTGTCAACTTTCAACGACCATAACTATCTATATATATCTAATTAGGAAGCCTACTATGTTTCAAATGATAGGTGTTCGAGTTATCTTTCCAACGATATCAATTTGGCTAAAATCTGACACCAGAGCAAGAAGTTATGGCCTTTCAAAGTGATAAGCATCGCCTAACCAATCGCCCATGACAACTGGAAAGCATAGGCAACAGCCTAGGCGGCGTCTATGTAAACATAGGTCACAGCCTAGGCGGTGCCTATGTAAACATAGGCGATAGAATAGGCGGAGCCTATGTAAAGATAGGCGATAGCCTAGGCAGCGCCTATGTGAACATAGGCAATGGGATGGGCGGCGCCTATTTAAAGAATTCTAGTGACTTAAACACTCCGTTTTGATGAAAAAGTGGTCCATTTCCACCCTTACTTAGCCCTAAAACACGAAATCTAGTTCCAATGATCCTAAAATACATATTCTTTCATCAAAAGTGCACAAGGATTCTCCTTAGGGTTTCAAAATAAAAGCCCAAATAGTTCAAGATTCAACCATAGGTTTTCAAAGATAATTAAATATTTGGAATCACCAATCCACAAGCTTCAAGAAACATCTATTATCCTTGGAAATAGAGGTAAGTGGGTTATCCTAAAATCTCATGGGTGTAGTTTTTATGAACATATGTGCTTTTACATGGGGGTTTTCAATCAAATGCTAATAACTTGCTTTCAATGTGATTTCTATGTCATTTTCTTTATGTCATGGGAATTGTTTGCCTATATACTTCAATGCTTGAAAGCATGCATATGTGATTTGAGATTTTCCGTGGAAGTTTGATAAATATGAATGATAAATTGTTTTTAAATTCTTATGATAATGTTTCGATACTCTATATTGTATCGTGATCAACAAAAGAGAGCATGAGTTTGAAATAAATATTGTTCATCACTTGTAAATGATGAAGCACCTTGGTTTTTACATTATTATACATATGTGGATGTGATATTGATGACTTTCAAGTTGGGTATGATGATACCCTTTAGAATATGATACGTGATTGAAATAGATAAAATTTGAATGTATTGATTTTACATGAGAAAGGTGGATGCCAGAAGAAAAAGTTTGAGATACAAGGGCTCATCGCTGGAAAACGTGTTTGCCGACACGAAATATTGGTACCAATCTAAGTGATCTTGTGTACTTGACTTTATGTCATTCCCAAATTTGGACTATAGGTAGGAGCCCGGGCTAAGTAATCTTGGGCACTACTATTGGGTCGAGAGACCATGCTATGTAATCTTGTGTGTCTCTCCCTCACTTATACTCTAATCTCGGCAGCAACCGAGATTTGACAGTTGGTGTAAATTATGTAGGGTATTCCACCTATCTCAGTTGCATTTTATTATTGTTGAGAAACCATTGCATTACACCCATGTGTTTTCAAATGATTTGATACGAAATTGCTTTATAATGGCTCTCAGCTATATATTGTAAAATAATATTATGTTTTGTTTTGATATCTCTGTGTGCTAGCACTTTTGTGTTGGCCCCCTTCCCTCTCCAACTTCTCAGGTTCAGAGACCTAGTCTAGGGGTCAAGAGAATCAGTAGATCTTTCAGATAGAGCTGTAGAGAAAGGTGGTGAACCTTCTATGTTTTGGAAGGTCTTATGTCCTGCAGTCCTTTTATCTTATATTCAGTTTTAGGGTCTACTGGGGGCTTTGTCCCAGTTAATATATGGTTACTTGACTTAGTCATTTTTTAGAGAATTTTGCAGAAAGTTGTTTAGAGGTTAATTGATGTTGAGGAAACCTTATCTCCCCGTTATTATTTCTTTTCACATTTATGACCATGTTTCCAAATTATTTTTTTTTTGTATTACTTTGATCACATGAATTAGGTGCATGATTACCAGACAGATAGTGCTATTTTGGGCCTCCATGGTTTGAAATCCTCGTCACGGCCAGGCCCTGGTTTGGGTTGTGACAAAATTGGTATCAAATCCTCGTCATGTGACTTAGGAAAACTCAGAAATCTCAGCAGTCTCAGTAGTTCAGTAACCTCAGTACTCAGTAATCTCAGTGATCTGAATAACAGTAGTATTCCTCGCAATCTTAGTAATTTCAGTACTCCTAGTCAGTCCTTAGAACTCAGTACGTTCCTTCAGTCAAGGGAACTCAGTAAACTTAGTTTAGCTCTGCTAAACAATACCACTAGTATCTGTTCAGTTAATCAGTATCAATTCAGATAATTCATTCAGTTCAGTTATTTAGTTTAGCTTAGTTATCCAGTTCATTCTCTTTCTGATGGGAGTAGGATTAAACACCGAGTGAGCCTAGGGATGGTGACTCACCCTTTAGGAATGATGGAGATTTTTAGAAGCAATCCCTAAGTTCCAGAACTACATAGCAACATAGGTATGAGATGTCACCCATTAGATAGGATTGCCAAACTCAGGGGTCACCCGTTAGCACATTTATATGTATAGGACTGATCCCAGGAATCACCCACTAAATTAGGACTGATTCAGTGACAGTTGTCTTTATAGGTGGCGCAGTACTGACACCCTTCCAATTTGTGTAGAGATTGGACCCCAGTCAGCTTAGCATGGGGCATGTCGGTTAGATAAATACATCCCACAATTTCATTTACAGATTCAGGACTGTCAGATACAGTTAACTCAGTTCAGTAGTACAGATTTAGTACAGTTAGAGATAGTCAATCCTTATCATTATAAATAGACTTTAAGATCACCCATTAGACAGGAATGATCTAAACTATAGTTAATCAGTATCATAATCACCAGATTTAAAGATCACCTGCTAGATAGGACTTATCTCAAATTCAGTTACTCCATATAGAACAAAACTCAGAAAGTTCCAGCAGAACTTAAACTGTTAAATACAATTGCTCTGTATCAATTACATCGGTCTTGTCGATCATTACTGTTATATTAGTTATGTCAGTTGTCATAGTTTATGCTATCAGTATTCAGTTTTAGGACTGTTAGACACAGTTAATGAGACTAGTTCTTCATATTTCGAATAGTCATAAATAGTTATTGATCTATTTAGTATCTCAGTATCAGTAAAGTCATGTCGTCACTATTTAGACTCAGTAGTCAGTATCACCACAAGTTCAATTATAGTTGCTTATGCATGTATGTATTCTCACATTCATATTAGTCAGCATTATTCATGCATATAACCCTTTATATTTAGCCTACCTCAGTTGTATACTCAATACATTTAGACGTACTGACGCATTTGCGCTATGCTGCTTTCTCTTTTGTTACACCATAGGTTCAGAGACACGTGTTCCATACCAGTAGTAGCAATTCAGTCACAGAGTTTTAGTGAGTCCTTATTTATTTAAGAAAGATATTATTTTATTTCATTTATTATTTCAATTTAGTTTTGCTAGATGGAGTTAGTTTGAGACTGGTGCCTTCAACTTCTTACTCAGACAGTATTTAGAGGCTTTCATATTTAATTCAGTCTTTAGTGTTTTTTTGGGTATTTTCCACCCATATGGATATTTTGTTTAGTTGAACCTCATGGCCTATTGTTCATGTTTTTCCACATTATTACATCATATATTGCAGTGTACAGGTACAGATATCAGTCATGGGTTATTTTATGGTCCTTCGAGGTCATAAGTACCGTGTAGCATTCTGGTTCAGAAAAACAGAGTGTTACAAACTTGGTATCAGAGCCTAAGGTTCAATAGAGTCCTAGGAAGTTTGAAAGCTGCATGTCGTAGAGTCTTGTACATGCGTGTGTTGTGCACCACACATATGTGCAGGAGGCTACGAGATATTTTAGGAATAATTTCCCTTCTATCAGTATTCATGTCGTGCCAGTGAGCATAATCTCAAGTCACTCTCAGTCTAATCCATTTCTCCCTTTCTTCTACAGAATATGCATCAGTCAGCCCCTCAGCCCGAAGACCCTTTGGGTGATAATGTTTCTCATGCGGAGTTCAGGACTGCATTCACCACTATTGCTCAGTCAGTTGCTGCCCAAAATGAATGACCAGCTATTGTTCTAGCCAATCTAGTGGCCAATTCAGTTGCAGCTAGAATTTAGGACTTTACCCGAATGAATCCTTATTCTTTCATGGGATCTAAGTCAGATAAGGACCCACAGGAATTATTAGATCAGATTTATAAAGTGATAGATATTATAGGGATGACTACTGTGGAAAGTGCTGAGTTATCTGCATGTCAGTTACAGGATGTGGCTCATACTTGGTACAAACAGTGGAAGTCAGAAAGGTTAGATGATGCAGGTTTTATAGATTGGGAGGAGTTTGTCTTTGCTTTCTTTGATAGATTTTTTCCCACTATATCTTAGAAAAGCTAAGCTGCTAGAGTTTATCAACCTCAGGCAGGTAAGTATGACAGTGAAAGAGTATTCTCTTAGGTTTACTCAATTAGCCAAATATATCCCTCATGTGATTGCAGACAATAGGGACAAGATGAGTAAGTTCGTGTCAGGGGTGAACGATAGCATGGTAAACGGGTGTAGATATGCCATATTGAATAGTGATATGACTTTAGCTAGACTTATTACTCATGAACTGTAGATAGAGGAGCAAAAGATTAGAATAAGTGAGAGACAGAGTAAGAGAGTAAGGACAGATAGTTTCAGCTTTGCTCAGCCTAAGCCACAAGGTGGTACCGTTCTCAGCATAGTCAGAAGTTTTTAGCCCCAGCTCTATTCTAAGCTAGTACACCAGCACCTATGTATAAAACTTACCTTCATGATAGAGAGCTAGGCTCCAAGGCCCAAGGTAGTGAGATAGAAGTCTTACTTATCCACTTTGGGAAGAGTATGGTAAGAATTACCTAGGTGCAAGTAGGGCTGGTAGTGATGTATGCTTTGGTTGTGGCAAGCAAGGCCATAGGATGCGAGAGTCTAGAGTTCTATCACAGAGGGGTAAAGACTTGCATCAGCAAGGCACTAAGAGTGGTCAGCGTCAGAATAGACTTTATGCACCCCAAACCCGTTATGATTCGAAAAGTTTCCCTGACCTAGATTTGGGTACGTTACAAGTCTTTCATGTTCATGTTATGCATTGTTAGATATCTTTCTCTGATTCGGACATATGTCTCAGCATGAGTTACTTAGTAAAGCCAGCAAGTCAGTTTAGCAATTGAATAGTCAGATTTATATAGTTTGTTTCCTCATCCTTGCATCTACTCATTCTATCTAAACTCTCAGGGAATGTATCTATTCCAAGTAGAACCTCCTAGTAGTTGCAAGTTCATTTCAGTTCATGCATCATGCATTAGTATTAGACTCCCGAGGTTCAGTTATAATCTAGTTCGAAGATGCCTTATGCATTGCCTCAACTTCCTTAATATCTCAGTGATGCCAGTCCTGCATCCTTCAAGGGACATAGTGTCCCAAGGGGGAGATACTCTATAGCCCCCAAACATTCATCATTTAAACATATCATTTTATTTGATGAATCTATCATGGAGGAAGTATTACTTATGAGTTGACCCTCTAGCTCCACAACTCAATAGTAAGCCATGTACTCAATGGCTCAGTTTAGTTCATGATACGATACTCTATCCATGTCATGCATTGAAGATTTCATTCAGTTCATGTATCACATTCCATATTTAGTTATGTTCTTATGTTTCTGCTCATGCATATTGACTGATTAATCTCAGACTCATCGATATTTTTAGCTCAAGGTGACAGTATTCTTTGATCTTACTGATTCCCATGTTAAGATTTTAGTACCAAACTTTGTATTTAGTTTCATGCTTAGTTTTTAGTTCAAACTTGGTACATTTACCAATGCATGTTCAACCGCATGTTCCTGAGCCCGTTCAGTCATATATTCATGTGTCAGATATGCGTAATTAGCTTATCAATACTTTCTATCATGCATCCATGTATCATGTCAGTCTTATAATTATGTATCAGATACGCATGGATTTAGCTCATTAATTTGGCATCAGATATGCATTCTTATTATGAGAAACTCAGTTCATCAGAACACTCAGTCATACATTTATGAATCAATTACTCATGCATCAGATATGCATGTTCAGTATGGTGTATTCAGCTTTTTAGTCATGTCAGTCCCAACATGATGTTTCATTAGTGTATGTATTGTACGTACTTCAAATTATCTTTTCTTCCATCTCAGTCATTCTCATTCGAGGACTAATGTTCCAAAGGGGGAGATATTGCAATGCCCCCCAAAAAATCCAAACCAATATTAGCGTCACGTTTCAAGCTCATCCATAATACATCATGGTTCTTTTATAGTTTTATGAGCAAGTTAGATGTATATTAAGTCTTTAAATAACTCCCAGCTATCAGATGAATCAAAACATTCCTTACTAATTGAATTCTTGGGAAGGATATTACTATAATCAAATTCGAATAAGGATATCTCTCGTTACGCTAAGGACTTTTGAGCTCATGACCTACTAAAAGATAGATAATTGAATTATCTTTCCAAGGATAGAAATTTTTCCTAAATCCAATATCGGAGCAAGGAGTTATGCCCATTTTACTCTAGCATGTCAGGCTGGGAAACTGAGTGACGACATTCGTGATATGCTGTCACAAGCGTGACGACTTATCACAAATGTCGTCAGCCCTGGGCAGATTTCTAATCCTAATGATGACATTTTATGACAAGTAGTCATACCCATGATGAATTATCACCAATGTCGTCAACCTTAACTAGAAAATCCAGATTTTACCCTTTTGTGATGACATTTAGTGATGACTGATCACAAGCATGACGACTTGTCACGAATGTCGTCAGCTATTTTTTTCCATCAATTGATAGACATTTTTGCAAGGGTATTTTGGTCTTTTCCTTTACTTCCCATGACTTATAACCCTTAAGGAGCTATTATCTTTCATCCTCTTTAGTTAAACATCTCAAAAAGCTCTCTCATACACTCTTAACCACAAGATTAGGGTTTTCTTTCAAGATTATCTCCTCAAGAACAAGAAGATTCTCTCCCAATGGGGTTAAACCCTAGTCAATAAAAATCAAGAACATGCCTAAGAATTTCTTCAAGAGCCTTCCAGAAACATTAGATCTCATTCAAGATCAAGCATTAAGGTATGCGTAACGTTCATCCATGGGTCCCTTTCATCAATGAAGCTCAACAATCAAGTTTTAAATTATAAATTGTGATTTTATTATTGTGTTATAACTATATTCATATTGATGATTGTTGTTTAGATTCGAGGTTGTATCTTGATGTGTTTTTCATGAAGAATGTGAGTAGGTTAGTTCAAAACAATGAATTTTGGATGGATTAAGATTGTAAAATTGATAAGTACACCTATGCCCAAAGTTGTGTATGTAAGATGTTTGATAAAATTTCAAGAATGATAGGATCCATGTTTTTATGACTTAATAGTGCTTAACTGACAAGCCCATGTTCTATTTTTTATGATTCCACATGAACTCCACGTTATTGTTGTCTCTTAATTTTGTGATATGCAATGAGCGTGATATTGAAGCAATGCAAGTATATATATGTTGTGCACATCCCCTTCCATGTATAAGATGTTGAGAACCAAGGGTAGTATGAAATCCCCTACTTATGATATTGTGAATTGTGGACTCTATTCTTATGATCAAGTCCGTCATGTGTGTTAGTTTTCTTCCATTGAGTACTGGGGGCACTTGTACCCAATATAATATAGGTGTGTGCCTATTACCATGTCATGTTATCATGATACTCTTAGTCAATCCATGGCCTATAGAATTCAGTTAGTCATGTGACTCAGGAAAACTCAGAAATCTCAGCAGTCTTAGTAGTTTAGTAACCTCAGTACTCAGTAATCTCAGTGATCTCAATAACGACAGTATTCCTAGCGATCTTAGTAATTTTAGTACTCCCAGTTAGTCCTCAGAACGCAGTACATTCCATCATTCAAGGGAACTCAGTAAACTTAGTTTAGCTTCGCTAAACAATAACACTAGTATCAGTTCAGTTAATAAGTATTAGTTAAGCTAATCAGTTCATTTATTCAGTTTAACACAATTTCCAATTCAGTGTCTTTTAGATAGGAGTAGGATTCAGCACCGAGTGAGCCTAGGGATGGGGACTCACCTACCACAAAGGATAGAGAACGTTAGAAGCAATCCCTAAGTTCCTAAACTACGCATCCATCGTAGGTACGAGATGTCACCCATTAGATAGTACAAATTTAGTACTGTTAGAGATAGTCAATGCTTATCATTATAAATAGACTTCAAGATCACCCATTAGACAGGACTGATCTCAACTATAGTTGAGTAGTATCAGAATTATTATATTTAAAGATCACCTGCTAGATAGAATTGATCTCAAATTAAGTTACTCCATATAGAATGAAACTCAGATAGTTCCATCAAAAGTCAAACTATTAAATATAGTTTCTCAGTATCAATTATATCGATCTTATCCATCATTACAGTTATATTAGTTATGTAAGTTGTCATAGCTTATGTTATCAGTATTCAGTTTCAGGACTATTAGACACAGTCAATTAGACCAGTTCTTCATAATTCGAACAGTCAAAAATAGTCATTCATCTATTCAGTATCTCAGTATTAGTAAAGTTATGTCGTTAGTATTCAGACGTAGTAGTCAGTATCACCACGAGTTCAATTATAGTTGCTTATGCATGTATGTATTCTCATGTTCATATTAGTCAACATTGTTCGTGCATATAACCCTTTGCATTTAGCCTACCTCACTCGTATACTCAATATATTCAGATGTACTGACACATTTGTGCTATGGTGATTTCTCTTATGTTACACCATAGGTTCAAAGACACGTGTTCTAGATCAGTAGTAGTATTCTAGTCATAGAGTTGCACTAAGCCCTCATCCATTCAAGGACGATATTATTTTATTTCATGTTCCTTCAACTCCTTACTCAGATAGTATTTTGAGTCTTTCAGATTTAGTTCAGATTTAATTCAGACTTCAGTTGTTTTTGGGTATTTTCCACCCATATGGACATTACATTTGTCAGATATTTTGTTCAATTGAACCTTATGGCCTATTGTTCATGTTTTTCCATATTATTATGTCATATATTGCATTGCAGTGTATAGGTGTAGATATCAGTCATGGGTTAGCTTGTGGTCTTTCGAGGTCATAAGTACCGTGTAGCATTCCGATTCAAAAAATTAGGGTGTACACCTTCATATTCAAGGTTGTCTCCCTAACCTCAAACAAACCTATAGGTGACTAGAATCTATGCCTATGCAGTGTTTTGAATGGAGCCATTTGAATACTAGCATGATAGCTATTACTATAGGCAAACTCAATCAAAGCTAAATAATCATCCCAACTTCCCTTAAAGTCCATCACACACGCTTTTAATGTAATCTTCCACTATTTAAATTATTCAATAAGACTGACTATTTATCTCAAGATAAAAGCTGTAATAAGCTTCACCTTTGTACCAAGGCCTTTATGACCTGATTTCCAAAACTAGGATGTGAACTACATAAATTTATCTATAATAATGGACAAAGGTATACCATGAAGCCTTAATAACCCATTAATATACATCTTTATATAAATCTCCACTGTATATGAAGTCTTGATAGGTAAGAAATAGGCTAATTTTGTCATTTGGTAGGCTATAACCTAGATTGAATTATGTTGTTTTCTAGTATGTGGCAACTCTATAACAATGTCTATATTCACTATATCCCACTTCCAACTAGGAATACTGATCTCTAGAATCATACTACGTGGCCTCTGGTGTTCAACCTTAATGTACTAGCAATTAGGATATTTGGCTACAAATTTTTTTATGTATCTCTTAATGCCATCCCACCATCAGATTTCTTGTAAGTCATGGTTCATTTTAGTAGAACCTTGGGGAATTGAATACTTTAAATTGTCATACTCAGCTAATATTCTTTCCCTAAACGCATCCACATTAGGAACATAAAGCTTTCCTTGATAGCAAAGTACTCCATATGACTCTTGGGAGAAAACCTACACTACTATTGTTAAACTGTTTCTAATATCTTTCAAAATATGGGATTGCGATGTTGTTTCTTTTTTACCTCCAATACTACAGATGATTCTAAACCATTTGGAAATACTACTCCCCTATAATCCTTATCATGAAAACATACTCCCAAATGAGCTAATCTGTGCACTTCTTTAGCCAACTCCCATTCTTTTTTTTGCTCATGAGCCATAATGTCTGTAGAAACTATACTCAACATATTTTCCACCATATTTTTCTTACCTGGGTGGTAAAGTACATTTATATCATAATTTTTGAACTAATCAAACCACCTTTTCTGATAAAGATTTAACTCTTTTTGGAAAAAATAAAATATCTCTTATTTTGTTCCTTGAATATTTCTTGACCTAGGAGCTTACTTCCCATATTGCAAGTCTCCCTACAAGTTATTGGGTGCATTATGGGTCGTAGCACCGTAATTATAGCCTGACCAGTGTGGATTCACCAAGTTTCTATTATGATTGGATCCTAATGAGTCATAAAGACTCTACACTAGTCGTATAGTCCCTTCCATAACCAAACCGGTGTGATGCCTAAATGTTTTGTCTGGCGTAAAATTTAACCAAACTAGTAGTAATGTCTATGTACGAGTTGTATGGTATGACTCATAGCCAAAAAAATGTGGGTTCCCCTGGGTGTTGTCCAAACCACGATTGGAGGTCACAAGTTGTAAGAAGATTGTATGAGTTGTAAGGTCGATCATAAAGATTTGGCGATAATTTTTAGTATTTCATTAATGAAACTTTGGATATTTCCCCTTTTCCACAAATATGGCCTACAAATTTAAAACCTTCTTGGGACTGCACTTCCATTCAGAACAAACAAAAATAACTTCTTTGGTATCATAAATTCTCTCAAACAAAAGTATTATGGTTTTCTCAATGTTGATTGTCTAAAGCTTCCTAGGGCAAATGCAATTCCCCATAAGATTCGTGATGAGTTCCATCTATTTGTCCAATGTTTAGGAGTCCTAAAAACAATTAATTTACAGTAAGTAAAAGTTACATGACCATTTAAGATCTCAAGATTTCAAAAATTTTATTATTGGCCTTTTCGTGTTCAAAACATTGATTTATAAGTTGAAATATGTCAGGGATGTTAAAAGGGTCATCCAAGAGAGTTTTGGTATTTGGACCACAAAGGCAGAATATCTCTAAAATTTTAATATGTCATAGATACTGGCCCTCCGTGATATGCATTTTGTCACAAAGTTTAGTCTCTGCGATACATGCTGTGTCATTAAAGTTAGTCTCTGCGATAACCTCCATGCCATAGCGGCTAATAAATTTTGTACAGATATTTTAAAGTTAAAGAGGGGCCTTTTGGTCTTTTTCCCCTCCCCTTAAATGCCCAATTCTCAATTTAACATCCTAGAGGGGTACTATTTGACCCATTCTTCATCAGTTATCAATACCCAAATCCATCCCATCCTCAAAAACAAAAAAAAAAAGTTTCTTCCAAGAATTCAAGCATCCAAGGTCCCAATTGAAAGTTTGCATCAAGAATTCAAGTAACTCAGGCATGTGAGATATTCATAAATTGGATTCCTTCCATACATTGAGTCCCAATAACCCTTTGGTTTTTTCTAGTATAAAATTTTTCCCTATTTCATGAACATTCAATTTTGATAATGAAATGACTCAAATTTTTCATAATAGTTTTGAAGAGAAACCATGACTTTGTGTTTCCCCATGTGAAATATATCCTGACATGATTTAGAATCTCAATCACCCATGTTATGTTCATTTGATACCATGTCAATTTCTCAAGATATGATATAAACAATGTGATCATGTTGTTCTCATAAGTTTAATATTTTCCTGTACTCATAA
The DNA here is from genome assembly GCF_002878395.1 of Capsicum annuum. NCBI lineage: Eukaryota > Viridiplantae > Streptophyta > Magnoliopsida > Solanales > Solanaceae > Capsicum > Capsicum annuum. The sequence continues at coordinate 89,238,971 of NC_061114.1, read as the reverse complement.
TCATGAATTTTATCTATTAGTAAAATATACTATGTTTTGGGGTTTACGAATCATGAATTCCCTTACGGTGTTTTAAATGATGTTATTGTATTTGAAGTACTATTTTGTGCTAGAGGGTATAAACACCTGAGACCTATATGTTTACACATATTTTAGATTTTCATGTTTCATGTTAGTCAAATCATGATTTTATCATCATATTTAAATTATCATATTCCTAGTGAGAAATTATCAGTTATGATTCCAGTTAACTTATGTTTGTACCGGTGTCAGTTCAGTTGAGAGTAGGATTTATCACTAATAGAACCTAGGGATAAGGCTCACCTGGTAGTGAAGGAGTAAGACTTTTAGTAGCAGTCCCTAAGTTCCAAAACTATGTAGCCAGGGTAGGATATGAGATGTCACCTGCTAATAGAGAACTGACACTCTCTTAGGGGTCAGCCTTCAGTAGGGAATTGACACCCTAGTTTTTCAGGACAACAATTAGCAATTTAGTAGATCCACACAGGTAGTGTTAGTCCCCGTGGCAAGGTACTGACACTCTTTAAATTGGGGTTATAGGTTTGACTCTGATTAGTTCAGAGTGGTGCATGTCAGTTACATAATACCTTCCACAATCTACTTTCAGTATTCAGAGTTTGTCATCTCAGATTTGAATGACCAAATATACAGATATCAGTTATTCTGTTATTCTGATCATTTTAGTACAAGTTTATGCTTGTATTGTATTCATTTTAGATATTCATGCCCTCATGCTTAGTGGTACATATATTCTAGTTAGTTTCTATCTCCTATACTAGTACATATAAAATAATAATAGCATACTCTCTTTTGTGCTATGTTGTCTTATAACATAGGTTCAGATGCTTAGTTCCTTAATTGCCCTTAGTCTGTTCTGTACCACTCAACAACAGTCATGTTGAGTCCTTATTTCTTGAGGATAATTTATTTACAATTATTTTTAGCATTTTGTTTATTTTAGTTAGTCAGAGTTAGTTAGGGGTTTGTCCCATCAATTTCTCATGTTTAGAGTCTTTTAGATGTTCAGACATGTTTTTGATTTCATTAGAAGTTTCATACAAGTTGGGTATTATTTTATTTTTTCATCTTGATAGAGTTTTTATCAGTTAAACTACTGTATATTATGCATGTATTATTATTTTATTCAATGATCACAGCAGGTACTAGATCATAGGTTAGTTTGGGGGTTACTTGTATCCTTAAACACCCTGTTATGACTAGGGGTATGCCTCGAGTCATGACAACAAATTCCCTTCATAATCATGATCCTTCATGGCATGTAACTCTTCCTTAAATCTTATTTTGTGAAAATCATGTGTTTTAAATGGTTTAATTATATTGATTTGAATGCTGCTTTTGACATGAGTTTAAGGTTTTGGAATGGTTGATCCTTTAATAGCTTTCCCATGGTGTTCATGAGTTGTTCATGATTTTAATTGAAAGTTTCTAACCTAATGAGGTTCATGTCTCAGTAAATTAGAATGATGGTCGAGGCAATCTCCCAAATAGATGTTTTGAACTGGGAAATTGGTTTGGACCAATTGTATTCCCTCAAAACACTAGTGCAAGTGGCTTTGAATTGTGGAACTGTCACTTGGATTGACTTACACACCTTTACTATTTATTTTCATAAATAAATAAACAATGAAAATGGATTATGAAGGCCTTGTGGGATGTGTTTACATTTACTGAACAAAGGGGGTCGAGGCATTCCCCCAAGTCAATGGAATTGTAATGGCATAGTTTTGAACTTGCAAGTTAAATGGTATGACAATATCATGGTGTACCTTAATGTAAGATTCCTTTGTTAATGAATGGGTTATGTGAAAATTCTTTTAAATTAGGCTTAATGGGGGTTATGTATCTAAGACATGAAGGTATAGGCCTCAAATAACTTATACTGGAAACTCACGTTTGCTGATATTAAAGTTTGTCTAGATGATCGTGTGCATGGTTCAAACTATTGATATATTTTATATCTAGGAATAATGTGGATTAGGTAATTCCATGGTTTTCTTTGATACCTCTTGTTCATGCAGCTAACATATACTAAGGCCCTTTTTGCAGGAAAAACGAAACTCATATAGCTAGTGGGTGCCTTTTTATGATTGTTGAGCTATATATTCTAGGATAATGTTTTACTATCATGCTAAAGTTTTTTCCCTACCCAATTATCTACTATATATATGTATGTATAAATATGAACATGTATAGTGAGTTTGAAATTGAACTTTTTACTAAGACTACTTTATCCATATCTTAAGATACATGCTAGTGCTCACACCACTAACCATCTTTGGACACTATATTCCAATGTGATATGGGGTCCAGAGGCACTTCTATTTTTCCTACACAATGATAGGTGATCTAAGAGGTAGCCCGTTGCAGTGAAGTGGTGAGCTTCCATTCTACTTGAAAATTCCATTTGTTTTTCTTCCGTAGATTAGAATTGAAGACATCACATTTACTTTTTCATTGTCATTGTTAGGGTCGGGGGAATGTTTCTTCTAGTATAGATGCTTTGTGCATTACTATTGACTGGGTATTGGTTGTTGACATTATTTGACTTTGAGTTACTTTTTACTCTCTTTTGTTATATGTTAGAAATTCATCTATTGAGTAGTATCATGTTCTATTTGACTAGGCAATTGGGGGGGGAGTTCTCTAGTTATTGATATACTTGCGATACCCGTCATGGCCAGGCCCTAGTTTTGGTCATGACAAAGTTGGTATTAGAGACTAGGTTCATGGTAAATTAGGTATCCACAAAGTAGTATAAAGTATTCTTTTCTGTGTGTGTAGCACGCCACACTTATAAGGAAGAGGCTAAGAGACATTTAGGAATATTTCCCTTTCTTGTTGTTCTAGGTTTGGGCTATAGAGTCTAAGGAGTTGAAACCTCCTATAATTCCCATTTGTTCGCACTTTAGATCATGCCTCCTCAAAGATCTGATGCCCGTAGAACCTCTTCTATCCCATCTGAGGACAATATGGATCGAACTAGTCTGACTTATGGGATTCAAACTTCATCGAGGGATCAAACTCCTGATAGTACTACCCCATATAAAAAGCTACTGGTCACTACTAGTCCTCCACAGGCTCCTCGAACTAATGATTATGCCACCGCCCCAAGAAGACATCACTAATGCTTATTTTCATCAATCTATACATTTGTTGACTTAGTTAGTGATATTTGCATCACAACAGACTGGTCCTTACGTTACTGCTTTGAGTTCTTCGGAGGTTACTTGAGTTGGAAAGTTTATAAGGCTCAATCCTCCACCATTTACTGGATTTTAGGTTAAGAAGGATCCTCAAGGGTTCATAGATGAGATGGAGAAGATATTTAGGTTTATCCATACTTCTGACTTCCACGATATGGAATTTGTTGCATTTTAATTGAAAGATATGTCATATAAGTGGTATGAAAAATGGGATAAGTCTAGGGGTGCTAATGTGGAGTTTGCACTATGGGATGAGATTTTGGGTGCCTTAAAATAAGGTAGAATGTCCCTAAGGAGTTGAGGAAGGCTAAAGCAAAAGAGTTTGCAAATCTGAAACAAGGTATTATGTCCCTAAGGAGTTGAGAGAGGCGAAAGCCAAGGAGTTTACAAATCTAAAATGAGGTCTGATATCCGTGAAAGAGTATGCCTTAAAATTTCATCATCTATCCCATTATGCTCCTGAGCTAGTGTTAAGCATTAGGGATAGATGAGGATGTCTGCTTTGGGGTCATCTCGGGACATGGTGCTAGAGTGAAAGGCCTCCTTGTTGAGTAATTACATAAATATCTATAGGCTTGTGGTGTATATAAAGGAGGTTCAAGAAGAAAAGAAGAAGTTGGTCAAAATAGGTGAAAGGTAATATAAAAGGTCAAGGTATTCTGACTAGGGTGGAGGCTAGCAGAGTAGTGTAGAGATTGTAAGCAATGGTCTAAAACGAAGTGGGGAAATTCTAGATCTTATTCTACGGATATTGCTTCATATCCTAAGTCATCCGGTGATATAATACCCCAAAAAATCCAAACCAATATTAGAGCCATGTACAAAGATCATGCATAGTACATCATGGTTCTTTTATAGTTTTATGAGAAAGTTAGATGTATATTAAAGCTTCAAATAACTCCCATCTATCAGACAAATTCAAACATTCCTTACCGATTGAATTCTTGAGAAGGATATTGGTATAGTCAACTTCAAATGAGCATATCTCTCATTATACTTGGAATTTTTGAGCTCATGACCTATCAATAGATAGATAATTGAAATAGCTTTCCAACAATACCAATTTCACCATCAATCTTCACCAATTCTTAATCTAAGCTATGCGTAGGGTTCATCCATAGGTCCCTTTCATCCATGCAACTCAAGAATCATGTTTTAAACTATAAATTGTGATTTCGTTGTTGTTTTATGACTATATTCATGTTAATGATTGTTTTTTGGATTGAAGGTTGTGTCTGGATGTGTTTTTCATGAATCATGTGAATAGGTTAGTTGGAAACCCATGAATTTGGGTGGTTTAAGATGTCTAAATTTATTAAGTACACGTATGCTCAGTATTATGCATGTAAGGTGTTTGATAAAATGCTTAGGATTCTAGAAATTCATGTTTACATGGTTCCATGATATCTAAATGACAAGTCCATGTTAGCCATATACTTCAATATAAATTCCGTGCATTGATGTGTTTCTATTGTTGTGGTATGAAGTATGTATGATAATGGAGATATACTATATGTACATGAAATATATCCATGCACACCCTACCATGCTTAAGATGTTGAAGAACTACATAAAGTATAACATCCCCTACTTATTACAATGTGAATTGTGGACTCCAATCTTATAATCAAGTCATTCATGTTGTGTTAGTTTCCTTTTATCAAGTCCTAGGGGTATTTGTACCCAAAAATATAGTTGTGTGCTTAGAGCCATTTCATGTTATCACGATACTCTTAGTCAAGCCACGATCTATCAAATTCAGTCAGTCATGTAACTCAGGAAAATCCAGTAACCTCAATAATCTTAGTAGTTCAGTAACCTCAATGATCTCAGTACTCAGTACTATCTACAACCTTTGTATTCACAGCCAATCTATGTAATTTAACTACTATCAACTAGTCCTCAAAACAAAGTACATTCTGTCAGTCATCGAAATCCAGCAAACTTAGTTTAGCTATGGTAAACAATACCACTAGTATCAGTCTAGTTAATCAGTATTAGTTCAACTAATCAGTTCAGTTCAGTTATTCAATTTATCCCAGTTATTTAGTTCAGTGTCTTTCAGATGGAAGTAGGATTCAGCACCGAGTGAGCCTAGGGATGGGGCCTCACCTACTAGATTAGGACTGAGATCCTTAGAAGCAATCCCTATGTTCCAGAATTACATAGTCAGCATAGGTACGAGATGTCACCCATTAGATAGAACTGACATACTCAGGGGTCACCCGTTAGCAAATTTATGTATATAAGATTGATTCCAGGAGTCACCCGCTAGATTAGGACAGACTCCACAAAAGATGCCTTTACTGGTGGCGTGGTACTGACACCCTTCCAGTCAGGGAAGAGATTGGACCCTAGTCAGCTTATCTCGGTGCATGTTGGTTAGATGAACATATCCCACAGTTTCATTTATAGAATCAGGGCTTTCAGACACAGCCAACTCAGATTAGTAGTACAGATTCAGTACTGTTAGATAAAGTCAATGCTTATCATTTTAAATAGACTTCAAGATCACGCATTAGCTAGGACTGATATCAACTATGATTAATTAGTATCAAAATCATTAGATTTAAAGATCACCTACTAGATAGAACTGATCTCAGACTAAGTCAAATCATCCTTATTATCAGTATACACACGATAACCCACTAGTTAGGGCTGATCTCAGATTTAGTTACTCCAAGTAGAACGAAACTCAAATAGTTCCATCAAAACTTAGACTGTCAGATACAGTCGCTCAGTATCAGGTACATTAGTTAGGACGATCATCATAGTTATATCAGTTATATCAATTTTTTGAACTCATTTATTAGTTATATCAGTTTTCAGAATTCATGATTTCAGTATTCAGCTTCAGAACTGTCAGACACAGTCAACTGGACAAGTTCTTCATAATTTGAACTATTAGAAATAGTTGTTCATCTATTCAATAGCTCAGTATCAGTACACTCATGTTTTCAGTATTCATACTCAGTAGTCAGTATCTCCACGAGTTCAGTTACAGTTATATATGCATGTATGTATTCTCACATTCATATTAGAGAGCATTGTTCAAGCATATAACCCTTTGCATTTTGCCTACGTCACTCGTATACTCAGTATATTCAGACTTACTGACACATTTGTGCTATGGTGCTTTCTCTTATATTGCACCATTGGTTCAGAGGCAGAAGCTCCAGATCAGCAGTAGTATTCCAGTGTTCAGAGTTTGAAGTGAGTCCTTCTTATTCGAGGTTGATATGATTATTGCTGCATTTACTATTCAGTTGCTGGATGGAGTTAGTTGGAGGCATGTTCCTTCAACTCTTTATTCAGTTCAGTTAGAGGCTTTCAGACTAGATGTCAGATTAGATATTCAAATCACATTATTTTTAGTGTTTATGACTTATTTTTGTATTGTTATACCTTTTTCAAACATTTTGTTATCAGAAGTTTATTCAGTTCAAATCTTATGGCCTTTCATGTTCATGTTTCCGCTTTTTATGATATATTATACAGTATACAAGTACAGATATTAGTCATGGGTTAGCTTGAGGTCCTTTGGGGTCATGAGCACCATGTAGCATTTTGGTTCAGAAAATTGGGGTGTTATAAACTTGGTATCTGAGGCTAAGGTTCAATAGAGTACTAGGAAGTCTGAAAGCTGCAACTAGTAGAGTCTTGTACATGCGCCTGTTTTGCACCACACTTATGCGCAGGAGGCTATGAGATTCTTTAGGAATAGTTTCCCTTCTTTCAGTATTTATGTCATGCCAGTGAGCATAATCTTAGTCTAATCCATTTTTCCCTTTCTTCTATAGACATGCCTACTAAAAGAAGAAATGGGAATTAGTCAACCTCTCAGCTCGAAGACCCTTTGACCAATCATCTTTTTCATGTAGAGTTCAAGGCTGTATTTACCATTCTTTCTAAGTTAGTCGCTGCCTAGAATGAACGACCAACTATCATTCTAGCCAACCCAGTGGACAATTCAGCTGCAGCTAGAATTCAGGACTTCACCCGAATGAATCCTCCTTCCTTCACAGGGTCTAAGTCAGATGAGGACTCGCAGGAATTCCTAGATCAAGTTCAAAAGGTGATAGATATTATCAAGGTTACTACTATTCAGAATGCTGAGTTTGCTGCATACCAATTACAGGATATCGCTCATACTTGGTACAAGTAGTGGAAGTCAGAAAGGTTTGATGATGTAGGCCATATAGAGTGGCAGGACTTTTCCTCTGCTTTCCTTGATAGATTCTTTTTGCTAGACCTTAGAGAAGCTAAGGTACTAGATTTCATCAACCTCACGCAGGGAAATATAACGGTAAAGGAGTATTCTCTCAAATTTACTCAATTAGCTAGATATGCCCCTTATGTGGTTGCAGATGGTAGAGCTATGATAAGTAAGTTCGTGTCAGGGGTGAATGATAGTATGGTAAACTAGTGGAGATCTTCCATTTTGAATAGCGATATAACTTCAGCCAGACTTATGAAACATGCTCAGCAGATAGAGAAGCAAAAGATTAGGACTAGAGAGAGATAGAGTAAGAGAGCAAGGACAGGTAGTTTTAGCTTTTCTCAACATAAGTCACAGAATGGTAACCATTCTCAGCATAGTCAGAAATTTTTAGTCCCAGCTCTATCCTTATCAAGTGTAGCAGTATCTATGTCCAGAAATGACCATCATGATGGAGCGCCAGGCTCTGATGCCCAAGATAGTAAAAATAGAGGTCTTACTTATCCGCTTTGCGAAGAGTGTGGTAAGAATCATCTAGGTGCATGTATTGGAGGTAGTGATTTCTGCTTTGGGTGTGGCAAGCCAGACCATAGGATGCAAGATTGTAGAGTTCTGGTACCAACAGTGGTCAGCATCAGAATAGACTTTATGCACTCCAGACCTGTCCTAATCCATAAAGTTTCCCTGACTTAGATTCGGGTATCTTACCAGTCTTTCATGTTCATATTATACATTTTTAGATCTCTTTCTCTTATTCGAGCATATGTTTTAGTATGAGTTACCTAGTAAGGCCAGCAAGTCAGTTTAGCAATCGAGCAGTCAGATTCTTATAGCTTTCTTTCTCATCCTTGCATCTATTCATGCTATCCCAAATCTTATAGAATATTACTATTTCAAGGTAGAACCTTCTAGTATTTGAAAGTTTAGTTAATCTCATGCATCATTCATTAGTTTCAAACTCCCAATGTTTAGTTATAATCTACTTCGTAGATGCTCTGTGCATCACCCAGTATCTCTGTAAGGTAAGCATTCTTAGAGAGACATAGCATTCCAAGGGGGAGATACCCCACTTTCTCTTAACGCTCACACGACTTAGATCCTTTAATTTCTTCTTACATAATGAATTCAGTCTAGAATAGAGGGTACTCATAAGTTGACCTTCAAGTTAGACCTCAGCTGTAAGTCAAGTATTCAGAGGTTCAGTTCAGTTTATGATGTTCAGTCCATATGTCACATAGAAGAATCAGTCATGTTCTCATGTTTCAGTTCAATCTTAGTGCCTTTACCATTACATGTTCAGTCGCTTATTCATGAGTCAGTTCAGTCATGTATTCACGCTTCAGATATGCATGGTCAGCTTATCAGTACTTTCAGTCATGCATTCACATATTATGTCAGTCATATAATCATGCATCAGATATGCATGGATTCAACTTATCAGTTAAGCATCACATATACATTCTTAGTTTGAGAAACTCAGTTTATCAGAACACTCAGTCCTACATTAATAAATCAGCTACCCATGAATCAGATTGCATGTACAGTATGATATGCTCAGTTTTTAGTCATGTCAGCCATGAAATCATGATCAGTCATTCATGCTATATATGCTTCGTTTTATCTTTTCTCCCAACTCAAGCAGTTATTATTCGAGGGCGAATGTTTCCAAGGCGAAGATATTATAATACCTTGAAAAATCCAAACCAATATTAGATCCATGTACCAAGCTCATGCATAGTACATCATAGTTCTTTTATAGTTTTATTAGTAAGTTAGATATATATTAAGGGTTCAAATAACTCCCATCTATCAGATGAATCAAAACATTTCTTACTGATTGAATTTTTGAGAAAGATATTGGTATAGTCAACTTCAAATGAGCATATCTCTCCTCATACTTGGACTTTTATGGCTCATGAACTATCAACAGATATATAATTGAATTAGATTTCCAATGATACCGATTTTGCCGTCAATCTTCACGAATTCTTAATCTAAGGTATGCGTAGTGTTCATCCATGGGTCTCTTTCATCCATAAAGCTCAAGAATCATGTTTTAAATTATAAATTGTGATTTACTTGTTGTTTTATGACTCTATTCATGTTAATTATTGTTGTTTGGATTCAAGGTTATGTCTTGATGTGTTTTTCATGAATCATATGAATAGGTTAGTTGGAAACCTATGAATTTGGGTGGTTCAAGATTTCTGAATATGTTAAGTACACCTATGCTTAATATTATGCATGCAAGGTATTTGATAAAATGCTTAGGATGCTAGAAATTCATGTTTACATAGTTCCATGATATCTAAATGACAAGTCCATGTTTAGCTATATACTTCAATATAAATTTCATGCTATTGATGTGTTGCTATTGTTATGGTATGAAACATATATGATAATAGAGATATATTATATGTACTTGAAATATATCCATGCACTCCCTACCATGCTTAAGATGTTGAAGAACTACATGAAGTATAATAGCCCCTACTTATGACAATGTGAATTGTGGACTCCAATTTTATTATCAAGTCAGTCATGTTGTGTTAGTTTCCTTCCATCGAGTCCTAGGGGTATTCATACCTGAAAATATAGTTGGGTGCCTACAGACATTTCATGTTATCATGATACTCTCTGTCAAGTCATGAACTATCGAATTCAGTCAGTCATGTGACTCAGAAAAATCCAGTAACCTCAGTAATCTCAATAGTTCAGCATTCTCAGTGATCTCAGTACTCAGTAATATCTGTATCCTCAGTATTCAAAGTCAATCTCAGTAATTTTATTACTTTCAACCAGTCCGTAGAACTCAGTACATTCCATTAGTCATCGAAATCCAGTAAACTTAGCTTAGCTCCACTAAAAAATACCTCTAGTATCAGTCTAGTTAATCAGTATCAGTTTAGCTAATCAGTTCAGTTTAGTTATTCAGTTCATCCCAGTTATTTAGTTCAGTGTCTTTCATATGGGAGTAGGATTCAACACCGAGTGAGCCTAGAGATTGGGACTCACCCACAAGATTAGGACTGAGATCCTTAGAAAAAATCCCTAAGTTCCGAAACTACGTAGCCAACGTAGGTACGAGATGTCACATATTAGATAATACTAACATACTCAGGGGTCACCCATTAGCATATTTATATGTTTAGGACTGATCCTAGGAGTCACCCACTAGATTAGGACTGACTCCATAGCAGATGTCTTTACTGGTTGCGCGGTACTAACACCCTTCCAGTCAGGGAAGAGATTAGATCCCAATTAGCTTAGCTTAGGGTATGTCGGTTAGATGAACACATCCAACAGTTTCAGTTATAGAATCAAGGCTTTCAGACACAGTCAACTCAGCTTAGTAGTACAGATTTAGTATTGTTAGATACAGTCAATGCTTATCATTGTAAATTGACTTTAAGATCACCCATTATCTAGGATTGATCTCAACTATGATTAATCAGTATCAGAATCATTAGATTTAAAGATCACCCGCTAGATAGGGCTGATCTCAGACTAAGTCAAATCATCCTTATTATCAGTATACTCATGATCACCCGTTAGATAGGACTGATCTCAAATTTAGTTACTCCAAGTAGAACGGAATTCAGATAGTTCCATCAGTACTTAGACTATCAGATATAGTCGCTCATTATCAGTTACATCAGTTAGGCCGATCATTATTGTTATGTTAGTTATATTAGTTTTAGAACTCATGTATCAGTCATAATAGTTATTAGAATTCATGATATTAGTATTCAGCTTCAGGACTATTAGACACAGTTAATCCAACCAGTTCCTCATAATTCAAAATGTCAAAAATAGTCATTCATCAATTCAGTATCTCAGTATCAATACTTTTATGTTGTTAGTATTCAGACTCAATAGTTAGTATCTCCATGAGTTCAGTTATAGTTATGTATGCATGTATGCATTCTCATATTCATTATAGTCAATATTGTTCCTGCATATAACCCTTTTCATTTTTCCTACCTCACTCGTATACTCAGTACATTCAGATGTACTAACGTATTTGCACTATGATGCTCTCTCTTATGTTGAACCATAGGTTCAGAGGCACGAGCTCCAGATCAGTAACAACATTCTAGTGTTCAGAGTTTGTAGTGAGTCCTTCTCATTCGAGGATGATATGATTATTGCTATATTTACTATTTACTTGGTAGATGGAGTTAGTTGGAGACATATTCCTTTAACTCCTTATTCATTTCAGTTAGAGGCTTTAAGACTAGATGTCAGATTAGATATTCAGATCTTACTATTTTCAGTATTTATGACTTATTTTGGTATTGTTATACCTTTTTCAAATATTTTTTTATCAGATGTTTATTCAGTTCGAACCTTATGGCCTTTCATGTTCATGTTTCCATATTTTATAATATATTATGCAGTATATAGGTACACATATAAGTCATGGGTTAGTTGTGGTCCTTCCGGGTTATGAGCACCGTGTAGCATTCCAGTTCAGAAATCAGGGTGTTATAGGTGATCTTTGTTTACAGAAAATCAATAGGTTTAACGTACAAGGTGCCCAATCTCAAGGCAGTGGTGCCCAGTCATCTCCATCATATCAACCTTGAAAGTTGTGGTTAGTTTTACTGTGGTTTTTGTGATGAGGGGAGGAATAAGTGTTCTATGTATGGCTATCCTGGTCATACACAGAGGAACTATCCCTCCAATAATGTTGATACTAGGCTAATAATATCCCAGTTGCTACTTTTTTAGCTCCTACACCAAAGGCTTCTACTTCTTGCTCCAGTACTAGTTGGAATCATTTGTATGCTATTGCTACCCATCAGGACTCTGAGGTATCTCCTGATGTTTTTACTGGTATGCTAAAACTTTTCTCACGTCTTGTGTATTATTTTCTAAATCCCGGGTCTACCCTCTCATATATGACCCCTTATGTTGCTTTATTTTGATTTTGGTCTTGAATATATTCCTGATACTTTTTCTATGTCTACCTCGGTGGGTGACTCTATTTTCTCGAGCAGAGTCTGTAAGGGTTTTATGGTATCTATCTCTGATATGTAGATAGATGTTGGTGTATTTAATAAAGTCAGAGATGCTATATTTTGATGTAATATTGGTGATATAGTGGCTCCATTCATGTTATGTATCTCTTGATAATAAGACCTAAAAGGTTAGTTTCCAATTACTAGATTAATAAATGATTGAGTGGGAAAGGAGTTTCCTAGTGCCTAAGGGAAGGTCCATCTCTTATTTTAGAGTCCAAAAATTAATTTCCAAAAGATGTATTTGTCAGTTGGTTTGGGTCAAATATTCTAACATAGAGGTCCTTCTTTTCAAGCTGTCCATGTGGTCAATGAGTTTCTCAAAGTTTTCCCTAATGATCTTTCGTGTGTCCCTACCGATAGGGAATTGATTTGGGATCAATCTTCTTTTGAAAACTCATCCTATCTCTATCCCTCCTTATAAAATGGATCCAGTTAAGATGGAAGAACTGAAGGAGTAGTTGAAAGATCTTCTTAATAAGGGTTTTGTCCACCCTAGTGTTTTATTATGGGGAACGTCGGTACTTTTTGTGTGTTAGATGGATGGGTCCCTTCGTATGTGTATAGATTACCCAAAGTTTAATAAGGTGACAATGTAATATAGATATCCTCTTCCAAGGATTGATGACCTATTTGACCAGCTGTAGGGTGAAAATTAATTTTGTACGAGTAACCTTCGGTCAGGTATTAAATAGTTGAAGATTAGGAGGTGAATATCCCCAAGATTGATTTTGAAACCCGGTATGGACGTTTTGAGTTTTTGGTGATGTCTTTTGATTTGACTAATAAACCAGCAACATTCATAGATCTTATAAACTGGGTATTTCATCAGTTCTTAGACTTCTTCGTCTTTATGTTTATTGATGACATACTTGTATATTCTAAGAACGAAGTGGATCATGACGATTACTTACGTATATTGTTGCAGACCCTTAAGGATCTTTATTTGTATGTTAATGTTTTGAAGTGTGAATTCTATTTAAATATCGTTACCTTTCTAGGTGTTATTGTTTCTAGTAAAGGGATCATAATTGATCTATAAAAAATTATGCTTGTTAAGAATTTAGAATTAACAATGGTTGGTGAATGATATACACCATTAGGATAATCTTAGAGTTTAATTTTTGGACTCTGAGGGTTGTGATTTGGTTATTCAAGATATGTGGAAGTCATTTATAGGTGTTGAGGTGAAGGAGAGGCAGTTTTTGAATCCTATTATGATGATAATCAAGGATGATGTGGGTCACTAGAAGGTGCTGGATTTTGAGATTGGTGGTGATGGTATCTTAAGCTACCAATGTAGATTGTGTATTCCTGATATTGATGGGCTGCAAGAGAGAATCTTGGATAAGGCTCATGAGTTGAGCTCCACTGTTCTTCCAGGTTTGACGAAGATGTGCCACAATTTAGAAGAGATCTATTGTAAGACCCCATTAAATTTCAAGATTAACTCAGTCCTTTATAGCATAAAAAGAGGCCCCAAACAGAGAAAATTTTAAGCCAAGTATTCACACTTAGTCCTATTTTGGCCTCGATAATCCCATGAACTTATTTTCGACCCTTACGCCCTTAAAATATTGATTTTTAGGTTTATTCATGGTCAGGAATATCAATAGGTATTCTCGAACGAGTTTTGGATTTCTTATCATCGTTTGAGGCACATTTGGGAGTCCAAAATAGTGGATCATAACAATCTCAATGTGTGTCATCACCCGTTACATCAACTAGAACTTTTAATCAACCGTAAGTGCAAATTCCAGGGAGCCAATGCAATGTCGATGAGTTGTATTAGATATCGCACGACCATCGACGCAGCGCATCGCCAGTGCGTCATTGGGCACAGTTTCTGCTCAATAAAAATTCACATCCAGAGGGGTATTTGGGTCATTTACCTATTTTTATTCAGCCTTAAAACATGAGATTAAGCATTCCAAAAGGCAAAATCACTAACTTCCTCTTAATTTCACTCAAATTTCTCTTATGAACAAACCCTAGGTCATTCAATTTCAAGTCCATTTTTCAATAACACACCATCAATCTTCATAAATTTATTTACCAAGGTACGTTAGGTGTTTGATTTTGGGTGTATTTATAGGCCTAAGCCCCATAACTTACCCATATTTTAGGTAAGTTTGGAGAACAAAGTGCCTAGTTTCTTATATTTTTAATCCACTTCTATGTAATTTAGCTAACCAATATGATTAGCAATATTTCAGGTATTAATGAGGTAGAAGGTAACATAATGGGACTATGGAATGCGAATGTCATATGACATAAGAGAGAGTAGAAGTCTGGACCAAATGTGGTGTCTAAAAACAATGTCCAAGAATAATTTGTCATTTAGAGTTTCTGTAGGGAGTTAGAAGAAAATTATGAGGGAAAAGTAATTAAAACTACTTGATGTGGAAAAGTCAAGTATTATTAATTATTCTATATTATTTTTGAACTGAGAGTGGAGGCTTAGCACTATGGGAGAAACACAACTTCTTCTTATCCACAAAAATCGGGTTTACTTTTTGGTACGATGAATATTTCTATTGTGATTTCCATTTTGCTGATGAGTAGCTATGTTTATTAATTAGGGTTATGGAATCCTTTTGGCATACAATCTATTAATTTGGGTTTTGATATTATTATGCATCGATTGGTTTACATCATACTCTCTTCGCTTATCTTGAATTCTTGTGGTTGCAAACATAGAGGATATTCCTTAAAACACAACTTGTTCAATAGAAAGTTTGATGTTAGAAAAAGATAATTGTGACAAGAAAATAGGATTTCCAACCTCTATTTCATATGTTAATGCCTTAATAGGATTAACTACTTGGACATTTCGTATTTTTTTTGTAAACACTTTTGATTTGAGTGAACTGAAGTGAATTAGTCCTTGATGGTTGAGAAACACTAGGATTATGTTATTAAATGCAATATATTTCTCTATAAGCATGATGCATGTCTGAATTCTTAAACCCCATAGTTAGAATGTGTTGAAAACTACAAGGTGGACATAACCCTAGCTTGCTATTTCTCTGAATTCAAATACGACTACACATAGAATCAAACCCCTTATTTATTTTACGGAAACGAATGATTAAAAGTCAACTGATCTACGTACAACTTAATTAGCACCATATTCCCTATGGGATTCGACCCCAAAATAGTTGGGTTATATATTTGACAATGACAACTTACTCTCTAGTAAAGGAGGTGTAATTTTGGCTTGTCAAATTTTGGTGCTTGGATGTATTTATTCACCTAAACACCATAACTTACATATATTTTAGCTTAATTTGGAGAACAAAGTTCCTAGTTTCTTATGTTTTTACTCTACTATGTAATTGAGCTAACCGATGTGATTAGCATGATTTCAGGTATTAAGGAGGTAGATGGGGACATAATGGGACTATGGAATGCAGATGGAATCTGACACAAGAGAGAGTAGCAGTCTGGACCAAATGTACCTAAAAACTATATCCAAGACTAATTTGTCATTTAGAGTTAGTCTAGGGACTTAGATGGAAATTATGAGTGAAAAGTTATTAAAACTACTTTATGCTAAAAAGTCATGTACTATTCATTATTCTGTATTATTTTTGCACTGAGAGTGGAGGCTTAGCTCTAAGGGAGAAACGCAACTACTTTTCTCCCAAAATTGGGTTTACTTTTTGGTATGATGAATACTTCTATTGTTATTTCTGTTTTACTCATGAGTAGCTAAGTTTATTAGTTAGGGTTATGGAAGTCTTGTAGCATACAATCTATTAATTTAGGCATTGAATTCATTATGCATTGATTTGCTTACATCATACTCTCTTCACTTATTTACAATTCTCGTGGTTGCAAACATAAAGGATATACTTTAAAACACAACTTGTTCGATAGAAAGGTTGATGTTGGGAAAAAAAGTAGTGACAAGAAAATAGGATTTGAACCCCTATTTCATATGTTAATGCCTTCATAGGATTAATTGCTTGGAGATTTCGTATTGCTTTTGTAAACATTTTTGATTCAAGAGAACTGAAGTGAATTAGTCCTTGATGGTTGAGAAACACTAGGATTATGTTATTAAATGCAATACGTTTCTCTATAAGCATGATGCATGTCTGAATTCTTAAACCCCATAGTTAGAATGTGTTGAAAACCACAAGGTGGACATAACCCTAGCTTTCTATTTCTCTGAATTCAAATACGACTACACATAGAATCAAACCCCTTATTTATTTTACGGAAATGAATGATTAAAAGTCAACTGATCTACGTACAACTTAGTTAGCACCATATTCCCTATGGGATTCGACCATAAATTAGTTGGGTTATATATTTGACAATGAAATCTTACTCTCTAGTAAAAGAGGTGTAATTTTGGCTTATCAAATTTTGGCGCTTGGATGTATTTATTCACCTAAACACCATAACTTACCTATATTTTAGCTAAATTTGGAGAACAAAGTGCCTAGTTTCTTATGTTTTTACTCTAATATGTAATTGATCTAACCGATGTGATTAGCATAATTTCAGGTATTAAGGAGGTAGATGGGGACATAATGAGACTCTGGAATGCGGATGGAATCTGACACAAGAGAGAGTAGCAGTCTAGACCAAATGTGCCTAAAAACTATATCCTAGACTAATTTGTCATTTAGAGTTAGTCTAGGGACTTAGAAGGAAATTAAGAGTGAAAAGTTATTAAAACTACTTTATGCTAAAAAGTCACGTACTATTCATTATTCTGTATTATTTTTGCACTGAGAGTGGAGGCTTAGCTCTAAGGGAGAAACGCAACTTCTTTTCTACCAAAATTGGGTTTACTTTTTGGTATGATGAATACTTCTATTGTTATTTCCGTATTACTCATGAGTAGCTAAGTTTATTAGTCAGGGTTATGGAAGCCTTGTAGCATACAATCTATTAATTTAGGCATTGAATTCATTATGCATTGATTTGTTTACATCATACTCTCTTCGCTTATCTACAATTCTCGTGGTTGCAAACATAAAAGATATACCTTAAAACACAACTTGTTCGATAGAAAGGTTGATGTTGGGAAAAAGAGTAATGACAAGAAAATAGGATTTCAAACCCCTATTTCATATGTTAATGCCTTAATAGGATTAATTGCTTGGAGATTTCGTATTGCTTTTGTAAACATTTTTGATTCAAGAGAACTGAAGTGAATTAGTCCTTGGTGATTGAGAAACACTAGGATTATTTTGTTAAATGCAATACATTTCTCTGTAAGCACGATGCATGTATGAATACTTAAAGCTCATAGTTATAATGTATTGAGAACTACAAGGTGGATATAACCCTAGCTTTCTATTTCTATAGATTCAATTACTACACATCTCTCATCTTGTTACCCTGAAGCTATCAATTTATGATCGAAATCAAACTCTCTATTTATTTTATGGAAACAAATGATTAAAAGTAACCTTATCTGTATACAACTTAATTAGCACTATATTCCCTGTGGGATTCGACCGCAAGATAGTTAGGTTATGTATTTGACAACGACCGCTTGCTCTCTCATAAAAGAGGTGTAATTTGGGAGTATCAAACTTTCGGTGCAGTTTCTAGGAAATACAGTTGTTCATTTAGTTTATGTGTGTTAATTAACTGTTAGTCAAGTTTTCTTATTTTATGTTTATTTTTTGTTTTTGTTCGTTACAGGATCATTGTTGTTTAAGACACGAACTAGAAGTTTCAGAGAAAAATTATTACCCTTCAATGCTGAACCAAATCTCATTCAAAAATGGCTAACAAGTAGGAGGCTGAAATATTAGCCGTTTTGGCCAATGCTTAATTAAATCAATTGAATGCAGATAACCTAGGTCGGGTTCATAATGTTGATGAAGTGGATCTGAGAGATAATGATTTAGTTGACCAGGCTAATAGGAGGCGTGCAATGAGAGTAGTTGCACCTATAAATTGAAATTGTCCATTCAGAGGAAGAAGCGGGAGTAGTTGCACTTGTAAATTGAAATTGTCGATTCAGAGGAAGACTAGACCGCAAGCTGTGCAATTTGATACTGACAATTATGAGGATGATGTAGATGGAGCTCGAGCAACTAGGGAAATCATTCAACCACCACTACTAGCTACTGGGGCAAAATTCAACATCACTGTACTATGATCCAGCTATTGAATTTGAAAGGACTATTTGGTGGATTACATGGTGATTATCCAAGGATACATTTGGTAAATTTCATCAATATTTGTAAGACGTTTTATAATCCTGGAGTAGGAAAATGCTATTCATTTGATATTATTCCTACTGTCTCTATTCTGGAGAGGAAACTATAGGGTTGAATAATCTGACTCCTGATTCTATAACAAACTGGAGGCAATTGAAAGGAGCTTTCCTAAAAAGCTTTTTTCTACCCTCCAAAATATTATAGTTGAGGGATGAGAGTAGTAACTTTAGTCAATTGGATAATGAATCTTTGTATGAGACTTGGGCGAGGTTAAAAAAAAAGTTGACTAAATGCCTAAACTATAAGATGACTGATGAACAGTTGATGGAAACATTCCACAGATCTTTGAACTCATTTACAAAGCCAATAGTGGATAATGTTGCAGGAGGAGATTTTATGGAGATCACCTTTACTGAGGCTGCAGACATGTTAGAAAAAATGACTAAGACAAGTAGAGCTTCGCATACCAGAGATTCTGTGGTAGCAAGTAATACTGGGTTTAGTGTAATATCAGTAGAGCAGCATAGGAGATAAGAGAAGCGTGATTAGGATATGGATCATATAAAAACCCAGATGGATCTACCTACCCAATATTTACTATTAGGGAATGTAGAAAAGGTAAAAATTATAGGGTCCCATGATAAGGGAGTTGAATCAAACACTGAGGAAGAGGCTAACTACTTGTATAACCAGGGGTTTTTTGGACCGGTGGTCTAGGAAATCAATGTTAGAACCATCAAGGAGATTGGTAGAATAAAAGTGATAGGAGTAAACTGTATGAACCTCTTGGAAGCCATGATAATGTTGCCACTACTTCAGGCAAAATGTCCATAGAGGATATGATAGAGAAACTATTAAAGAGAGTTGAGGCGACAAATTTTAGGGTGACTACGATGAAGAGTGACATATCTTTCAGGAGTCAACTAGTAAATTCGTACTCAAATGCCATTAAATAACTGGAGTAGCAGATGAGCTAATTATCTACAATATTCTACCAAAGGCAGAATGGGACTCTACCAAGTTATACAGTTCAGAATTCTAGGATTGATGTATTGTGTATGGCTATTACCACTAGGAGTGGTAAGATGTTATCTAGTCCAGGATTGAAAGGATCCTATCATACTGATGTAGTTAAAATGGATTGGGAGATAGTTGATTAATTATTAGTGGTACCTGTAGAGTTGGAAGGTTCGGAAAATAAGAGTGTGGAAGTGGAACAACCACCTAAGACAAAGCATGTTAGTAATGCAGAGAAAGTCATAAGAAAAGAGGTAAAAGTTGCTCCAGTTGAAATCCCAAGGCCACCACCCCATTTCCACAATGATTAAAGAAGAAAGAATATAAAGGAAAGTTTAACAAATTCATGGCTATGTTAAAGAATTCGCAGTGAACATGTGCCTTTAGTTGAAGCACTGGAACAGATGTCCGGATATGCTAAGTTTATGAACAATCTATTGACGAAGAAAAGGACTATGAATTATGAAATGGTAGATAATCTTCATCATTTCAGCACCATTGCTACAAGATCTATTATTTAGAAGAAATCTGATCCAAGAGCATTTACTCTCCCATGTATGATTGGATCGCTAAATTTTAAAAGGGCCCTTTATGATCCTAGGGAAAATATAAATCTTATGCCATGGGCATTTTTCAAAAAATTGGGATTGGGAGATCCTACACTTACCAATATACGACTTTTGATTGTAGATAGATCGGTGAAAAAGTCGATTGGTATTCTATATGATGTACTCGTGATGGTGGATGATTTTATATTTCCATCCGACTTTGTAATTCTTGACTGCAAAATGAACTTTGAAGTATCCATAATTTTGGGTATGCCGTTCTTTGCAATTGGGAGAGTATTAGTTCACTTGGAGTTGAATAAGCTAAAATTTAGGCTCAACAGGAAGTAGGTTAGTTTTAAAGTGTGTAAATCCATAAAATAACAAAAGGAGATGAGTGTTTATCGATCATTGATGTATTCTATGAAGATGAGGTAGAAATAGTATCATCGATGTATCTTGATGAAGCCTGAGTAGTCAAGATAATCGAGCTATGCCATGATGTTAAATCAGGCACTGCATGAGAGGTAACACATGATTTTATTTTTATTTTATCATTTTAAACAAAAATTCAAAAATAAAAGTCGAGCCACGACCAAAACTACGGCGCTTGGTTGGAGGCAACCTATCCTTTTAATAATTTTTTTTTTGATAAAGTGTAGGTGCATGATTGTGAGTGATTATTGGTAACATTCTTGTTCTAAGGGCACATGGTTGATGAAGACTGGGATATTTATATGATTTCTTATCTTAAATGGTATGCATAAATTTTCAAACTTAATGTGTCTATTCTTGAGGGTAGGTTGTCTCTAGTAATGATCCATGAATTTACTTCTTGTTCATAATTGTTGTGTGAGCCTATTGGAACATCTTGTTTTTCCTTCGTGGATGTTAATACTTGTGTAGTATGCATAAATGTATAATTTGTTAAAGGACGAACATAGCTTTAAGTGTGGAGTGGTGATCTTGGGTTTATTTATACGCCTAAGCACCATAACTTATCCATATTTTAGCAAAGTTTGGAGAACAAAGTACCTAGTTTCTTATGATTTGACTCTACTTCTCTGTAATTGAGCTAACAAATGTGGTTAGCATGATTTCAGGTATTAATGAGGTAGATAGAGACATAATTGAACTATGGAATGTGGATGGCATATGACACAAGACAGAGTAGTAGTCTGGATCAAATGTCGTGCCTAAAAACTATGTTCAAGAATAATTTTTGATTTAGAGTTAGTCTAGGAAGTTAGAAGGAAATTATGAGGGAAAAGTTATTAAAACCACTTGATGCTGAAAAGTCATGTATTATTAATTATTCTATATTATTTTTTCACTGAGAGTGGTGGCTTAGCACAAAGGAAGAAACACAACTTTTTCTTCTCCACCAAAATTGGGTTTACTTTTTGGTATGATGAATATTTCTATTGTGATTTCCATTTTACTCATGAGTAGCTAAGTTTATTAGTTACGGTTATGGAATCCTTTTGGCAGACAATCTATTAATTTAGGTTTTGATATTATTATGCATTGATTTCTTTACATCATACTCTCTTTGCTTATCTTGAATTCTTGTGGTTGAAAACTTAGAGGATATTCCTTGAAACACAACTTGTTCGATAGAAAAGTTGATGTTCAAAAAAGAGAATAGTGACAAGAAAACAGGATTTCCAACCTCTATTTCATATGTTAATGCCTTAATAGGATTAACTACTTGGACATTTCACATTTTTTTGTAAACACTTTTGATTTGAGAGAACTGAAGTGAATTAGTCCTTGATGGTTGAGAAACACTAGAATTATGTTATTAAATGCAATGAGTTTCTCTGTAAGCATAATGCATGTACGAATTATTAAAGCCCATTGTTAAAATGTATTGAAAACTACAAGGTTGACATAACCCTAGCTTGCTATTTCTCTAAATTTTAATACTACTACACATATCTCATCTTGTTACTCTGAAACTATAAATTTGTGATCTGAATCAAACCCCCTATTTATTTTACGGAAAAGAATGATTAAAATTCAACTGATCTTCATACAACTTAATTAGCACCGTATTTCCTGTGGGATTCAACCCCAACCTAGTTGGGTTATACATTTGACAATGACCTCTTACTCTCTCATAAGAGAGGTGTAATTTGGGCGTATCAGTGTTCATCCAAGGGTTTCCTTCAACCCTTATATTTCCTGAACCTTTTTAAAATTGTGAGTTTATTTTTTTCATAAATTTCATGATTTAACTACATCGTATTGATGCTCATGATAGTTGTTTGTGTTTCAATGTATGATAAATTGTAAATTTCTTGTAAATAAAAGAGCATATGCGTAATGCTATGCGGTCTCATGTTAAAACCCTTTAATTTGCAAGTTAGAGTTGTAATCATGATGTTTATATATGTTGTTGATTATTATGTGCATAAATTATACCCTCCAAGTGTTTGATTGAATGTCTATGAGAGTGAAACAGTGAAATCATGACTTAATAGCATATGTACAAGTTCATGGCTTCCAAATTTTTGATAAAATACCTCAATGAATGAATGATTTGTGACAAAGTGATTAGCTATCATGCTTACAAGATTGTGCTACATTTTTCTATCTATGCTATCGAGGCTTGGGGGTATTCAATACCTGAAAATATAGTTGTTTACCTAGAATTATAGTAACTTTAGAATAGTCTCGATAATGTTACGACAAGTAGTACTTAGTCTTTTACAAAACTCAGTGAACTCAGTCCAATTCTTCCAGTTAACACAATCAGTAACAGTTTAGTCTATCCTATTACAGGATAGTGATCAGTTCAGTATCTATTCAGTTGCGAATAGGATTCAGCACCCAGTGAACCTAAGGATGGGGGCTCACTTTCCAATTGAGGGTGTGGTCCCTAGCAGCAGTCCTTGCCTTCTATAACTATGTAGGCAACGTAGGATGAGTTATCAACTTGCCAGTTGAGGGTTGATAAGGTGTTTTACCTTCCAGTTAAGGCTACGACCATTCTCATTTAGGGCACCTGCTAGATGAGGGTGACTCTTCAACTATATTTACCCATGGCATGGTACTGACACCCTTCCAATTGGGGTTATAGGTTAGAACACAATCAGATTGGAGAGGGCATGTCGTTTAGATGATTACCTCTCACAGTTTCAATTTGAGACTCAGACTCATCATAGAACTCAGTTTAGTTCTACAAAACTAGGACTGTCAGACACGGTTACTCAGGTAAGTATAGAACTCAATTCATTTCTTCAAAATTAGGACTATTAAAAATGGTCACCCAGTTAACAGTAATATATTTATTAGTAAACTCAGATATCAGTCATTCAGTTATCAGAACATAGTACCCAGTGTTAATATGATCTCAGTTATAGTATACGTAGTTATGTGCATAGTATCATAATCAGTATTTACAGTTGTTTTAGATATACTTGAAATCTCATTAAGTTATATTCACATTACTCAGCCAGTTACTTTTTATGTATATGAACCTATTCATATCAACCTACCTCACTTAGTATATTAAAAAATTTAAAGTACTGACGCATACCTTTTTTTTTGCGCTATGATGACTTATATCATATGTCCAGACACATGGGCTCCTAATCATACATAGCAGCCAGCCTATAAGCAGTAGATTTAATGTTGTGTCCTTATAGTTCAAGGATAGATTTATCATTTTAGTAGTTGAAGTTAGTTGGGGGCTTGTCCTATTAACTCCACGTTAAGATAGCTAGAGGCTTTCCGACTAGACTATTGCAGACAAACGTTCAGTTTTCATTATTTATTTGTCAGTATTTGATTCCAGTTATGAACCTTATGGTAGACTTAGCCTAATTTTTACATTATTACAATGTTATTATTTAATAATTGCAGTAGGTACCACTCATGGGTTACCTTATGGTCTTTCGGCAATATGAGGATCGTGTAACATTTGGGGTGTAGACTCGGGGCGTTACAAACTTTGTATCAGAGCCTAGGGTTCAAAACAGTCCTAAGGAGTCTAAAAGTCACGTCTAGTAGAGTCTAGTACATGGGTGTGTAGCGCGCCACAATTATGGATATGAGGCTATGAGGTATTTTAGGAAAAGTTTCCCTTCTTTCCGTATTTATATCATGTAAGTGAGCATGAGCTCATGTTAAAATCTCTGTCTAAGTCAAGTTTCCCTTTGATGTATAAAATATGTCTCCCATGAACACTAAGAAAGAAGAACGAAAAACCAGCCAGCACTTCTGCCCATCCAGCTAGATCCACTGGATGAGCATGTTTCCCATGCAGAATTCAGAGTAGCTTTCATCATTTTGGCTCATTATCTAGCAGCCCAGAATGAATGTCCAGCAGGTGTCCATTCCCTCCTAGTGGCTAATACTATTGCAACTAGAATTCAAGACTTCAGCCCAATATATCCCCTATCATTTACAGGGTCTAAGTCAGATGAGGACCCATAGGAATTCCTCTATCTGGTGCAAAAAGTCATAGATATTATAGGCATGATTGCTAATGATAGTGCTGAGTTGGCCACATATCAATTACAGGATATGGCTTACTCATGGTTCAAGTAGTAGAAGGCAGACACGGCCATAGATGTAGGGCCATTAGAATGGGAGAAGTTTCCTATTGCTTTTCTTGATAGGTTCTTCCTACTGGAGTTGAGGAAAGAAAAGGTTTTTGAGTTTATTAATCTAAAGCAGGGCAAGATGACAGCGAAGGAGTATTCTCTTAAGTTTAGTCAGTTATCTAGATACGCTCCTCATATGGTAGCAGATAGCAGATCTAAGATGAGTATGTTTATCTTAGGTGTGTCTAACAGTATGGTCAAAGAGTGTAGGATCGCATGCTAATTAAGGAGATGGACATATCCAGGATCATGGTCCATGCTCAGCTGATAGAGGAGGATAAGAATAAGGAGAAGGAGATAAAGATCAAGAGGGAATGAATAAGTAGCTTCAACTTCACTCAGCCTAAGTCAGAGGGTGGAAATTATTCTTAGTTCTGCCCAAATCCATTAGCTCTAGATTTGTCCTTAGCTAGTACTCCAGTGCTGAAATTCAGAGATGGTAATAAAGATAGGGCTCTAGGCCCTAAACCTTTGGGTAGTGTTAGTAGTGCCCGAATAAATCCTCTTTGCCATAAATATGGTAGAAACCATTAGGGTGTCTACAGAGCTGGCAATGATGTATGTTTCTGGTGCAGCAAGCTATGTCATAGATTCAGAGATTGTCCTTAGTCATGTTCTCAGGGTCAGTATATTCATCATTCAGCTTAATCTGGATGCCCGAATCAGTAGGGTACTGCTTCCCATGCCACTAGTGGGCAGCGTCCAAATAGACTTTATGCACTTCGATCCCGATAGGATCAATAAAATTCTATTGATATGGTCACTTGTAAATTGAAAGTTTATCATTTACATGTTTATGCTTTGCTCGATCTAGTATCTTCTTTGTCCTTTGTAGCCTCTTATATAGTTGTTGTCTTCAGAGTTTTTCCCAAAATCCTAGTAGATCCTTTCTAATTCTCTACCCCAGTGGGTAAATCTATCACAGCCTGATGGGTATATAGGAACAGTCTGGTTATGGTATCTCAGAAAGTTACATAAGCTGACTTAGTAGAGCTAGAGATGATGGATTTTTATGTCATTTTTCATATGTATTAGCTTTATTTATGCTATGCTTTAGTGGACTGTAGAAGTAGAGTTGTCCACATTTAGTTTCCAAATAAACCAGCCCTAGAATAGAGAGGTAGTACTTCAGTACTTAGGGTTCACCTTGTTTCCTACCTTAGAGTGAGGAAAATGATATCCAAAGGGTGTTTCTATCATCTTGCTTGAGTTCAAGACTCTAGTTCGGAGACCCCTAATCTTGAGTCAGTATCAGTATCATCTGAATATCCAGATGTGTTTCCCAAAGATCTTCTCGGGGTGCCTTCCGAAAGGGAAATTGACATCGGAATTAACCTTCTTCCGAAAACTAAGCCTATCTCTATTCTGCCATACAGAATGGCTTTAGCAGAACTCAATAGATTAAAAGAAAAATTGAAAGATCTCCTAGATATGATATTTATTAAACCCCGTGTTTTCTCTTGAGGTGCACTAGTTTTATTCATGCGTAAGAAAGACAGTTCTCTTAGAATATGTATAGACAGTGTAAGGTAAACAAAGTCACGGTCAATAATAAGTATCCACTTCTAAGAATTAATGACTTATTTGATTAAATTTAGGATGCCACATACTTTCCTAAGATAGACCTCAGATCAGGCTATCATCAGCTCAGAGTTAGAGAATGTTTCATTCCGAAAACAACTTTCAGAACTTGGTAGGTCACTTTGAACTCGTAGTCATGTCATTTGGTCTTACCAATTCCCCAGCATGTAACACCCCGAGATTGTACCGCAGATGCTACACAGTGCTTATGTCACCTAAGGACCACAATCTAACCCATGACTGAAATCTACTGTGTGCACTGAAAATTCCATAAGTTTCAAAATTTGAAATATTGATAAACAATATCAATTGTAATAAAAATCTACAAAACTGAATAATGTTTAAAAGTCTAGTCTGAAAAGCCTCTAACTGAACTATCTGAATGTGGAGTTGATGGGACAAACCCCCAACTAACTTCGACTACTGAAATACTGAAGCTAATAAAAATACTAAAATTAAAGCACATCCTTAATAGATGAGGACTAACTACTAAATCCGCTGCTTCTAATTTAATCTGTCTATGTACGGTCAGGAACCTGAACGTCCAAACCTATGATATGAGACATCAAAGCAGAAAGAAAGAATATGCGTCAGCATGTGGAATGTATTGGTATGCTAGAGAAGGTGAGGCTGAATGCAAGGGTTCATATGCATGAACAATAACTGACTGAATGATATAGAATAACTGGATATGAAAGTACATGGATATCTAAAACTGCTATAAATACTGAGTATGCAATATTGTTCAGATATATGTGTATTGTAACTGAGCTTTTACTGAAGCTGAGTTCAAAGTTTTGATAACTAAGTAATTGATATTTGAGATTACTGGTAACTAAGTTATTTTAACTTATTGACTATGTCTGATAGTCCTGATTCTATAGAACTGAACTAAGCTCTATACTAAGACTAAAAATGAGACTATAGGAAGTAATAATCTGACTGACATGCCATAAATAAGATAAATAAGATCCAACCTATAACCCAAATTGGAAGAGTGTCATACCGTGCCACGGGTAAAGACAAGCTTAAGTGTTACCCTCATCTGGCAGGTACTCTAATGAGAACGGTGGGACCCCCAACTGGAAGGTTGATATCTCAACCTATGCTAGCTACATAGTTTTAGAGTTAAAGGAATGCTTCTAAGGATCACACCCTCTATTGGTAGGTGAGTTCCTATCCTTGGGTTTACTCACTGCTAAATCTTACCCCTAACAGAATAGACACTAAACTGTTTATTCTGAGCTGAACTAGACTAATACTAAGCTCTATAAATGATTGAGTTTACTGATTTCTGTAACTATGTGAGGTCACTGAGTTCTTTTAACTGGCTGAGTACTACTATTTTGGGACATGACTGAGACTATTCTGTAAATACTATAGCTCTAGGTAAATAGCTAGATTGTTTGGGTATTAAATACCTCCAGGACTCGATAGCATGAAAGTAAAGCATAGCATGATCTTGAAAATCATAACAATGTCCACTTGTTCATAATTCATTAATAGAGACATTTTATCAAACACTTGTAGGGCATAAGCTTTATACAATATTGGACCACACAATGACATGTCATGATTTTACTATTTAAGTCACATTGGCAGTTTAGCAAATACTTGGGGAACATGGATTATTTCACATTGTAATCTCCAACACATGAACATCATGAATACAATACTCAATTGCAAATTCAAGGGTTTATCATACAATTCATATATTTCATAATACAACTATTTTAATTTTATAGAAACTTATAATTAATGATGAATTGAAACCCAACTACTATCATGGCTATGAACACAATCAATTTCAAGCATGAAGTTCATAACTCTGAGATCCTATAAGTAAAAGAAAAGGTACTTGGACCTAATGGGTGAAACATACCTTGGAATGTTAATTCCTAAAGGTTATTGGGGGAATTCTTGAGCTAATATTACTACTATGATCTAATAGCCTAACTTAGTTACTGGTTCTATTATCTCCCCCTTATCTTAAAGTAGCCATTCTAGGCCTGGGAACAACTCAATCAACAACTTTAAAATGTACTGCCGCTACCTTACTTCTAGGATCTGGGGGATAGTTATATGCATAAATTTATTAACTGACGTTGAAAAACTACACCTGATAATATAAAACATGCTGCTAACTCTAGATCATGGTTAGGGTAATTCGGCTCATGGGGCTTAAGTTGTGCAGGGGCATAGGCTATGACGTTACCCTCTTGCATTAGGACACAACCCAAACCAACTCTAGAAGCATCACAATACACAACAAATCTATCTAAACTATCTGGTAATGTTAGAACTGGGGTTGTAGTGAGTAAAGTCTTAAACTCTTGGGTTATCTGTTCCCAAGAATCTAACCAATGAAACCTGACCTTCTTCTGAGTCAATCTATACATGGTGGACGTAATAGACAAAAACCCTTCAATAATCCGATGGTAATAGCTAGCTAAATCTAAGAAGCCCCTGATATCTGACAGAGAAATGGTTCTAGTCCAGCTTCTCATTGCCTTGGTCTTTTGATAATCAACCCTAATACCATCACCAGAAATAATATGACCAAGAAACGCTACTGAACTTATCCAAAATATGCACTTACTGAATTTGGCAAATAACTGATGAGCTCTGAGAGTCTAAACTATGATTTTGAGGTGATCTGCATGATCATTCTTGCCATGGGAATAGACAAGAATGTCATCAATAAAGACTATAACAAACATGTCTAAGTACTACTTGAACACATGATTCATTAAGTCCATGAAAGTTATTGGGGCATTAGTAAGACCAAAGAAAATGACTAGAAATTCAAAGTGACCATACCAGGTTTGGAAAACTGTGTTTGGAATGTCACATTCTCTGACTCTAAGTTGTTGATAGCCTGATATGAGGTATATCTTAGAAAAGTAATTGGCGCCTTAAAGTTTGTCAAAGAAGTCATCGATTCAAGAAAGTGGGCATTTATTCTTTACTTTGACTTTGTTCAATTTACGTTAGTCTATACATATCCTGGGAAAACCATCTTTCTTACCCATGAATAAGACTAGTGCACCCCACAGGGAAACACTAGGTCTGATGAACCCCTTATCTAAAATGTCCTTTAACTATTCTTTCAATTCCTTGAGTTCTGCTGGTGCAATTATGTATGGAGGAATAGATATAGGCTGAGTGTCTAGAAGAAGGTCTATTCCGAAGTAAATTTCCCTTATGGGGGGAACTTCGAGAAGATCTTCGAGAAACAGATCTGAGAATTTATTCGCTAATGAAACTGACTCAAGACCAGGAATCTCTGAACTACAGTCTTTGACTCGCACAATATGATAGACATATCTCTTGGATATCATTTTCCTCGCTCTAAGGTATGAAATCAACGGACTCTTAAGTGTTGTAGTACTATGTCTCTAACCAAGGATTGGTTCATTTGGAAACTAAAAATGAACAATTATGTTTCTACTATTGACTGAGGCATATCATGAATAGAGTCAATCCATGTCGAGAATGATGTCAAAATCTATTATCTCTAACCCTTCTAAGTCTGCTGAAGTGACTTTGTGAGTTATCAAAACAAGAAAATTCCTGTATACCCACTGGGCTATAATAGGCAGTCCCACTGAGGTAGAGATTAAGAAAGGTTCTATTAAGATTTCTAGTCTGACTTTAAATTTGACTGTTATGCAAGGAGCTACAAAATACAAAGAAGCTCCTGGATCTAATAAGGTATAAACACGTAAATGAAAGATCTGCAACATACCGATAACCATATCAGAGAACTTTCCTAATCTTTTCTAGACTAAGGTGCATAAAGGCTATTTGGGTATTGCCCATTGGTGGCACTGGAAGTAACACCCTACTATTTTGAGCAAACAGACTAAGCTGGGGAATGGTTATACTAACCCTGAGAACTTGACTAAGGACAATCGCTAATTCTATGTCCTGGAGATCCATACCTGAAACACAAACAACTACTAGCCCTATACATGCCTAGACGATTTCTACCACACTTCCTTCTGAGAAGATTTGGATGATCACACTTTGTCCTTGGCATTCTGGCCCTCTCAATTTTTCTTCTATATTCCCTACGCTTCTTCCCCTTACTAGGAAAAGCAAAGGCCATAAACCTAGATAGGAAACTATCTAGCTGACTGCTCCGAGAAACTACTGAATAAGCTGTGGAAGTAAAAGCAACTCTAAATTTTATGTGGGAGACGTGCTCATTCAGTGGATTTTTCTGAATGAGAAGAGGTGCTGGCTCATTTTTATTTCTTCTTTTATTTACTTTTTTGGCAGGCATGTACTGTAAAGAGAAGGAAAAAATGACTTAGACTGGGAGTTTAACTTGAGCTTAAGATCACTCACACGACATAAACACTAAAAGAAGGGAAACTTTTCCTAAAACATCTCATTGCCTCTTGTACATAAGTTTGTTGCGTGACATACACATGTACAAGATCTACTAAACGTAGCATTCATATTCCCTAGAACTCTGTTGAACCTTAGGCTCTGATACAAAGGTTGTAATATCCCAAGTCTGTACCCCAGACGCTACATGGTTCTTACAACACCGAAGGACCACAAGCTAGCCTATGAGTAATATCTTCTGTGAGCACTGAATGAGAATACTATAATGTTATTAAAAATAGGTTGAAATTCCATAAGGTTCAAAATATAAAATACTAATAAAGAATATAAATTGTAATAAAAATCTATAAAACTGAATACTGTTTGAAAGTCTAGTCTAAAAAGCCTTTAACTAAACTGTCTGAATGTGGAGTTGATGGGACAAGCCCCTAACTAACTCTGTCTATTGAAATACTTAAGCTCATAAAAATATTGAAATAAAAGCACATCCTTGATAGATGAGGACTCATAAATGAATCTGCTGCTACTAACTGAGTCTATTTATGCATAGTCTAGAACCTGAGAGTTCGAACCTATGATATGAGACATCATAGCGCAATCCTTTATATGCATGAACAATAACTATATGATTGATATAGAGTAACTGAATATAAGAGTACATAGATTATTGAAAATGGTGTAAATACTGAGTATACAATACTGTACATATATGTCTATACTGTAACTGAGCTTTTATTGAATCTAAGTTCTGAGTTATGATAACTGAGTAAGTGATATATGATATTACTAATAACTAAGTCACTAAAACTGGTTGACTGTGTCTGACAGTCCTGATTCTGAACTGAGTTCTATACTGAGATTGAAACTGAGACTGTGGAAAGTAATCATCTAAATGACTTACCCTACATAAGATAACTGCGGTCCAACCTGTAACCTCAGTTGGAAAGGTGTCAGTACCGTAGGGTACAACCTATAATTCCAGTTAGAAGGGTGTTATTACCGTGCCATGGGTAAAGACAAGTAGAAGAGTTACCCTCATCTGGTAAGTACTATAATTAGAACGATAGTACCCTAAAATGGCAGGTAGAAACACCTCATCAACCCTTAATTGACAGGTTGATGTCTCAATCTATGCTGGCTACATAGTTCGGGAATGCAAGGAATGCTTCTAAGGATCAAACCCTCTACTGGCAGGTGAACCCGTAACCTTGGGTTCACTCGGTGCTAAATCCTATTCCCAAATGAATAGACACTAAACAGTTTATACTGAACTGAACTAGATTGATACTGAGCTCTATAACTGGCTGAGTTTACTTAGTTCTATAATTGACTGAGTTTACTAAGTTTTGTTAATTGGTTGAGTACTATGTTTTTAGGAAATGACTGAGACTATTCTGTAACTACTGTAGCTTTAGGTAAATAGCTAGATTGTTCGGGTATTGAATACTCCCAGGACTCGATAGTATGAAAGTAAAGCATGTTATGATCTTGAAAAGCATAACAATGTCCACTTGTTCATAATTCATTCATAGAGACATTTTATCAAACACTTGTAGGGCATAAGCTTATACAAGTTTGGGCCCACACAATGACATGTCATGATTCCATTATTTACTTCACATAGGCATTTTAGCAAACACTTAGGGAACATGGATTATTTCAAATGGTAATGGCCAACACATGAATAACATAAATACAATATACAATTGCAAATTCAAGGGTTTAGCATTCAATTCATATAAGTTATCACATAATTATTTTAATTTCATGGAAACTTATAATTAATCATGAATTGTAACCCAACTACTATCAATATGAGCGTAATAAATTTCAAGAATGAAGTTCATAAATTTGAGATCTTGTATGTTAGAAAAAGGTTCTTGGATTTCAAAGGTGAAAGGAACCCATGAATGAACACCTAACTGATAACGCTCAACTTACATATCAATTTAGTGTCAAAGGTGAAAGGAACCCATGAATGAACACCTAACTGATAATGCTCAACTTAAATATCAATTTAGTGTAAGGAGGTCGTCGTCAATATATTTACCCAAATTTAGAGTCTGGACGAATCCACGAGGAACAATGTGAGTGGTGATTAAACTAATTTAAAATTATAGCTACACGTTAAATTCAAACAAATGATATGAAAAGATAAAATGGGGTTTCTTTAATTTGTTAATTTTGTTCTAACAAATTGTAACAGAGTTATTCCATCTAATGATGCTTTTTATAAGTAGTAATTTAATGATATTAAACAAACCAGAGTTATGATCACCCAGATACTGGAACAACTAGGGTTGTGAATCAATTTAGAGTTCTAATTGACAATTTTAATTGCAAGAGTAGGTGAACCGTATTATTTGCCCATTCATTTCTCAACCTCAGTGGGCATCCTACCCTTTAATTCTCTCAAACTTAAAGAATGCATTGGTTATTCAACTGTTCTATCATGTAGTCCAATCCGGTTAAGGCATTTGCCATTAATCTAAAGATTAAAGTCCTTAGAGACAATGTAAACCTTATGTTTTCCCAAGAAGTACTTTTCTCTTGAACAAGTGATGTTCTTGGGTTTACTTTTCATGTTTGCAACCAAGAAACATCATTAAATTGAAGAAAGATTTATACAACATCAATTACTCCTGGAACTCAATTAGATTCACAACTCAAATTAGTTTTTAACATCAAGGGTCCCATAACCCTAGTTATGGGAGCTTAGCCACAAATTTCCATAGAAGAAATAGAAAGCATCTTTGTATTATTCATAAATAAATTCAAGATTTTCTAAAAAGGTTACAAGAATTTGTTCTTGAATCTTCAATAGAGATAGAATGATTAGATCTAGAAGATTTTCTGAAATCCCCCAAAATACTAGGTTACAAAGAGTTTCTAGATATGGAGACTATGATAACCAATTTAAAATTAAAGATAGGTCCCATAATAAAACCTAAAATCGGTATTTATATATTCCTAGGTAAAAAGAATCTAAAATTAGAATTCAAGAATAGCATCCAAACTGACGGCCAAATTGGTGGTTCGTCGAGGGGTTGATGGGACGTCATTTGGTCTGTCTCTACTAATCCTAGATAGTCACATTCTGGATAAGGCTGAAGGCCAATCTGGTGGTTCGTAACAATACTGACGGTCCACCATTTGGTCCATCGCTGAGTCCTTCAGGAGACAATGTTCTAGATAAGACTGATGGCCAAGCTGGGGGTCCATAGTAGATCTGATGGTCCACCATTTGGTTTGTCGCTGAGTCTTTTAGGAGGCAATGTTCTGAAGAATACTGAAGGTCAAGCTTGTGGTCTATCGCATATCAGACGGTCCACCATTTGGTCCGTCGCTGAGTCTTTTAGGAGGCAATGTTCTAGATAAGACTGATGGCCAAGTTGGTGGTCCATCGTAGATCTGGCGATCCACTATTTGGTCCATCGCTGAGAGTTCTGAAACCTTGGGTTCTACCTAAGACTTGATGGTAAGGTTGGTGGTCCATTAAAGGTGTGACAGTCCACCATTTCAACCATCAGAAGCACTTTTCTACCCCTTTCCAGAGTCTTTTCCTTTAGCTAACTACTTTCCCTGAAACACTAAAAAACTGCATCAAATACGACCTTGGTTACTTGAAAACATCCAATTTTCATAAGAAAATATGCAAAATATTCCATTAAAAGCTGAAACATCAATACCCTCAACTTAAGATTATTGCTTGTCCTCAAGCAACTCAGCACCTGATTGTGAACGTGAACAATATCACGACAAACAACCAACTAATGAATCATTTTGTCAAAATCATTCACTCATCATTTCACTGACATGAATTTAACACATCAGGCACTACACCCAATATTGATTATAATTCAGTACACATGGATGTTATGTCCTACAGAGAAAATAAAACCAAAGTAAAACTCCAATTTCCCTCACAATAAAGAAGTCCAGCACTCATTATATTATGTAGACACAATCTAAGCTCTCACACTCAGAAAGAATTCACAAGCATAGTCGAAGTACCCATAGGCTTGCCCTTGCCATAAGACTCACCCTCACAGTTGATTCACTAAGACTAAATAGGTTTTTTCTAGGCTTGTAATAAGGCCTCAGGCTAGGTGAAGATATGTTTTTGCGTAAAGTGACTCATTAAGACTCAACTCTCTTTGCTCTAGCATCTTTGAAACCCCAATCTGCTATTTTAAACAACTTATTTTCACTCTCTATTATTCAGTTTTTTTGTTTTTTTTTGTTTTTTATAAAGAGATCATCCACCCTTAACTTATGCTGATGTATCTAATTAAGGTTCATAATAACTTTGATAGATCAGAGCCAAATGACTTTAAAAAGTTCTAAACCAACTTTACACCGGGCACTTTCATTTTGATAATAGCCACCCTCAAGTAAGGTGTTTTGCCTAAATTAATGTGCATAATACCTAATATCTGGTCAGGGATTGAGTTGAAATTGAATGCTAAAGTCTTAAGGAGAGTTAATTAAAATTATTAGTCAAGAAGAAAACTACTCCAAGCTCTAAACTGGTTTAAGTGAGGGAGTAATCCTTTTAGTATGGTTAATTACTTAGGTTAAGCAGACTGAAGGTATAAGGAGGCCTGCCATCCTATCCAAGTGAATTAACTAGAAGATAGTATCAATGACTCAGGCAAGTTCTAGGCATTAGATTATGCAGGAACAGAAGATAAATCCTCACACCCACAGGCAACTGAGTTAAACTTCTTCTGCTACCCTTAGAATTTTTATCACATGATCCGTACACCTCTTGCAAATTAAGGCCAAATGTAGATTTACGGAAGGTTATGCACACTTGCTTGCATGAATAAAGTAAATAATTACACAAACATACTCATAGTCTTATGCCAACATCATTCATTATTCATATCTACAAAGGTACTAAAACTGAGTATTTTATAAATAACCTTAATCATAGATATTTACATAACAAGCTTAAGAAATCTGATGCGTAGAACTAATAGAACTAAAACACACTAGACATGCCGCTTCTACTATATAATGCATGATATGGTTTAGAATATTGGCAATACAACCCAACCATGAGACAAGTACACCCACCCCCACACGAAATCATATGTATTGTCCTCAAAGCATTCAAAGTAAGGTACTAAGGATTGAGTATAATTTTTTTGGCTCTTATTCAGTCTGAGGCATATGTCAAGTATGGTGAGATGTCTACATCCTCTCCTGGAGTAACGTTAGCCCCTATGGTGTTAGGGGCACTCACAACCTCACCCTCTATAATCAAAGGGGTTATCTTCCTAACTAAACCTGCACTTTGCCCCGTTTCTGGGGCAGCACTAGTAGATACTCCTTCTACTTCTTCTATTGATCTCTTTTACCTTTCTACTACATCTTTCAATGATTTCTTTTAGCCTTCTTAATAGCATATTGTTCTTATTACTACAGTGATATTGCTTCATTCCTTTTAGCTTTTTCATCCATTTGCTACTTTTCTTTGTCGTCATAGGTCTTCCCATCAGATCTACAATTCCTTTATCATCATCGCTTACCACTAAAACTAGATAAAACACAGGCTGCTGTGACTGCCTTCCCTTTAACTCTACTATGTCAGCCTTTGCTTGCTCAAATTTTGCCACGAGCTTGGCAAGATTAGAAAAAGAAATTGAATATAGGCTTTTGTTAATGCGGGCTTCCATTTTATCCATCCTAACATGGATAGGTTGAAATGGCCTGAATACTTAAGCTACATCTTTGTCAACAAATGGCTTGAAGTCTCCAACCCGCTTTCCTAGCTGTCTTTGAAATCTCTTTTGATTCTTCACTACTTTAGCAAAGTTTTTTGAATTAAACCTATACTCAGCGAAATCTGATCTACCCATAGACTGTGTAGAACCTGAGCCTTTAGACTTATCTTGGGGCACATAATTAGGTGGTACATACATAGTGATAGGTAAACGCATACCTTTGGGCATTTCTGTAGTGTCAGGAGATGGTGCAGACTGAGGCTGATAAGTTGGAGCTTGGTCACATGCATCTCAAACTTCAATTTGTCTTTCAAATTCTCAATGTTCTATCTATGTATAACCTGTATTTCATTATCAACTCCATGAATCAGTGGCATACCAGCTTGCTTACATAACACAGTGATTAAACATAGGAAAGGCACTGAACTGGTCCTTTTTTGTGATCTTACAAACAAATAGTCTACAATTAACTGGCCGAAATCAATCGGCCGCCCTTAAACCAAGCTAGCTATCAATACATCTCTATGATGATCCAAGTTCTCGTCCTTTTTTGTTGGCATTAACCTCAAATAAAAAATATCCCACCAAAACATAGCCTTAAAGCTAAGGGTTGATTTTGCAATGCGCTCATATGAGTTCATCAACTAGGAAGGGTTACCGTTATCAGTCAACAATGAAGCCACCCAAGGTATCTGAGTGTATGCATTTCTCATTTTATACTCAAAATCAGAGATAGTAGGTGGAGCCTCATATCCTGGCCCAAATAGCATTTTGTTGATTATTTGGCCTGAGATATCAATAGTGACCCCTCAGACTGATATAGACTCTCTATTTGGTCTGTTTGGGATTGGTGTCCCCTTTGGGAAGTCCTTTTTCACCATACTAAGATAATTGGCAAATAATTCTTTTACCTAGTTAAGTTAAGATGCTCCTGATTGCCTGCTCATCCATGCTAGTCCATACTTATTGAAACAACATTCCAACTTAGGATATTCATGTAGCTCCGTTGTCATGAGCTAATGTTCTTCCATGAATGAACTTCTGATTTCTCTTGCTGTGGGTGTGGGTGTCAAACCATAATAGAATTTTTTTTACGCTCCTTGTTTCTGCCACCTAATTACATCTCGAATTTGGGGATCCTTCCGCCTGATAACATTAGCATCTCTAGTTTATCTTCCACATCTGAAACTTCAATTTATTCTCCCAAGTTAGCAGCTTCAGTTTCACCCTCTATAGGCAATGGTTGAGTTCCAGCAACCATTGCTTCATCGAGGCTTGAACTGGTGCTACTCCCGCTCTTCTCCTCATATAGGGAGAGTATGGGATCTTCTACTGCTTGTTGTCTGGTGTTGTAGGCAGGTGAGGATGTATTTCTACCCCTTTAAGACCTTTTGCCTCTGATTTTTGGAATTTTGGGAGCCATAATGCCTGAAAAAGAAATAAGAAATTAGTTTAAAGCTTAAAAATAGTCAAATCATTACATTTTATGTCTTGACAGTCAAAGTGGTGGTTCACCAATGATGGGATGGTCTACCAGTTTGTCCATCGAGCTTTAACAAGTGCGCAGAAAATTTCAAAGCTCTATGACGGTCAATTTGGTGGTCTATCACAAAGTTGATGGTCCACCAGCTTGTCCGTCGCGGCTTATCCAGTAAGTTCCATTTCAATGAGTCCTTCCATGGTCCATTTGGTGGTCCATCACAAAGTTGACAGTCCACCAGTTTTGCCATTACACCTCCGTCGTTAGCTACAACTATTGATTCAAACTTATGTCGAGCAACATATATGCCAGATAAATTTTTAGCAATAGCAACGACATAAAATTAACATTTGAAGCACCATTCTTTGCATTTTAAGTAATTTAATTTATTCAGACTTCAACCAACAAGATACATTAAAGTTTCAACTCAAAAGATCCATACCCAACACAAAAGAAGCACTCCAAAAGAACAAATCATGCTTTTACATTTCTTATAGAAAACAAAAAGAGAATGTTTTGCGCATACATTAGTTTTGCATAATCTACTTGCTTGGAACTTCAGGGGAAAAAAATTAGCTTAGACCTTTAGCAGTTCTTTCACTCTTTGTTTCTGATGAAGAGAGGGAGAGATTGATCTTTATGAAATAAGGGAATTTATAGGAGATGGGGAGTCTTAGATGGAAGAACTCCCTTTAGATTCTTTGAATCCTAAGGTAGTGGAATAGTCTAAGGACGTAAAATGGTTACAATGAATGGAACTGCTTAATTTTATCCTTCACACTCGTTTGCATCAAATACGGATCACTTAAGAGAAGTACAAATTTAACTCGATCCAATTTGGAATTAGGGTTAAGACGACGGTGATACTAATGGTTCGTCATATGTACGACGGACCACCACCCCGATTGTCACTCTTTTCCAACATTTTTGTGATTTTGATTCATTATGATGGATAGTGGGATGGACCACCAAGGTTTTGATGCTCTGCCAGTTTGACAGTCATACCTTACCAGAATGTAGGTAACCCATATTGAGTTTGATGGTTGATTTTATGGCCCACCAAGATTGTGACGTCCCACTACTTTTACCGTCAACTCAATCCAGTGAATGAACGTTCTTGCCTTTTTTCAACAGTCAAAATGGTGATCCATCACATGACTGGTGATCCGCCAAATCAGCTGTCAGTTTTGTTCCAGTAGCTCAGATTTGTGTCGTATCTTCAACTGTATCCCTCCTTCCCCCTTTTTGCTGCATTTTTGGTCCTACATACTCCACAAACACATCAAAAATGCACAAACATATTATATGAACTCTAACTATGGTTACAATAATAGTTTGTGGGTCACCTTCCACTAACGCCTGATTTCTCATCGCGACACAACTCAGGTATCTCGATTACTAAGACTTCATCGAGATAAAAGGTATCAATGCTTTTTATTGAGTCTTTTGGACCAATATAAATCTTGATTCATTGCCTGTTAACTTTCAAGACTCTTCCGTCTTCATTTTCAAGTTCAACTACTCCAGATGAGTAGACTTGACTGACTTTAAACGATCCTGACCACTTTAACTTTAGTTTACCTAGAAATAATTTGAGTTTGGAGTTTAATAGAAGCACCATATCTCCTTTTCGGAAATCTCTACTTACAATCCTTTGATCATGGTACTTCTTCATTTTCTCTTTGTAAAGATCTGCCCTTTCATAAGCCTTGAGGCAAAATTTTTCCATTTTATTCAGTTACCCCAATCTTAGCTCTGTTGCCTACTTCAAATCTAGATTTATCCTTTTGAGAGCCCACAAAGACTTGTGTTCCAGATCGATTGATAAATGTCATGCTTTTCCATAGACTAACTGATATGGTAGCATACCAATTGGTGTCTTAAAAGTAGGCTGTTATGGCCACAAAGCATCATCTAACTTTTGGGACCAATCTTACCTATTAGCATTCACTGTTTTGGCTAGGATGGCTTTAATATCTCTATTAGACACCTCCACTTGCCCACTAGTTTGTGGGTGTTCTGGAGTCTCTACTCTATGCTGTCTCACCCTATATTTCACCAAAGTATCTCGGAACACTTTGTTGTAGAAATGAGATCCTCTATCGAATATAATAGTATGTGGTACTCCAAAGCAAGAGAAGATGTTCTTCTTGAGAAATACCACAACTCTCTTCCCTTCATTATCAGAAAAGGCAATGGCTTCGACCTATTTTGACATATAATCCACAACAACTAAAATGTACTTCATTCTATACGAGCTTACAAAAAGGCCTATGAAATCGATGCCCCAAATGTCAAACAATTCTACTTCAAGCATCTTAGTCAAAGGTATCTCATGTCTTATGGAGAGCGATTCCTGCCTTTGATATTGGTCACACTTTATCACAAACTTATGATCATCCTTGAATAATGTTGACCAATAGTAACCACTCTGCAAAACCTTTCTAGCCGTTCGGTCACCTGCATGGTGACCTCCAACTGGGGAAGTATGACATGCTTCTAATATCAATAATATATCCACTTCTAGAATGCATCTCCTTACAATGTTGTCAGCACATCGCCAAAAAAGATACGGATCATCCCAGAATAGTGTGTCACATCATGAAGGAATTTCTTTCTTTGATGGAAAGAAAGATTTTTCAGAATGACCTCACTCACCACATAGTTTACAAAATCGGCATACCAAGGCACTTTCTCTATAGCGACAGCTAAGATCTCCCTATCGAGAAATGCATTATTTATCTCAACTTCCTTTCAAACTATTTGCTCACCTTCCATCCTAGACAGATGATCTGCAACATATTTTTCGCAACCCTTCCTATCTTTGAATTCAAAGTCAGATTCTTGGAGCAGCAATAACCATCTAATTATCCTTGGTTTTATGTCCTTCTTAGCCATCAAATACCTCAAGGCTGCATGGTCAATATGGACCACCACCTTGGTCCCTAGGAAATAAGCTCATAATTTCTCAAAAGAATAGACTACAGCAAGGAGTTCCTATTTGATAATGATGTAGTTCTTTTGAGCCCCATTTACTGTTTGTTGGCATAGTAAATTAGGTGAAATAATTTTTTATTCTTATATCCCAACACTGCTCCAAGGGAAATACCCTTGCATCACACATGATCTCAAACGGTTTTGATCAATCTCATGTGACAATAAAAGGGGCCTCAACCAGCTTCTCTTTAAGGCATTTGAATTCCTTCATGCAACAATCATCAAAGACAAACTTAGCCTCCTTCTCGAAGAGTTTGCAAAGTTGATTTTCAATCTCGGAGAACTCCTATATAAACCTCCGATAAAAGCCAGCATATCCAAGGAAACTATGTACTCCCTTTACTAAAATGGTGGGTGGTAGCTTCGCAATAACAACAACATTGGATCGATCAACCTCAATCCATTTTGCTGAAATTTTATGCCTGAGAAAAATGCCCTCCTTCACCATGAAGTGACATTTTTCCCAAATAAGCACAAGGTTGAATTAGACACACCGCTGCAAGGATCTACTCAGATTCACTATAGATAACTCAAATGAATCTCCTACAATAGAAAAGTTATCCATAAACACCTCCAGGGTGTTTTCAACCATATCTGAGAAAATAGACATCATACACCATAGAAAGGTAGCAGGGGCTTTACATAACCAAAATGGAATCCTCTTAAATGTGGAAGTTCCATACGGGATTGTAAACATTGTTTTCTCCTGATCTTCAGGAGCAATGAATATATGATTAGATCCAAAAAAAACCATCCAAGAAGAAAAACCACCCCCTTCCTGCCAATCGATCAAGTATTTGATCCATGAA
This sequence comes from Capsicum annuum, assembly GCF_002878395.1. Taxonomy (NCBI): domain Eukaryota; kingdom Viridiplantae; phylum Streptophyta; class Magnoliopsida; order Solanales; family Solanaceae; genus Capsicum; species Capsicum annuum. The sequence continues at coordinate 89,197,159 of NC_061114.1, read as the reverse complement.
GGGCATCAGGAAGTGGTCTTTCAAAGTCTATAAATTTAGTTTGTGGTAGTCCACGCAAACTCTTCACCCAGTCACAAGCCTGAGTGGAATCAACTTATTCCATCCATTTGCAACAATAGTCATGCCCCCTTTCCTGGGTGCACATTGAACTGGGCTCACCCATTTACTATCAAAAATAGGATAAACCACTTCTGCATCTAACAACTTAATAATTTCCTTCTTAATCACCTCTTAGATCGGTGGCTTAAGACAGCGTTGGTGCTCGATGGTCAGCATAAAATCTTCTTCAAGTTGTATGTTATGAGTGAAGAAGCCAGGGGGAATGCCAATAATATCTGCAATAGTTTACCCTATTTCTCTCTTGTACCGCAATAAGTGATTCCACCTGCTGCTCGCCCAAATCAGCTGCAATTATAATGGGTTGCATGTTTTTATTGCCTAGAAACATATACCTCAGATGCCCTGGTAATTCTTTCAATTCCAACACCGATGGATCTTTGACAAATGGCTTCGCCGATAGTGTTGGTCAATTAGAAAGATCAAGATCTAACTTTTTGGGAGTGTAAGTATATAAACCCATTCCTATCAGAGCACAAATAGTCTCTTCGTACTCCTCGATGATTTCACAATCAAATTTATAAGCACAACCGCTAAAGGTTCGACAACAAACTTCTCCTCTATTGGTACTTACTGCTCATCCTCATAATATATGTTAACAATTAAGAACATGCTTATTTTCTTCTGCTACTTCATCGATTGGTACACATCAAAGCATACCACTTCATCATTAATCTTGAATAAGAGCTCATTAGCTTGTAAGTTAATCAGCACACTTTTAATTGTAAGGAAAGGTTGACCCAAGATTATGGGCACTTTGAAGTCCACCTCATAATCTAGAATTACAAAATCCATAGGAAAAATGAAGCTAGCCACCTTCACCAACACATCATACAAAATACAAATAGGTTATTCTGCCGACCTATCTTCCATCATAAGTCGCATATTGGTGGGTGTGGGATCTCCCAAACCTAACTTTTTATAAATAGCCAGTAGCATCAGATTGATGTTTCTCCTAGATCACATAAGGCCTTAGCTATTTCTAGAGACACAATCGTACAAGGAATAGTGAATGCCCCTGGATCTACCTTCTTCTGTACCAAGGACCTCATAGAAATAGCACTGCAATGATGGGGATTATCCGATGGTTCGTAACTCACCGCTCTTTTCTTCATCGCAAGATCCTTTATAAATTTAGCATATCCTAGTATTTGTTCAAATACCCCTACCAATGGAACATTCACAGTCAGCTTCTTTAACATTGCTATGAATTTAATAAACTTCATATCATCGGCCTTCTTTTTCAATCTCTGAGGAAATGGAGGTGGTTGTTTTGGGAGAATATTCAATACTACTTCGTTTTCTTATCTTTCCCTTTTTCCAACTCATCAACCTGCTGATGATTAGAAGGGATATCAATGCCATCCAGCTCCTCAGACTCAACTAGATTACCTTTTGCAAGCTCAACGTCTTCTTTGACCACCTCATCATTTATAGCTTTACCCAAAAAAGGGCTTGATAAAACTTTACCACTACGTATGGTAATAGCTACGTATGAACCATCATTTCAAGGATTCTGAATTGTATCACTAAGTAGATTTTCACATTTTCTCTGATTTAATGCTGCAGAGAGTTGGCTCATTTATTGTTCCAACTATTTGATCATAATGGAGTACGAGTTTACCAACTGAATAATAGAGGACAAATCAGTCTTCATGGAAGTCACCCCAGGGTTAGTAGCTTAAAATCCCTTTAATAGTTTTTCCATCATGTCCTCCATGAACATCTTGCTAGAGCTAGTTGCAACATTATCTCTACTTCCGAGAGGTACATACCGCTCACTTCTATCCTTCTTGCTCTTCCAATTTGCTTGATCCCGCTCCTTATATCAAATCTTGTCATAATAAGTCTAACCTTGATTTCCTTAGCTATTGCCTCGAAAACCCCCTGGTTATTCAAATAATTTGCCTCTTCTTCTGAATCAGAATCATCTTTACCATGGGATGTAACAACCTTTACTTTTTGACTCTTTGTAGATAATAAGTGCTTGGTTAACAAGTCTATTTGCATCTTTAAATATGCCATATCTTGATCGTGTTCTTCCTCTTTCTTATGTTGTTCTATAGTCATACCAACAGAAATAGTCAGGCTTTCTACCATAGAATCCCTGGTATGTCCAGCTCTGCTTCATTTGGTCATTCGATAAAGATCTCTGAGGCCTCTTAAAAAGTGAGATCCATAAATATTCCCGCTACAACATTATAAACAACTGGTGTTGTAATAAAGTTCAAAGCCCGATAAAGAGTCTCCTTCAGATGAATATCCATTATGTTATGTTTGGGCACTTCACCAACTTCTTTTTAAAGTTACTGATCTCATCACTCAATTGTACTCTCCTAGAGGATGGAAAGAACCATTATAGTAAAGCCTCCTCCAACTGCCTCCAGTTGGTTATAGTATCGGGCGTCAGTTTATTAAGCCATAATGTTGCCTCTCCAGAAAGAGACAATGGAAATGAACTTAAACTAATAGCATTCAGACTCACTCCAGGATTATCCATAAATTTGTAAATGGTGACAAAATTCTCCAAATGCATGTTAGGATTATCTTCTGTCAGACTGCCAAATAAGCCCTTTAGATGCAAGAGTTGGATCATCGTACAGGTAATATTGAATTTTAATCTAGGTGCTAGAGGTGGAGGAATAATATCTCCTGTCACTTCAACTCCATCCATTTTGTTATCATCATCATTAAGATTATACAAAATAGGTTGGTGGTCCTATCTTTCCCTGAAAGAGCGATTCAAATGTACATTATGATTCAAAGGTACAACTACATTTCTAGCATGTCTTGGGTTTATAGGATCCAATAATTTATCATCTCCCAGGTCCTCATCATTAAGATTTGGCAGCCAACTTGGGCTATCAGTAGTTTGCTGATTTACTTAAGCATTAGCCATAGCGGCTAATCTTTCTGCCTCTTGTGGATAAGCCATTTTACCAATCAACTGAGGCTCTATATGAATTGGTAATAAAGGTGCACCTAATCTCCGTGTATTGTGCATACAAATTATCAACATGCACAAACAAAAATAATAAATAAAAGTAAAGCTTTATGAAACTTTGACCAAAGGGTCGATTAACAAGCATAAATAAATTCAAGATTTACTTACAAAGGTTACAAGAATTTGTTCTTGAATCTTCAATAGAGATGGAATGATTATATCTACAAGATTCTCTTAAATCCCCTAAAATACTAGGTTAAAAAAAGTTTCATGATATGGACACTATGATAACCAATGAAAAATAAAAACTAGGTCCCATAATAAAACGTAAAATGGGTATTTATGCATTCCCAGGTAAAAAGAATCTAAAATTTGAATTCAAAAAACTGCGTCGAAACTCACAGCCAAATAAGTGGTTCATAGAGGGGTTGACAATCCTTCATTTGGTCCATAACACCTGATCCTGGATAGTCATATTCTTGATAAGGCTGACGGCTAATCTGGTGGTCCGTCAAAAGACTAAAGGCCCACCATTTGGTCCATCGCTGAGACTTTTAGGAGGCAATGTTCTGGTTAAGACTGATGGCTACGCTGGTGGTCCATCATAGATTTGACGGTCCACCATTTTGTCTGTTGTTGAGTCTTTTAGGAGGCAATGTTCTGGATAAGACTGGCGGTCAAGCTGGTGGTCCATCATAGATCTGATGCTCTACCATTTGGTCTGTCGCTGAGTCTTTCAGGAGGAAATATTTTAGATAAGACTGATAGCCAAGCTGGTGGTCCATCGCAGATCTGATGGTCTACCATTTGATTCATCGCTAAGAGTTTTGAAACCTTGGGTTCTGCCTAAAACTTAACAGTAAGGTTGGTGGTCTGTCGAAGGTGTGACAGTCCATCATTTTAACCATCAGAAGCATTTTTCTACCACTTAATAGAGTGTTTTCCTTAAACTAACTCCTTGCCCTGAAACACTAAAAACCCGCATCATATGCAACCTTGGTTTCTTGAAAACATCCAATTTTCCTAAGAAAAGATGCAAAATGTTTTGTGAAAAGATGGAACATCACTAATATACCTTGAAATGTTAATTATTTGAGGTTCTTGGAGGATTTCTTAAGCTTTTTCTTGATTTCTTGAAACTAGGGTTGTGCCCTTTGAGAGAGAAAGCTTTTGATTTTGGTAAAACTTTAGTAAAATAATTACTAATTAGGTTTTTTAGGGTCTAAATCTCATGTTTAGACTGATTGGGGTAGGTTAAAAGGACTTAAAAGCCCTTGGAATTAAAACTCGAAATTGACTAAAAATTCCTGATTTTGGCACCCGACATGATGTGTTGCTATCACGCCGTGTCACTGGAAATTTACAATTGCGACATGGAATATTGGCATGACCCGATAGAATCGCGGTTCCTCACTTAATGGGAATTAACAATTGTGAACTGGGTCTATGGCGCGATGCACCATTATCATGGTGAAATACTGGTATTCGGCAATTGCCATTTGGCTAGCCTCTGCGTCACGCTGATGTGTTATTTAGGACACTATCTTAAAAAAAAGGCTATAACTCTTTGCTCGGGTATCGAATTTGGGTGAATTTTATATTGTTGCAAAGCTGACTGAATTTCCCATACAATGGTAATCTCTGAAATAAAAAATACTGAGTATTTAGAAAAAAATATATAGGATTACTCATGTACTAAGAGTTAAGTTAAGCTAGTAAAATATGGGGTATTACACAACAACTTTGATGGACCTGATGAACCCTGTGTTCCAATAGTACTTGAACATATTTGTCATAGTCTTCATCGATGATATTATTGTTGACTCCCACAGTGCACATGATCATGTAGACTATCTCAGAATAGTGTTAAAGACCCTCAGATCCCATCAGTTGTTCGCCAAATTCAGTAAGTGCAAATTTTTGTTAAGGTCAGTAGCTTTCCTTGGTCATATAGTTTTCGGAGATGGCATAATAGTTTATTCCCAAAAGATCAAAGTAGTGAGGAACTAGAACAGACCTATCTCTCCATTAGATACTAGGAGTTTCTTGGGTTTATCTGGCTATTATCAATGGTTTGTTGAGGGATTTTCGTCATTTGCATCCTCCATGTCTTGATTGACTTAGAAGAAAGTCAAATTCCATTGGTCAGATTCTTGAGAGAAGAGCTTCCAGGAGTTAAAGACTGGACTCACTATAACTCTAGTTTTGATGTTACCAGATGGTTCAGATGGGTTTATGGTATATTGGAATACTTTGAGAGATTTTTAGGTGTATGTTTTGATGTAGGGATGTAAGTGCAGTGCCTATGCCTCTAGAAAGTTTAAGTCCCATAAAAATAATTACCCAACTCATGATCTTGAGTTTATAGCTGTAGTGTTTACCTTAAATATTTTAAGCCATTCTTTGTATGGAGTACATGTTGATTTGTTCACAGACCATAAAAGCCCGCAGTATTTGTTTACTCATAAAGATCTGAACCTGCATCAGAGAAGGTGGTTAGAGTTGTTAAAAGACTATAACATAAATATTTTGTATTATCTGTGAAAGGACAATGTAGTAGTTGATGCTCTTAGTAGGATGTCTATTAGTAGTGTTGCTCACCTGAAGGATAGTAAGAAGAAGTTAGTTCAGGAAGTTCTCTAGCTTTCCCAACTAGGTGTCCACTTAGTCAATTCAGCAGAGGGTAGCCTATGGGTGCAGAACAGTTTGGAATTATCTCTAGTTTCCAAAGTAAAAGAAAAGCTGGGTAGGAATCCTAGTAACGTTAAACTAAAAGAGTCGGTCAGAGATTAGAAAGTAGATGTTTTCTCCCAAAGGGAAGATTGTGTGTTACTTTTCCAGGGTAGAGTATGTACTCCATTTGTAGATGGTTTGGGATAGTGGATTCTTTTAGAAGCGCATGGTGCACACTACTCAATTCAACTAGAATCCACCAAGATGTACCGCGACTTGTGGGAAGTCTATTGGTGGAGTGGGATGAAGAGAGACATTACAAAGTTTTTAGCTAAGTGCTCAACATATCAATAGGTTAAGATCGAGAATCAAAAACCTAGTGGATTTATACAGAAGATTAGTATTCCCACTTGGAAATAGGAGGAAATGAACATGGATTTTATGATCAGTTTGCCCCGTAATCATCGCTAGCATGAATTAATTTGGGTCATTGTAGGCAGTATGAGCAAATTAGCTCATTTATTACCAGTTCATACCTCTTATTCATTAGAGGATTACTCCAATCTCTATGTTAAAGAGTTGGTCAGATTGCATGGAGTTCCATTATCCATCATTTCAGATAGAGGTACGTAGTTCACCTCTCATTTCTGGAAAGCCTTATAAAAGGGTCTTGGTACCCAAGTTCACCTTAGTACAGACTTTCACCCTCTGACAGATAGTGAAGCAGAAAGGACCATCCAGACTCTAGAATATATATTAAGAGCATCTGCCATTGACTTTAAATTTAGTTGGGATGAACACTTATTTTTATTGAGTTTTCGTATAACAACAACTATCATTCCAGTATTCAGATGGCTCTGTTTGAGGCGCTCTATGAGAGGAGATGTAGATCTCCCTTCAGTTGTTTTGAAGTAGTTGAGGCTGCAGTGGTAGGGCCTAAATTGGTATTCGATACCTTAGAAAAAGATTAGTTAATCAGGGAATGACTTAAGACAACTCAGACCCGACAAAAATCGTATGCAAATATGCAAAGAAGGGATCTCGAGTTTGAGATTGGTGATTATGTGTATTTTAAAATCTCTTCTATGAAGGGAGTGAAGAGGTTTGGCAAAAAGGGGAAGCTCAGACATCGATATGTCAGTCCTTACCGAATTCTCAATCATTTTGGAAAGGTAGCTTATGGGCTTTATTTTCCTTCTTACTTAGCTTCAGTACATCCAATGTTTTATGTCTCCTTGCTAAAGAAGTGCATTGGTGACCCAACAGTTGTAATACCTATAAAGGGTATAGACGTTCAAAACAATCTCTCTAATGAAAAAATTCCAGTTGAAATACTCAATAATCAAGTTCATAGACTGAGGAACAAAGAAGTTCCTCTAGTCAAAGTTCTTTAGCGAAATTAGTTCGTTAAGGGAGATACTTGGGAAGTAGAAGCAGATATGCAGAACAAATATCCTCATATTTTCTCCACAAACTTAGACTTAACTCAAGGTAACAATTTTCTTGAATTTACTCAGTTCCATGCTCAAATTTCCTTTACAAACTCTGTATTGGTTCTAGTTACATAACATACTCATATTATGCATAACTTCATGAAATAGTTCAATCACGTGTCATATCTTTAGAATTCAATCATGCTTCAGTTATGCATGTTCAATAAGAAACTCAGTATATAAGTAGTTTCAGCCATGTAATGATGCTTCAATTGTGATGTACATTATGTAAACTCAGTATTTTAGTATTCTCATCTTAGCCAGTCTCATTCGAGGATGAATGTTCCCAAGGGGGTGATATTATAGCATAAAAAGAGGAACAAGACTTAGAAAATTTAAAGCTACCTATTTACACTTAGTCCTATTTTGGTCTCAATATTCCATTGAATTTATTTTTGACCCTTATGACATTACAAAGTCAATTTTTAGGTTTATTCATGATCAGGAATGTCAGTAGACATTCTCAAATGAGTTTTAGATTTTTTGAACATCGTTTGAGGCATGTTTAGGAGTCCAAAATGGTGGATCGACACGATCTCAAAGCGTCATATTGCCAATTGCGTCGACTAGAACTTTTCATAAACCTTCAGTTCATATTCTAGTGAGCCAATGTGATATCAATGTGTCACGATGGCTATCACATCAACCATCGACATAGCACCTAGCCCAGCGCGTCGCTAGGCACTATTTCTAATCATTAAAATCCGCATCCAAAGGGGTGTTTGGGTCATTTTCCAATTTTTATTTAGCCCTAAAGCACGAGATAAAACATTAGAAAAGGAAAAATATTCACTTCCTCTAAATTTATCTCAAGAACAAATCCTAGGGCATTCAATTTCAAGTCCAAGATTTAAGAACACATCATCAATCTTCAAGAATTTATTTATCAAGGTATGTTAGGTGTTCATCCAAGAGTTTCTTTCCACCCTTGGAGATCAAGAACGTCTTTAAAATTCAAGTTTACTATTTTTATGAATTCTATGATTTAACTATATCGTATTGATGCTCATGATAACTGTTTGGGTTTCAATCCATGATAAATTGTAAATTTCTTTAGAATTAAAGAGCATGTGGGTAATATTATGTGATCTTATGTTAAAACCCTTCTATTTACAAGTTGGATTTGTAATCATGATGTTTATATATGTTGTTTATTATTATGTACATAAATTATGCCCTCCAAGTGTTTGATAGAAGGTCCATGAGAGTGAAACAGTGAAATAATGACATAATAGCATGTGTACAAGTTCATGTCTTACAAATGTTTGATAAAATACCTCAATGAATGAATGAGTTCTGACAAAGTAACTAGCTATCATGCTTTAAATATTTTGCTATGTTTTACTATTTATGCTATCAAGTCCTGGGGGTATTCAATACCCAAAATCTAGTTGTTTACCTAGAATTACAATAAATTCAGAATAGTCTCAATAATGTCATGAACTGTAGTACTGAGTCAGTTATAGAACACAGTGAACTCAATCTAATTCAGCCAGTTAACATGATTAGTAACTGTTCAATGCAACCTAGTACAGTTGAGTGATCAATTCAGTGTCTATTCAGTTGGGAGTAGGATTCACCATCGAGTGAACCCAAGGATAGGGGCTCACCTGCCGGTTGAGGCTGTGGTCGCTAGCAGCAGTCGTTGCATTCCATAAAAACATATCCAGTGTAGGTTGAGATATCAACCTTCCAGTTGAGGTTTGATAAGGTGTTTTAGCTACTAGTTGAGGGTACCACCATTCTTATTTAGGGCACCTGCCAGATGAGGGTGACTATTTAGTTGTCTTTACCCATGGTACGGTATTGACATCCTTCAAACTTGGGTTATAAGTTACACCCCAATCAGTTTAGAGAAGGGAATGTCGGTTAGATGATCAACTCACTTAGTTTCAATTTTAGAATCAGACTTAGTATATGACTCAGTTTAGTTCTACTGAACCAAGACTGTCAAACATAGTTACCCAGCTCAGTATAGAACTCAGTTTTGATCTATAGAATCAAGATTGTCAGAAACAGTCACCTAATTAACAGTAATACAGTTATCAGTAAACACAGATATAAGTCATTTAGTTATGATAATTTAGTACCTAGTCTTAATATGGTCGCAGTTACAATATATATGGAGTTATATGCATAGTATTGCATAATTAGTATTTAAAGAAGTTTTAGATATACATGTACTCTCATTCAGTTATAATCATGTTACTCAGCTAGTTACCGTTCATACATATGAACCTATGCATATCAGCCTACCTCTCTATAACGCCCCAAGTTTGTTCCCTAAACGTTACACGGTACTTACGACCTCGAAGGACCATAACTTAACCCATACCTAGTATCTACTACGAAAACTAAATAATACACTGTACTAAATATGGAAAATATACTCAAATGCCATATGGTTCAAAATCTAAATACTGATAAATAATAACATCTGGTAAAAAAATCTGAAAACTAAACATTGTCTGAACTGTTATAGTCTAAAAGCCTCTAATTGAATTGTCTGAATATGGAGTCGATGGGACAAGCCCCTAACTAACTCCAACTATTGAAGTACTTATAAACTTAAATAATTCATATCCCTAATAGATGAGGACTCACTACTAAATCTACAGCTGCTGACTGGATCTGTCTAAACACAGTCGGCATCTTGAGCATCCAAACCTATGATATGAGATATCATAGGGCAAAAAAAGAGTATGCGGTCAGTCCGTAGAATGTACTGGTATGCTCGGTAAGTTAAGGATGAATGAAAGGGTTTATATAAATGAATAGTAACTGATTGAATAATATAGAGTAACTGAATATAAGAGTACCTAGATAACTGATACTACTTAAAATACTGAGTATACAATACTGTAGATAGACATAGATATATAGTGTATCTGAGTTTTTTTAAAGCTAATTACTGAGTTATGATAACTTACTAACTAATATTTGAAGTTACTAATAACTAAAATCTAAACTTAGACTGAAACTGATACTGTGGGAGGTAATGATCTAACTGCCATGCTCCTCTTTGAACTAATTCAAGTTCTACCTGTAACCCCAGTTGGAAGGGTTCTAATACCATGCCACAGGTACTAACACTTGTTGTGAGTTAACCTTAAATAACAGGAAGAGATTTTGTGAACCCTCACTAATAGGAAAATTCATGAGAGATGTGTCAACCCTTACCTAGTAGGAAGTCATCTCAACCTACGCTGACTACATAGTTCTGTAACTCAGGGATTTGTATGGTCAAACCCTACACTAACAGGAATTCCCCCATCCCAGGGTTCACTCAGTGATGAATCCAACTCCTAACTAAAAGATACTAAACTAATTATACTGAATAGGAATGGACTAATACTGTGTTTACTGAGTTCTCCTGAGTTCTGTAATAGACTGAGAGTACTACTGGTCGTGACATGACTGATACTATTCTATAACTAATACTGGCTCTTGGTAAACAACTAAATTATCGGGTATTAAATAACACTAGTACTCGATACCACGAAAAGTAAAGCTTAGCAAAATCTTGAATAACATAACAATGTTCACTTTTTCATAATTCATTTATAGAGACATTTCATCAAACACTTGTAATGCATAAGCTTGTACATATTCTAGTTTGTCATGATTTCATCATTTAATTGACATGAACATTCTACCAATCACTTGGGTAGAACGACCTAATGCATATATTCATATATAATATATAAACATGGAAACTACAATGCCCAACTTGCCATTTCATGGGTTTAACATGCTATTCATATAATTCCCCTTAAATGCTATTCTATTTTCGTGAATCTCATCATAATCATGGATTGAAAACCAAATTAACATCATAGATACATTAATCACTTTGTAAATTCAAGTGTTTATCAAGATATTCACATATTCATCACACATGCTATCCAATTTTATGAACTTGCACTTAAATCATGGATTGAAACCCAACTAATATCATGAACATGAATTCAATCTAATTCAAACATGAAAGTTCATAATTCAACAATATTATAGTCTAAAAAATGGATTCGTGGACTCTATGTGTGAAAGGAACCCATAGATGAGCACCTAACATACCTGAGTATTTTAATCTTAAAGGTTCTTGTAGGATTTCTTGAGTATGTTCTTGATTTTTGAACTAAGGTTTTGTCGCTTGAGAAAGAATGTTTTATTCTTGAGAGAAAGCGAGTAAATAAGGAGATATTTTGTTATTTAGGGTATGAATCCCGTGGTTAGGCTGATTAGAGGTTTTGAGAATTGACCAAACAACCCTGAAATTAAATAGTGTAAACTGGAAATTTCAATTTTTCACCCCAGCATGACGCAGTACAATTGTGGTATTGGGAAATGGGCTGATGGCATGATATTTCACCAGAGCGGTGCCTTACTGGATGGGAAACTGGTCCTTGGAGAAATACGCCATTATCATGAGTAACACTGAAAAAGTGATAATTGGGAAATCGATTGGTGGTGCGATACAGTGGTATCACGTTGTATCACTGGAAAATGACAATTTCCATTTGTATTGCCTCCGGGATATGCAGAAGTACCAGGTGGTACACTAATTTAAAACAATGGATCTAACTCTTCGCCCAGGTATCAAATTCGGGCAAATTTTATATCATTGGAAAGCTGACTGAATTTCGTATGCATTGGTGGGCTCTAAACTAAAAAATACTAAGTATTTCAAATATTTTAAATTGGATAACTCATGTACTGAGAGTTAATTTAAGCTAGGGAAATATAGGGTATTACAATATATCTCTCTTGGGAACATTCGTCCTCGAATGAGCTGACTAGGCTGATAAATGCTGATAGATTGGGTTTACGTATTGAACATGCACGACTGAAGCATGACTATATGACTAAAATTATTGACACACTGAGTTTACATACTGACCTTGCATATCGAATGCATGGACTAAATGACTGAACTAATTAATGAATGTATGACTGAATATGCAAAGGTAAAGAATGCCATATTCATAACTGTAACTGAACATGGAACTGAGTAAATCTAAGGAAGGTTGTTACCTCAGGCTGAGAATACTAATAAACCTGAGATTATTTACTAAACATGTAAGGATGGGAACATGAGGACATGACTGAATCTGAAGCATGATATATGAACTGAATACCATGAACTGAACTAATTTCTTAAATACATGTCATGCCATGGAATGGTCATACAGCTGAGATTTGAATGAGAGAGTCTACTTATGAGTACCTATTACTTCAAACTTGTTCTTGTTATGTGAAGATAAATGGGAGGTTTACGATATGAAATATTGGGGGTTATCGTACATCTCCCCATCTGGAGCATTTCTTGACACTCTTTCTATAAAGTTCTACTAACTTTAGGGAGCAAGGGAAATCTTGGCATAGTCTGAATAAGACATCTGAATAATAAACAATAATATGACCTAAAATTCTATAATATGGGCACTGATAACCCTACCTACTGAGGTCTAAGGAATAGAATATTTATATCATGGATTTACTAAGAGGTCTAAGGTGAAGATATACATGACATAATCTGAATTTAATTGATCATTAGGAGCTTATACTGAGTCATGGTAACTGAGCATACTGTGAGGTATGAGTACATGAGTCATGAGCTGCATGAACTGAGTTTTGAGTTTTGTTGTTTAGAGAACATGATTCATAACACTGAGTGAACTACAAATGCTCATTCTAGGAACTGTAAGTGTACATGAATTTCGATAATGTGCACAAAATGGAGCTAGGATCATAAAGATGGCATGTACTAGGTGAGTAGATATTCTGATATCCATAGTGCAAAACTTTGAACTAAGGTAAAGACGAGTTTGGCATCATCCTCTCCCACTACTTTTCTATGCATACTGACATTACTACAAAAATCTAAAAGTCTGACTTGGTTATTTGTCCTACCATCTTCTCCTAAGCTTAAAGTTATTATTGTAGGTCTGTGAATAACTTAATAAACTCTAAGTCAAACTAAATTCACTTTACTCTAGAGCCTGAGATATATCAATACTCATAAATACTAAACTCATTCAGAAGGACTCACCTGATAATGGAAGGTTCACTGCTTATACTTCCTTTTCATACATAATTCTTAGCTTTCTAATAACCCAACAATCATTATATAGCAACCTCAACATTGACTAACTTAGAATTCTCAACTTCTATTTCTACTAATCCAATATAGAGATTCAAACTTAAATCGACTAAAACTGAGGTACTACCCCCTTCATTAAAAGACCGGTCTATCAGGAAACTGAAACTGAATGAATTTATTACTGAACTCAACTAAAGGGATTTTTTAGAAAATTAAAATCAAGCAATTTTTATATACTTGTCTGGATGGAATAGAAAATCTGTCTATAGGTTAGGCACTAATAATGGGCTTGGTAAGATTTCTATTCTAACTTAAAGTTGATTGCTATGCAAGAAATATGTAAATGGAAGATCTGTAACATACCTGTGGCTACATCAAGAAAGCTTTCAAGATCTTTCTAAATTGAAGTGCATAAAGCCTGTTTGGGCACTGCCCACTAGTGGCACTAGAAGAAGCACTCTACTGATTCGGGCAATCGGACTGAGCTGGAGGATGGTTGGACAGACCCTGTTAGTGCAAATCCATTCCCTTCTAAGACAATACTCTACACTACCATATCCTGTGGCCTGTCTTACCATATCCAGAACATACATCAATGCAAGCTCTACACACTCCTTTATGGTTCTTACCACATTCTTTGAAAAGTAGATAAGTACGACCACTGCTTATACTCTGCTGGGTTTTGGATCCTAGCGCCTCATCCCGATGGTCATTTTTGGACTTTGGTAGTGGCACCCAAACTGAAAGCGAAACAAGTTCTAAGAATCTCTGATGCAATTGAGAGCAGTTACTACCCCCTGATCTTGGCTTAGAATTATATGTTTTATCCCTCTTATTCTTCCTACGCTCTCCTCCCTCACTGTGCTGATGTAAGTTAAAAGAATAGATAGGACAATAGTCTACAAATTTTTTAGATCAACTACTGAATAAGATAAGGTAGTGAAAGCAACTCTAAATTTAGCATGAGAGACATGCTCATACAAGGGATTTTCCTAAATGGGCGAAGGAGCTGGGTGGTTTTCAGTACTTCTTTCATTAGCTTCTCTTAGAGGTATGTTCTAAAATCATAAGGAAGAGAAAAATTATACTGAGGGTTTAACTAGAGCATATTCTTACTCGGACGACATGAATACTGAAAGAATGAAACTTTTCATAAAATGTCTCATAGCCTCCTGTCCATAAGTGTGGTGCGCTACACACCCATGCACAAAACTCTACTAGATGCTGCTTTCAAACTCCCTGGTAATCTATTGAACCTTAGGTTCTAATACTAAGTTTGTAATGCCCCAAGTCTGTACCCCAGATGCTACATGATGCTTACAACCCCAAAGGACCACAACGTAACCCATGTCCTATATCTGCTATAAGCACTAAATAATATATTGTACTAAATGCATAAAATAGACTGAAATGCCATAAGGTTCAATAACTAAATATTAATAAATAATAACATCAGCTAAAAACAGCTGAAAACTAAACGCTGTCTAAATTGGTCTAGTCTGAAAGCCTCTAACTAAACTATTTTAATATAGAGTTGATGGGACAATCCCCCAACTAACTCCAAGTATTGAACTACTGATAAACTGAAATAAATCATACTGTCGATAGATGAGGACTCACTACTAAATCTACAATATGTAATTGGATCTGTCTAAACATAGTAGAGATCTTGAGCATTCGAACCTATGATATGAGATATTATAGTGCAAAGAAAGAGTATGCGGTCAGTGCGTGGAATGTACTAGTACACTAGATGAGGTAACATTGAATGCAAAGGTTCATATGCATGAACAGTAACTGGATGAATCATATAGAGTAACTTAATGTAAGAGTATGTGGATAACTGGTAGTACTGAAAACGCTGAGTATACAATAATGTGGACATACATAGATACATATATTGTATCCTAGCTTTGCTAAAGCTGAGTACTGAGTTTTTATAACTGAGTAACTAATATCTGAAGATACTAATAACTAAATTTAAAAATGAGACAAAAACTAAAACCGTGCAAGGTATTCTTCAAACCAGCATGCCCCTCTCTAAACTAATTAGAGTCTAACCCGTAACCCAGTTGGAAGGGTGCTAATACCATGCCATAGTTACTAACACTAATTATGAGTTAACCCTAAATAATAGAAAGGCATTTTGTTAACTCTCACTAATAGGAAAACTCAGGAGAGATGTGTCAACCCTTATCCAATAGGAAGTTATCTAAACCTACACTGGCTACGTAGTTTTATAACTCAAGGATTGCCACGGAGATTTAAACCCTACATTAACAGGAATTCCTTAACCCCTGGTTTGCTCAGTGCTTAATCCTACTCTCAACTGAAAGATACATAACTGATTATACTGAACTGGACTAAACTGATACTAAGGTTACTGAGTTCTCCTGAGATTTGTAACAGACTGAGATTACTACTTGTAGGGACATGACTAATATTATTCTTTAACTGACAATGGCTCTAGGTAAACAACTAAATTGTCGGGTATTAAATACCCCCACGACATGATAGCATGAAAAGTAAAGCTTAGCAAAATCTTGAATAATATAACAGTTTTCACTTATTCATTATTCATTCACAGAGATATTTCATCAAACACTTGTAATGCATAAGCTTGTACATATACTAGCATGTCATTATTTTATTATTTAATTCAGATGAACATTCTATCAATCACTTGGGGAGCATGACCTAAAGCACATATTCATAGGTAATACATAAACATAGCAACTACAATACCCAACTTGTAATTTCACGGGTTTAACATGCTATTCATTTAATTCCACCTAAATATTATTCTATTTTCATAAATCTTATCATAATCATGGATTGAAAACCAAATTAACATCATAGATACATTAATCACTTTGTAAATTAAGGATTTATCAAGATATTCACATATTCATCACACATACAATTCAATTTCATAAACTTGCACTTAAATCATGGATTGAAACCTAACTAATATCATGAACATAAATTCAATCTAATTCAAACATGGAAGTTCATAATTGAACAATCTTACAGTTTTAAAAGCAAATTCGTGGACTCTATGGATAAAAGGAACCCATAGATTAACACCTAACATACCTGGGTATTTTAATCTTGAATGTTCTTGGAGGATTTCTTGAGTATGTTCTTGATTTCTTGTACTAAGGTTTTTGCCTCTTGAGAGAGAATGTTTTATTCCTGAGAGAAAGTGAGAAAATAATAACATATTAGGTTTTTTAGGGTATGAATCCCACATTTAGGCTGATTAGTGGTTTTGAGAATTGACCAAACAGCCCCTGAAATTAAATAAAAGAAACTAGAAATCCTAATTTTCACCCCAGCACACCGCGGTACAATTGCACCAACTAATTAAAAAATAGACAACTGAGAATTGGGCTGATGGTGCAATGCGGCACCATCTCAGTGCCTCACTGTATGGGAAACTGGGCCTTGGTACGATGCACCATTATCGAAGAGCAACACTAGAAAAGTGATAAATTTAAAATTGGCTGGCGGCGCAACGCGATGGTATTACATTGGCTCATTGGAAAATGACAATTGCCATTTGGACTGCCTCGATGATGCACTGAAGTACTAAGTGATACATGTTTCAAATAAATGGCTCTAATTCTTCACCCGAGTATCAGATTTGGGCAAGTTTGATATCGTTGGAAAGCTGACTAATTTCCTATGCATTGGTGAGCTATACATACGAATGTACTAAGTATTTTGAAAATTTTATATTAGATAACTCATGGATTGAGAGTTAATTTAAGCTAGAAAAATACAGGGTATTACACAAACTTAGCATACTAGTACATTTAAAGTACAGATACATACCTTGTTTTTTATGCTATGATGTCTTATATCATAGGTATAGATGCAAGGGATGTTGATCATACTTAACAGCCCATCCTAGCAGTAGTATATTTAGAGCTGAGTCCTCATAGTTTAAGAACGGAGTTATTATTTCAGTATTCTAGTATTTCAGTATATTCATTAGTCCAAGTTAGTTGTGGGCTTTTCCCATGAACTCCATCTTCACGTAATACCCCGAGACTCTAACTAATAGTGCAACCATGACTCAAGCTCATGAGAAATAAATTATAGTGCTTTTATTTTTTTTTGATCAAGAGTGATATGTATTAAAGCCTTAAAGATGCTGTAGTGATTAGGTGAATCAAAACATCCCTTACCGATTGAATTCTTGAGAAGGATTTTGACATATCCAACTTCAAAGGATCATATCTCCTATAACCCTAATAATATTTTATCTCATGACCCACCAACAGATAGATAATTGAATTAGATTTTCAATGGTACCAATTTCACCTAATTCCAGTATTGAAGTAAAGAGTTATGCCCATTTTACTCAAGCGTGTCAGCCTAGAAATTTCATGACGATATCTTGTGACAACTTGTCACAAGCCTAATGGCTTGTCACAAAATGTCGTCACCATAAGCAGAAAGTGACAAAGTCCAATATTTTGTGACGACTTGTCACAAGTTTGACGGCTTGTATCAAAATGTCGTCAACCTTATGCCGAAAATTATAAAATCCATCCTTTTGTGAAGATATGTCATGACTTGTCACGAAGGTCATCAGCTATTTTTTTCAGCAATTAAGGAACATTTTTGCAAGGATATTTTGGTAGTTTTCCATCTTTTGGAGGCCTATATAAATTTGAGAATCCCCATCCAAGCCCTAATTTCTTCATTCTCTCTCCTAATTTTCTTACGAATATATATTAGGGTTTCAATCAAGAAAATTTAGTCTTCCAAAAATCATCCTTAAATCTTTAAGATTTCTTCAAGAATGAAGTTCCTCATAGTATAGTCTTCAAGAATCATTTATTACAAGTTCGGATAGAGTCTCAAGCACTAGAATTCATCTAATTTCAAAGATTAAGGTATGTGGGGTTTTGAACAAAAGAAATTCTTTCATTATTATGCCCAAAGCTTTGATTTCTATCATGGATTTATATGATTTTGCAAGTGGGTTTCTACCCAAGTTACTTCATAATGAGATTATGAGAAAATAAATTGTTCAAGCTTTGTTATACATGATTATTTTACTATGTGATTTAAGTCATTCTGAGTCTTGAGTTGAAGAGTTAAGTTGTTTATGATTATTTATGAGGTTTTATGAAATGAATTATTTGCTAAGAATATTAAAAGTATGTTTCAATCTAATTCAAGCCAAGTGAGCCATCATTGTACATATGAATAATTTCATGAAATTGATGATGATATTTACATTGTTGCATGCACCCCCACATACTCAGTACATTCCAAAGTGTTGACCCACATAATTTCCTATATTTCCTCAAAATTTAGGTTCAGGTACTCAGCCACAACTGCTTTATCGATATTCAAGTGTCTCAATTATGTTCCCTTAGTGGTGAGTCCTCATGGTTTGAGGTCCATGTCTATATTTTGTGATATCATTTTGTTGTTATGGTTTTTAGGACTATTGAGTTAGTTGGGGGTTTGTCCCAATAGATCCTTGATTCTTATGTATAGAGGCTTTATCAGACTAGAGGGTTGGTATGTACAGACATTCAATATATTTTTGTTGTACAGCCTAGTATTCTCTAGTATTTCTCTTGAACCCGATGTGGTATATCTCTTTGTTGTGCATGACTATTGTTGAATTAAATTCCTTGAGGTAGTGTCTGGCTCCTAGGGTTAGCTTAGGGCTAAGGGTAGCCCTTAGGCCTAAGCACCGTGTGGTTGGGGCATTACAAAGCTTAGTATCAGAGACTAAGGTTTAAGGAGTCCTAGGGTATCTGACAAGCCTCGTTATGTAGAGTCTTGATCATCGGTGTGTATCACACCAGATCTATGAGGACGACGCTACAGGACATTATAGGAAAAGTCGTTTCTTTCTTTCTAAAGTTTATCATGCCTACAAGTGTCTCTTTATCTGCAATTAACTCGTGCTCTCTTATAATAGAAAATGCCTCCTCATCGAGCTCATAGAAACAATAAGCAACCTTATCTTGTTGATCCCTTGAATGAGCATGTGTCTCATATAGA
The DNA here is from genome assembly GCF_002878395.1 of Capsicum annuum. NCBI lineage: Eukaryota > Viridiplantae > Streptophyta > Magnoliopsida > Solanales > Solanaceae > Capsicum > Capsicum annuum. Next base: position 89,177,793 of record NC_061114.1, on the reverse strand, counting down.
ATTTTGGGCAGCTTTCCAGGCACTACCCAGGCAGCAACCGCCAATGCTCAAGCTAACACCCAGGCTATTGTTTTGCCTCCGCAAAAGAATAATTCTACTGCAGCTCAATTTTGTGACTTTATGCAGATGAATCCACCTGAGTTCTATAGGTAGAAGGTAGGTGAAGACCCACAGATGTACTTGGATAAAGTGAGAAAGATCACCCAGATTATGCACGTAACTGAGGAGGAGAGTATTAAATTGGTTCCTATCAAATAAAAGATGTTGTATATGACTGGGTGGAGATGTTGGGGAAGAGTAGGGGGGAGGATATCGCTCCTATGAATTGGCAGTTATTCCAGGATGTGTTCTTGGACAAATTCTTTCCTCTTGAGACTATTAAGAAGTATTTTCTTAGATTCAATAAATTATCCAAATATGGTCCTAGTATGATGGATGACTCCAGGACCATCATGAGTAAGTTTGTGATTGGTGTGTCGAGTTACGTTATGAAAGAGTGTAGATCTACAATGTTTAATAGGGAGATGGACCTTTCTCGATTGATGATACATGCCTAATAGATTGAAGCTGATAAGTTAAAAGAAACATAGAGAGTAAAAGGGAGTAAAAGAGCTAGATCAGAGCAGTAGGGATCCGGTCAGTCCAGACTCTATAGAGAGAAACACCCTCAATTCTAGGGATATCCATTTATGCCCACGCCTTCCTCAGTTAGTGCTCCTATACCTTGAAAGAGGTAGGAGCAGGAGAACAGGCCTATCCCGTCCACATCTCAAGAAAGTGTAGGTAACCAACCTCGTTCTTCTTCATGTGCCAAAGATGGTAGAGATTATATTCGCGAGTGTTTTTTTGATCAGAGGGGTTTCTTTGGTTATGGAAAATTAGGCCACCAACTTAGAGATTTTCCATATGATAGACAGCGGAGATGAGATGATCGTTCCCAAAGTCAGGCTACCAGTGCCCCCACTCTCGCAGTCTGCCCAGTTCCTCTTCAGGGTGCCTCTTCTAGTACTGCTGTAGGTTCATGCCAGAATCACTTTAATGCTATACCACATCGCCAGGAGCCAGAGGACTCTCCAGATGTTTTCATGGATATGATCCATGTCTTTTATTTTGATGTATATGTATTGATGGACCCCAGTTTGAGTTTCTCTTATGTGACACCTCTGGTTAATGTAGATTTTGAGATGGACGCTGAATAGATTCCTGAGCATATTTTGGTTTCTACCCTAGTAGGAGAATCTGTTATTGCTAAGTTAGTGTATAAGAAGTGTCCTGTCATTGGCCTTCATTGGGTCATATATGCTGATTTGATTGAGCTAGATATGGTTGATTTTGATGCCATTCTGGGTATGGATTGGCTTCACTTGTGCTTTGCATCTATAGATTATCTTAACCGAGTGGTCAAGTTTTAGTTTCCCGATGAGCCCATTTTTGAGTGGTCCGAGAGTTCTGTTACTCCGAAGAGCAATTTCTTATCCTATCTCAAAGCTAGGAAGTTGATTTCCAAGAGTTGCATCTATCACCTAGTTAGAGTTAAATACCTCAAGTCTGAGACTCCAACTATTCAGGCAGTTACATTATTTATGAGTTTCCCGTTGTTTTCTCGGAAGGTTTCCCATCGGTCCCACCTGATAGGGAAATAGAATTCAGCATTGATCTTCTTCTCGGCACTCAGCCTATTTCCATTCCTCCGTACCATATGGCTCCCACAGAACTTAAAGAGTTGAAGGAGCAACTCAAATATCTCTTAGACAAAGGCTTTATCAGACCTAGTGTTTTCTCGGTGGGTGCACCTATTTTATTCTTGCGTAATAAAGATTGTACATTGCGTATGTGCATTGACTACTATCAAATCAACAAGGTGACTATCAAGAGCAAGTACCCTCTTCTTAGAATTGATGATTTATTTGATCAACTATACAGTGTAAGTAATTTCTCAAAGATAGACCTTAGATCCGGCTATCATCAACTTAAAGTGAGAGAGTGTGATATTTTAAAGACAACCTTCTGAACCTATTATGTTCACTTTGAGTTTCTTGTCATGTCCTTTGAGTTAACCAATGCTCTAGCAGCCTTTATGGTCCTCATGAATTGAGTGTTCAACCAATATCTTGATATGTTTGTCATTGTATTCGTAGACGATATTCTTCTGTATTCTCAAAGAGAGGATGATCATGTCGACCATATTTGAATTGTCTTGGAAACTCTTAGAGATCATCAATTATTCACTAAATTTAGCAAGTGTAAATTTTGGATAAGGTCTGTTGCTTTTCTAGGTGACATTGTTTCCTTTGAAGGCATTAGATTCGATCCCCAAAAGAGATAAGCTATAAAGAATTGGCCTAGACCTTTCTCCCTATCTAACATTAGGAGTTTCTTGGGTCTAGCTAGTTCCTACCATTATTTTGTTTAGCGCTTCTCTTCCATTGCGTCTCCCATGACCCGATTGACCCAAAAAAAGTTAAGTTCTAGTGGACAGATGCATGTGTGAATAGTTTTCAATAGTTGAACACTTGACTCACTTTAGCCCCAGTGTTAGCTTTACCTGATGGTACTGATGTTTTTATGGTGTATTGTGATGCTTCTAGAGTTTGTTTGGGTAGTGTGTTCATGTAGACGGGTAAAGTTATAGCTTATGCCTCTAGACAGTTGAAGCCTCATAAGAAGAATTACCCAACACGTGATCTTGAATTAGTAGCTGTAGTTTTGTCTTTGAAAATTTAGAGATATAATCTGTATGGTTTCTATGTTGATGTCTTTATGAACCATAAAAGCTTGCAGTAGGTGTTCACCCAAAAGGAGTTGAACCTTAGGCAAAGATGGTGGTTAGAGCTGTTAAAAGATTATGATATGAGTGTGTTGTATCACCCGGGCAAGGCCAATGTTATGGAAGATGCTCCTAGCAGGTTGTCTATAGGTAGTGTAGCTCATGTAAAGAATGATAAGAAAGAATTGGCTTGTGATGTGCATTACTTGGCTAGGTTGGGTGTTAGACTGCTTGATTCTGCTAAAGAGAGTATGTTAGTTTAGAGTAATTTCGAGTCCTCTTTGGTCTCAGAAGTAAAGGATAAGAAAGACAAGGATCCTAGTTTGGTCAAACTGAAGAAGTCAGTTAAAGTCCAAAAAGTAGAGGTTTTATCCCAAGGGGGAGATGGTGTGTCGAGATTGCAGGGTAGATTATGTGTTCCCCATATGGATAATCTAAGGCAGAGAATTATGGCTGAACCAGATGGTGTGAGATATTCTATTCATCCTGGTGCTACCAAGATGTACCATGATCTGCGGGAAATCTATTGGTGGATCAGTATGAAGAAAGACATAGCAGGATTTGTGGCATAGTGTTCTACTTGTCAATAGGTTAAGGTAGAGCACCAAAAGCCCAGTACTGTAATGCAAAAGTTTAGCATTCCTACTTGGAAGTGGGAAGAAGTGAGTATGGATTTCGTAATTAGTTTGCCTCCTTCTTGTTGTCATCATGATTCAATTTGGGTTGTAGTAGACCGGTTGACTAAGTCAGCTCTTTTGTTGCCAGTGAATTTATCTTATACAACTGAGGATTATGCTAGATTGTATATTCAAAAATTCGTTAGACTTCATGGAGTTCCTTTGGCTATTATCTCTGATAGGGGTACTCAGTTTACTTTTCAGTTTTGGAGTGCTTTTTAGAAGGGTCTCGGTACCTAAGTTCGTCTAATTTCTACTTTTTATCCACAAACAGATGGTTAGTCTGAGCGGAACATTCAGACTTTAAAAGATATATTGAGGGAATGTGCACCTGATTTTAAAGGTAGTTGGGATGAGCATATGCCATTAATAGAATTTGCATATAACAATAGTTTCCATGGTAGTATTTAGATGGCCCCATTTGAAGCTTTGCATGACAGAAGATGTAGATAGCCTATAGGTTGATTTAAAGTAGGAGAAGCAGTTGTGATTGGGCCTGATTCTCTATTCGAGGAAATGGAAAAGTTAAGTTGATTCGAGAAAGATTTAAGACCGCCAAAAGTCGTTAGAAGTCGTACGCAAATATGAGAAGAAAAGATCTTGAGTTTAATGTTAATGAGTTTGTGTACTTGAAAGTTTTACCCATGAAAGGGGTGAAGAGATTTGGGAAAAAGGGAAAGCTTAGTCCCCATTATGTTTGTCCGTATAGGATTCTGAGCCATATTGGGAAAGTAGCATATGAGGTGGAGTTACCCACAGAGTTGTCTAGCGTTCATCCGATATTCCATGTTTTTATGGTTAAGAAGTGTATTGGTGATTCTGTCATGGTTGATTCTTCTGAAAGCTTAGATATTCAGGATAGCCTTTCATTCGAGGAGATTCCGATTGAGATTTTGGATTTTCAGATCCGTAGACTAAGAAACAAAGAAGTGCCTTTGGTTAAAGTGCTTTGGTGAAATCAATCTCTTTAGGGTGATACTTGGGAAGCCGAAGCTGATATGCGAGCCAAGTACCCACACCTCTTTTCTATGAGTTTGGAGAGAGCAGAAGGTACCCTTCTTTCTTAATTATGTTCCCTTCTTATTAAAGATTTAGCTGTGTCTACTTTAATCAAGAATTCGTTCATTTTGTATGGTATCCGAAGGTATAGAGTGAAGTACGCCCTTTGAGCGAGTCATTCCAGCTATACATACTTATTTTCTCATGTTCTTGGCCTATTTGGCAACATTCGAGGATGAATGTTTCCAAGGAGAAGATATTGTAATACCCCGATACTCTAACCAATAGTGCAACCATTACTCAAGATCATGAGAAATAACTTATAATCCTCCAGCGTGTCAGCCTGGAAATTTTGTGATGACATTTTGTGACAACTTGTCACAAGCCTGACAGCTTGTCACAAAAAGTCATCACCATAAGCAGAGTCTCACAAAATCAAACATTTTGTGATGACATTTTGTGACGACATTTCACAAGTTTGATGGCTTGTCACAAAATGTCGTCAACCTTAAGCCAAAAATCATAAAATCAACCCTATTGTGATGACATTTCGTGACGACTTGTCATGAATGTCATCAGTTATTTTTTCAGCAATTAAGGGATTTTTCGGCAAGGGTATTTTGATCTTTTTCCATCTTTTGGAGGCCTATATATATATGAGAATCCCCATCCAAACCCTAATTTCTTCAATCTCTCTTCCAATTTTCTTAAGAATATATCTTAGGGTTTCAATAAAGAAAATATAATCTTCTAAAAATCTTCCATAAATCTTCAAGATTTCTTCAAGAATCAATTTCCTCATAGTGTGGGCTTCAAGAATCATATATTACAAGAGCGGATAGAGTCTCAAGAACTAGAATGCATTCAATTTCAAAGATTAAGGTTTGTACGGTTTTGAACAAAAGGAATTCTTTCGTTCTTGTTCCCAATGCTTTTATTTCTATCATGGATTTAAATGATTTTGCAAGTGAGTTTATATCCAAATTACTTCATCATGTTATTATGAGAATATAAATTGTTCAAGCTTTGTTATACATGATTATTTTACTATTTCCAAGTTATGAATTTCATATTTCTACCATGAGTAGATATTTCAAGTGCTTTCAAGATATGTGTCAAGCTTAAAGGTTCCTTATGACAAATTGGATTATTGAGTATACTGATTCATGAGATTGAGTCGAGTTAGGAATTAACAAATTGATTATGATTTGATAAATGAGAAAGAGATTTGATTTGGTCTTCATGATAGACCCTTGTGATGTTTATGGTATATTTCCTAAGGTGTTTTGAGCTTATTTCTGGGAGTAGTATTTAGCACCGAGTGGGAAATATTGGTAATTATGGGCTAGAGGCCGAGTATGAGATTGCGATCACTAAATTTAGGTTGTACTCCCTTGTAAGAATACGATGCTCCCACCAATGTGTGGTTCTCTCCTCAGAAGGGAAAAATGTTGGACTCCATGTAGCTCACATGGTTTATGTCGGTTATAAGAGCCTCCCATGTCCATAAGAGTTGAGTTTCTTGAATTACCGAGTCTTGAGTTGAAGAGTTGAGTTTTTTATGATGATTTATGAGTTTTTTATCATATGAATTATCTATTATGAGATTATGAAAAGTATGTTTCAATCTAATTCAAGGCAACTGAGCCATCATTGTACATATGCATATTTGCATGAAATTGATGATGATATTTACATTGTTGCATGCATCCCCACATAGTCAGTACATTCCAAAGTGCTGACTCACAAATTTTCCTATGAGCTATATTTTCTCGTAATGTAGGTTCAGGTACTTAGTTGCAGCTGTGTTAGCGATATTCGAGTGCCTCAACTACGTTCCCTCAGTGGTGAGTCATCATAGTTTGAGGACCGTGTCTATATTTTTGTGATATTATTTTGTTATTATGGCTTTTAGTACTATTGAGTCAGTTGGGGGTTTGTCCCAATGGCTCCTTGATTATGATGTATAGAGACTTTTCCAGATTAGAAGATTGGTGTGTATAGACATTAAATATATTTTAGTTGTACAGTCTAGTATTCTCCAGTATTTCTCTTGAACTTGATGTGGTATATCTATTTGTTGTGAATGACTATTGTTGAATTGAGTTCCTTGAGGTAGTGTTTGGCTCCGAGGGTTACCTTGGGCCTACGGGTATCCGTAAGCACCGTGTGGCATCTCGAAATAAAATTTTGGGGCGTTACGATTCAAACAGCTAGAGTCTTTCAAACTAGACTATTTCAGACAGATGTTTAGTTTTTAGTATTTATTTATTAGAATTGGATTCTAGTTATGAATCCTATGGCAGATTCAGCCTAATTTTTGCATTATTATAGTGTTATTATTTAGTTATTATAGCAAGTACCGGTCATGGGCTAACTTGTGGTCCTTCAGGATTATGAGCACCGTGTAACGTCTGGGGTGCAAACTCTGGGCTTTACATCTATTGGTAGAATAACATGAAGTGGGATGTAGAAAAATTTTGTGGCCAAATATATGGCTTGTTAGCAAGTGAATGTAGAGAACTTAAGCCCCGGTGGTTTGTCTCAAGAGATTGTGTTGCCCAGCTGAAGTCGGAGGTGGTTAATATGGATTTCGTGACCAGTCTTTTGCGATCTCAGAATCAGTTTGATTCCATTTGGATCATCATTTATAGGATGACTAAGTCCGCTTACTTTTTGCCAGTAAAAGACTACTTACTAGTCAGAGGATTATACTATGCTTTTTATTAAGGAAAACGTCAAGTTCTATGGTGCTCCAATTTCAATCATTTCTAATTGAATTGCTCCATTCTCATCTAATTTTTGGCATTCTTTTAAGAAAGGTTTGTGGACTATGGGTAACCTTTCACCACTTTCCACCCTCTAATGGATGGACAAGCAAAGTGGACAATCTAAACCTTGGAAGATATACTTCAGTCCTGTGTTATTGACTTTGGTGTAGTAGGGTTGATGATTTTCTCTTATAAAGTTTGTGTATTATATTAACTTTCACTCTAGTATTGTCATGTCTCCTTTTGAATCCTTTTATGGTAAGAGGTATAGGTCCCTTATATGCTGCTTTGATGTTTATGAGAATATGTTATTTGGTTCCAACTTAGTTCACCAAGCCATGGAAAAGGTGAAGGTGATTTGGGATAGACTTATGGTCACCGAAAGTCGCCAAAAGTCCTATACAGATGTAAGGTAGAGGTAGTTGGAGTTTAATGTGGTTGATTTGCTGTTCTTAAAGTTAATTGCCATGAAGGGAATGATATGGTATGGAAATAATGAGTAGCTTAGTCCTTGGTATGTTGGTCCCTTTCATGCTTTAAGGCGAGTGGACCATCTGTCTTATGAGTTAGATTTTCCATCTAGCTTGCATATTATTCATTTAAAGTTCCGTGTTTTGATGATGAGGAAGTATGTAGGTGATCCTTCCTTGATTTTTCCTTTAGAGAGTGTTAGTGTTTCAAATTCTTTGTCTAGTAAGAAAGTCATAGTGGAAGTTTTTGATAGGCAAGTCCATCATTTGAGGATTAAGGATATTGCTTCAGTGAAAGTTCTATGGAAGATCCATAAGGTCAACAAAGATACTTGAGAAGCAGAAGAGAACATGAAGTAAGAATATCCAATCTTGTTTCCCCCTTCGGATAATCGCGCTTGAGTTAAGTATATCCCTAACACCTTTGTAATCATTCTTTGTTAAAGGTAAGTGTGGTTGTGCTTTTAGTTAAGTCATGCTAATGGATGCGTTTACTCATCATTTGAGGAAGAATGATCCGAAAGGGGGAGGGGGAATGAAACACCCCAAATTTTGGTCCTTCAAAATTTCTTCAACTATGAGCTTACTGCACAGATTATGACTCTCCCTATGAGTCATAGGGTGTCATTACGGGTCATAAGACCATAATCATATACTAACAAGTGTGGATTGTCCAAGTTTATACTATGATTACGATTGACTCATAACGAGTCGTAGAAACTCTTTATGAGCTGTAGAGTCCCATTTGTAGCCAAACTAGTATGATGCCCAAATATTCTGTTTGACCTACCATTTGACCAAACTGGTCGTAATGTCTTTGTATAAGTCATATGGTATGACTCATAGCTAGACCAGTGTGGGTGCCCATGGATGTTGTCAAGAATATGATTATAGGTCACGAGTCATAAGGTGATCCTACGAGTCATAAGGTTGCCCGTCATGACTAGGCGATAATATTTCAGTAATTAATTAATGGAACTTTGGATGTTTTCCCTTGTTCCCTATTATGAACCACAACTTTTACATCTTATTGGGGTCCCATTTCCTTTCAGAACACATAAATTTTTTTACTCTCTTTTCACTAATTCTTCCAAGCAAGATCGTTTGTGTTTTCTCAAGGTTGATTGTCTAAGGTGACCAAGGGCAAATTCCCTAAAAAATAATGATCCTTTTAGGTATGTTACTGTTCCCAATATTTTTTGTTATGAAAAACATGATTTTTAATTGGTTCAATTGTATGAATTTAAATATGGGTTTACACATAAGTTGAGAGCTTTTGAATGGTTGATCCTTCAATTGTTATCCCATGGTTTTCATGAGTTGTTCATGCTTTGAATTGAAAGTTTTGAACTAATCGGGTGCATGGGTATGGGAATTTGAATAGGGTCGAGGTAATCCCCCAAATTGATATTTTAAACTCGAAAATTCGTTTTGAACAATTGTATTCCCTCAACTCACTTTCGTTAATGTCTTTGAATTGTGGTATTGTCACTAGATTTGGCTTATACACCACTATTTCTTTGCATAAATTAATAAACAATGAACATGTCTTTTGAAGTTCTTGTGTGCTATGTTTTGATTTAATAAACAAAGAGGGTTGAGGTATTTCCTAAAGTTAATGTAAATTTTATGGCATAAATATGAGCTTACAAGATAAATAGTATGATGATATCGTGGTGTAACTTAATTTATGATTCCTTGGTTAATTAATGGATTATGTGACAATTATTTTTAATTTGGCTTAATGGGTGTTATGTAGCTAAGTCTTAAAGGTGTGGGTCTTGAATGACTTATACTGGATGCTCAGGTTTGCCAATGTTAGGGTTGGTATAGATGAAAGTGTTCATGGTTCACACTATTGATATATTTTTTTATCTAGGATTGACATGGGGTCGGTGCATTCCATGGTCTTCCTTGATACCTCCGGTTAGTGCGGCTAACATATACTAAGGCCCTTTAAGTAGGGGGAGCTGAACCAATATAGCTTGTGGGTGCGTTTTTATGATGGTTCATCTACATAGTCCGGGATATTGTTTTACTATTATGCTAAACCTTTTTCCCTACCCTAGCATATACTGTTTATAGGTATTCATAAATGTGAACATGTACAGTGAGTTTGAAATTGAACTTTTGACTTACACTACTTTATCCATATCCTAAGTTATATGCTAGTTCTCATATTATGGGTGCCTTTTTATGACGGTTGAGATATATTTGTCCAGGATAATGTATTACAATCATGCTAAACCTTGTTCCCTACCATAGCATATACTTTGTATGTATGCACAAATCTAAGCATGTACAGTGAGTTTGAAGTTGAACTTTTGACAAATACTACTTTATTCTTATCCTGAGTTAAATGCCAGCATATACTATAGATAGGTATTCATAAATGTGAACATGTACAGTGAGTTTGAAATTTAACTTTCCACTTACAATACTTTATCCATATCCTAAGTTACATGCTAGTTCTCATATTATGGGTGCCTATTTATGATGGTTGAGATACATTTGTCCAGGATAAGGTATTACTATCATGCTAAACCTTGTTCCCTACCTCAGCATATACTATATATGTATGCACAAATCTGAACATGTACAGTGAGTTTGAAGTTGAACTTTTGACAACTACTACTTTATCCTTATCCTGAGTTACATGCTAGTGATCACCCTACTAACCATATTTGGATGATGTATACCCACGCGAAGCAGGGCTCGAAGTAACTTCTACTTTTTGTGCATACTGATAGGTGATCTCAGAGTTTATCATTTATGGTGAAGTCGCAATCTTCCATATATTAGTATAGAAAACTTCATATTTACTTTGTCATTGCCATTTTCAGGGTTTGGGGCATATCACAACGTATCTTATTTTCTTGTGTAGAGGATTTGTGGATTACTGTGGATAGGGTATTTGATGGTAACATTCTCAGACTTTGAGTTACTATTTAATCTACCTTGTTATATAAGTTCAGAGTTAATCTACTGAGTAGTGTATCGTGTTTTATTTTACGAGGCAAAGGTGGTGGTCTCTGGTCCTTGGTGGACTTGAGATACGCATCATGGCCAAGACCTTGTTAGGGTCATGAAAAAAATACATACTGAACACTCTTCTGATCAGTCAAAATGTCAACATCCACACCATAAAATAGTGCCTCCAAATATTTTGAGCGGACACCACAGTAGCTAACTCTAAATCATGGGTTGCATTGTTTTTTTCATAGTGTTTAAGCTAACTATAGGAATAATCTATCAGCTTCCCGTTCTTCTTCAAAACATAACCTAACCCAACTCTACAAGCATCACAACATACCACAAATCCATCCAACCTTTTTTGCAATGCTAGCACTGGAACCGAAGTCAACCAACCCTTCATATCATGGAAACTCTTCTCAAATCTATCTGACTAATTTAAATTCACCTTCTTTTGCATCAATCTAGTCAATGGTGCAGCTATTGAATAAAACCCTTCAAATAACCTCCTATAATAACTTTCTAAACACAAAAAAGATTCAAATATTGGATGGAGTAATGTGCCTAAACCAATGCTTTACTACATTAGTATTTTGAACGTCTAAAATGGCAATAGACTCAAATCCAAATTCACACTTACTAAACTTTGCATAAAGCTGGTGATACTTAAGGGTCTTTCATATTGTCCTTAAAAGGTCTGCATTCTTTTACTTACTATGAGAATAGAAAAGTATATCATATATGAAAACAATGACAAATATGACCAGTACTGCTTGAAAACCTTATTCATCAAATCCATATAGGTTAGATCAAAATTTATTAGTTGAATGACATCGCCAAACACTCAGAATGACCATAAAAGTTTCTAAAAGCCATCTCATGAATGTTACACTCCCTGACGTTTAACTGGTGATACCATGATCTGAGATCAATCTTAGAAAACAAGTGGGCACCTTGAAGATGATCAAATAAATCATCACTCCTAGAAATAGGGTACTTATTTTTTATGGTGACCTTATTTAACTGTTGATAGTCTAGAAATATTCTAAGAATGCCATTATTCCTGTGCAACAATAGAACTACAGCACCCCACGGGCAAATATTAGGTCTGATAAACCCCATATCTAAGAGGTCCTTAAGTTGCTCATTCAATTCCTTAAGCTTGGCCGAAGCCATATGATCAGGAAGAATAGAGATAGGCTTTATGTATGGAAGGATATCAATACCAAATTTTATTTCTTTATCGAGAGGTATCCCATATAGATCCTTTAAAAAGACCCCTAAATATTTATCGACTACAAGGACTCAATAAATTGTTGGGGCTTCAGAATTAGTGTATTTAACTTGAACTAGGTGGTATACACACCCTTTTGATATTAATATTGTGTCTGTAAGATAAGAGATGAAAGGAACTTTCGAAGATATTGAACTACCTTTTGACTCAAGCCCTCTCTCCAAATGATTCCTGCCACACTTGGTGCACGTCGGATTAGTCCTTTCCCCAAAAATATTACCATGATGCCTAGTAGCTGGTGCCCTCCACCATTATTCATGATTAGTCTTAGAAGCAGGGGCAGTTGAAGAGAATAGTACACGTGCTGACAAGTGATTTTGAATCTGAGAGTAACTTCCCCCTTCTGATCTCTGCAGACTATACTCAAACTATCAAGTCCTAGGTCTCTTGTTCCTCCTCTTTCATTCCCTTAACTTGTTTTCCTTAATATACTGAGCTTGTATCATCAAATGAGAAATGTCCATATCTCTAATTAACATGGCTATCCTACACTCCTTAACCACCAAACTAGACACACTTATAAAAAATTTACTCATTCATGCATTAAATCTAGCAGCAGTGACGGTGCAAACTTATCTAGCTTAGAGAACATGAAGCAATACTCTTTAACTAACATTGAGCCCTACCTCAGTTCATAAACTTCTCTACTATATCCTCCCTCATTTCATGAGGAAAGAACCTATCTAGATATATAGTTTAAATACATCCCAACTCATGGAGTTGCATCCTCACCTCTACCATCCTTATACATTGTAATACAATCACGAGTGACATCTTTCAATTGATAACAAGCCAATTACACACTTTTCTCTGCTGTAACATGCATAATTTGTGTAATCTTTTTCACCTCATCTATGTAGAACTATGATCCTCATTCACCTTTGACCCAAAGAATTCAGGTGTGCGCATCTCATAAAGTCACAAATTCTTGTGGCAGCCAGGTTACCATTCTACTGAAGCGGGACACCTGTTAGTTGGTTTCCCTAAATATTTGCTTTCACAGCCTGAGCTAACACTTAGAAGGTGGTCCAAAATTCATTATAAGAAAATTTTTCATTCATAGGGTCTGTAGGTAATGGTACGGCTGGCTAATCCCTATTTCTATGCGTGTAAGCCTTGTGACGAGGCATTCTCTATCATATGAAAGCATGAATTATAGAAGATAGAGAAAACCTCAAAGTAGGATAAAAATCATGTAAGAAAGGATGGTCCCTAATATGCCTCATAGCCTTCCTCTCTCTCATAAGTGTGGCGCACTTAACACCCTTAATCAAGACTCTACATAACCCGGCTTGTCAGACTCCCCAAGATACTTTAAAAACTTAGGCTCTGATACCAAGTTTGTAACGCCCCGAGGGAGCCTTCTAGACATCGCACAGTGCATAAGACTATGGATAATCTAAGCTAACCTATGATATCTAATTAACACTTGATTTTTATAAATGTAAACTAAAAACCTGAGTGGAAACTGAAAAGATCTTAAAGCCAAATTCAAACAGGTGCATAATATCGGTACAAACTTTGTACTTACAAACCTTCAAATCTGTGAATACTAAAGACTAAACAAAAAATAATTTGAATAATAGTGGCAAGCCTCTAATAACTAAATGAAAGAGACACTGGGACAATGACATGACCCATACCAGGGCCTCTTCATGTCGGGCATCTTAAGTCAGATCGGGACCAAAGACCACAACCAATACCTAATCCAACCAACCAACATACAACCTATGTCGAATGAACTCTTAACATTTAACAAGATAGAGTATTAAAAGTTCAATGAAATAAGTCTAGAACCCAGACCAACCCAACAAAGTCATACCATTTAAACCAAACCTAACTTTAATAAAGCCAAGTCTACAGTTATCCCTACAAAGCTTTAAAACAGTGTCCAGGAATATCTAGTCATGATATGCCCCCGACCATAGAAAAAACAAATGTCAAGAGAATAGTAAAAACATAAGATAAATAATAACATTAAATAGGACTTTTGAGGAATTAAAGCTCACCACTTTGATATGACTCAAGTTGTCCCTGAATCACCAAGTCACTAAGCAGAAGTTGTGATAGTATGGCTGGTTCCTGATCGCATGGGGATACTGCGCCTGAAGATGGGTTAGTGGGTGAACACTAGCATGTAACCAGGAGTAAGGATAAAATATTGTCATTAATCAAAACTAAAGTAAATAACCCTATGCAATCACATACATATATACATATATACCATGCCGAGAAAGGGAATCAGCTTTAGCATGTATTTAAAAGATTAACATGGGTTGGGTATATTTACCATCATAATCCACCCATGGGCTATATGGTTCTAGTGTTACCCCCTGAATGCGCCCCGTTGTGTGTAGCCGCTCAAACTGGAGATACCATAGGTGGCTAGGGTTTCCCTTGTATCCTTCGCCCTATATGATACATACATACATGTATATACATGGGGTATTCCCTTGTACCCCACAAATAAGTTGTAATCAAGACAAATCCTCATGTCGGCAAACAAGTATTTCTAGTGTCAACCTTTTGGACTCATATATTCACGATTAGCTATCAAAATCCGCCATTATTGCCAATAAAAACCGTTAATACATAACCAAATCATAAATTCAAGGATTCAATTATTAAGGCATTATGAAGTGTTATTATCATATCAACTATAGATTGCAAGAAATGTTATTAGCCAATACTAAAGTGATTACCATGTACCCCATAGACCCCATTATATAAATCACTTGGGGTATTCACGTGTACGTCGAAAGGATTTCGTTATAAGTTTGTTTGGCGGATTCCCATTTCCCCCACAAGGCTTCCAATTAAATCAAAATTGAGGCCACCAAGGCCTTTTCAAGAATCACTAAAAAACAACAAGGTTTTCAATAAGAGTCAAACTATCAGACAAAAACATTTTCAGTGGCATTTTCACAAACATGTTGAGGGCATATAGTTCCCAAAACCAAAAAAAATAAAATCAAAAACCAATTAACCATTCCCATGAAACCACATGTTCTCACAAACATAATAACATGAAAAACCATAAATAAGACATAGGAAAACATTATCTATCCATTAGTAACCAAAAACCCCAACATATATTACAAAATCCCATACAATATCACAATTATGCCATGAAAACCATTAAGTAAAACATGATTTTAGTTTTAACTAATAATGAAGGAGAGGTAACATGCTTAAGTTATAAGATTCACTAAGAGACTTTGATACTTAAGCCTCTAGATGAACACCATAAAAAAACCCTAGCCTAATCTTCTTAAGATCCTTTATAGAGAGTTTTGAGAGTGTTTTGATCTTCTAAAGTGAGTAATGAGAGGCCAAAAGTTGTCCTAGGATGTAAGGTATTACTGGTTTGGGGTGGGAAATATCCAAAATACCCTAATCTTAAAAGATATAAAAATAACGATGGTGGGTACAGTTTGTGCCCCTCACCCATAACCAATCATACAAGTAGTACCCCTAACTTGTACTCTAGGAAGAAAGTTGGACAATAATTCTATCAACCATACAACTTCATGGTGTAAATCTATCAACATCATATGATTGGTAACCTATAATTATACCGTAGGCAGTACATGATAAAGAATATACACTATTTAAAATACGATTGGCCTTACTCTCTCATAATATCTTATAATACCCCATACTTTTATTATTCACGTTTATCTCCTAGTGTGTCAAGGGTCAATTACAAAAAAATTATAACTATTGATACATGTAGAATTTTCCATCTATAGACCCACCAAATGGTAAATGTTTGAATTAGCTTTCCAACAATACAAATTTTGCTTAAATTTGATACTCGACAGAGAAGTTATAGCATTTTTACTGAAAAATAATAGTCTACTGCGATAGCACTGCATTGCGGTGGGGGGAGGATTCGCAATTCTCCATTTTCTAGTGAAGCATGACACTTACACTGTGTTACGGTGAAGTACAAAATGCAACTCATCTTTTTCCAGTAGCTCACCGTGATTTTCCTGTATCACACCGGAATGCTTGATGGGATAGACACTACATTGCAGTTTAGTACAACAAGTCACTCGACCTTTTCAAATATTGCAATGTTATTATGACAAATCGCGCCATAGCCCAAAATGGCACTCATCCCTTTTCCAGTAAGATAAGGATTGCAGTTTTGAATTAATTTTTGCAAATGGCAACTTAGTCTTTTCCCAAGCCCCCAAATCGTGAAAAACAAAGAATTAAGCCTACTCTAAGTATATTACGATGACTTTCCATCAAATTACTCTCAAAAAAGACCCTAGAACTTCAATTTCAAATCCTCAGGAAACCCAAATTCCACCATTCTAATTCTAACATAACTCAAAATTTAACATTCCCAATTCAAGATCCTTAAGAAACAATCTTTAAGAGCACAAATATGAACTTAAAGTTTTATCCATTCATTAATTAAGGAATGTTGGATTATTAACAAGGATAATCATTTCATCTTTGTTCCCAAAATTAGTTTTAAAGTTGAATTTTATAGGAAATTATATGTATTTCTATCAAGTGTTTATATCCACTCATTACTATTTGAAGATTATGAGATTACAAGTGATCTAGATATTGAATTGCATGTCTACTTTCATATTTTTATGTGTGTGACATTATTTTATAGACTTAGCATTGGATTATAAAGATTTTCACTATTTAGCATGAACTTTATGTTGATTTTACATGAAATTGATGCATGAGTTACTAAGCCTTCGTTTGAATGTATATATTTCAAGAAGATTATGATTTTAAGCATCCCGTGATTAGTTTATATTTATATTTTGAACAAAGATTTGATCTTTTGATCCTCAGTCTAGATGTGGAATCCACATTACAGTTTCATTACAGTTCAATAGTAAACACATGGATGAATGGTTTTCATTGTAAACCCTTACACTAGTTTTAAAAGTGGATTTACTATACAATGAGCATACAGATTCAAATGAGTAGTATTTTGCACCAAGTTAGGAATGTTTACATGCCCCAGAACTATGAGCCAACGTAGGTTTAGGTTATTAACAGCGCCTAAGAGCACACACAAGTGTACGCGGTCTACCAATTAATATAGTGGCCTTTAAGAAAGCCGAGTTATCGATCCCCTAATGACTAGATTTGGCAATGATTTGAATTTAGTGCACAGTTTTAGATTCAATTGATGCAAAAGTAACTAAAGCGAGTTTGGAAGTTATAATTAAAAGGAAAGTAAAAAAGCGTAAAGTAAAGATCTTAAGATAATAAGTAGGAGAAAACCCAGGACTAAAGTACTTTGAACAATAATATTATTCTATTGGATTTCATTCATTTACTTGATTATCTTGGATGTTGATTCGTATGAAAAATTCTATTACTATGGTTTCCCAACCTCTAATCTATACCTTAGTTGAACCTTACACCTACATTGTTGAGCAGGGATGTAATAATTCACTTAAGTTCTTAAAAATATCATCCTACATATGAAGTTGGTAATGTATCTAAGTAAATCCATGTCCTAGATACTAATTCAAGTTTTTTTTTTATATAGAATCAAGAACCATACTGTGCTTATTCCCATATTCTATCGCCCTATTCCTTCTCCCGAGCTCACAAGGTTGATAATGGATATATTCTAAGGGTCACGAATCCTAAAAATAGTTAAAATATGAATAACCATATAACAAATATTTATAAGTAAAACAAACAAACTTAATACATAGCAATAATAATCATGTTCTTGGCCTTAATCCCAAAAAGAGGGCGTTTAGCATGCATAGTCATAATCACAATCACAATATTGTAATTAATGACTAAAAATATTTATGAACTAAATAAAATTAATAAAAACCTAATTATGAAGTAGTAGCAGCCCCTTGATCACTTAAATATGTTAATATATATGTAAAAACGTGATACATCATGTATATATAGAATAAGGGTAATCCAAGTCCGTGTACGAGTCAAATTACCTTGAAACGCCCAAGTGAGGAGTGGAGCACGCATCACATCCTGTATTCCTATGGAATGGGGAATATGTCACACCCTATATAACCCTGTAAAAGTGCAAGCGAAACATTCTAATTGCATGCACTTTCTTTAAGTTGTCTTCAGAATTTTTTCTAAGGCAAGGTAGAACAGAAATGAGCCCGCATCACAGGCGAATTGCCTTTAGGATCAGCACACGCTAGTTGGTTACTATTTTGGGCCTCTTCTGAATCCATTGGTGTTTTTAAAGTGTTCATTGGCCACTATAAAAGTCTACACGCGCCCAAGTTATTCCAGGGGTCCAAAAGTGCATCAATCTGGTTATTGTGTCTTAGTTGAGCCATTCCGAGCCTTTTTGAGTTGTTCCCACTTGATTTGAAGCTTTTATATCCTTTATATATCATAATAATCCATTAAACAAGCATTATATCGAAATAAAAACAACAATTTAAAGCTCAAAACAATGCAACATCTAACACGACGAACTAGAAACACGAGCTAAGCATAGGCTAATTTCACTTTGATCTTTAACTCATTGTTTTGACCATTGGCTTGATCCAATTAACGCTTGAGTAATATCAAAAAATTGTTTCACATAAAAATACACATAATAACCGTTTGGAACACTTTAAACTCAATAGAATCCACCGGAATCAACTAGACTAGCACCTAGATCAAGCTAGTAACACTAGTTTTTCCGGTTGAACTCTAAATGAATCTTTTAAGTGCAAACTTATTTAAAACTCACTCTTAACATCATAAAAACAGGCTTTAACACTTTGATACACATTTATATCATTATACACCCATATAGCACACGAATCATCCTTAAAACAAGGCTAAAAAGGCTAGAATAGTGACACTAGAATGCATAAATACACCCAACCTCCCCACCCCACACTTAATGCATTTTTCATGCTTGAACAAATCTTTACTATAAACCTCATGAGCTGGAGATTGTACACTTCTATTCATTGCAAGACACTCAAGCTAGTACTTTAGTGACTACACAGAATGCAAGTTTCTATACTAAGTATGTTACAAATACATTTGAAAACTTATGACCACTTCTACAAAACATCCTAGCCTCAAGAATTGACTCACCATGTTGGAAAACTTATGCTTATCATTCAATCAAAAACATCATAGAAGTCACCCACATTCATAAAAAATATGGCCCTCACAACAATAGAGTTACCCATAATCACTCACAATTAAGTAATTCATAACATGATGGGTACAAGAATAAAGCTACGCTCACTCTCAAAAGGGAGTCACAAGTTACACATAATGACTCATAGGCTTTCCCTTAGTGTAATGCTCCACTAATGGTCGAATGTAAAGCTTAGGATCACATAGGTCTTTTCTAGGTTGTAATGTAGGCTAAGGGACAAGTAGGAACTATTTAGTAATAGTGACTAACCTCTCTAATTGCTTTAATACACTACATTATACATTTAGAACTAATCTCCAACAGCCCATTTACACCAATTTCTGTCTTTCCTATATCTTTTTCTTTTGCCCATCTCTTGTAAACATTTTCACAAACACATGGTGGACGCATAGCTTAATACCACAAAAAAATCATTTTACTCTTTTTTCATAATCATGGCAATATTTCTAACATCAATTATATCACATCCATCGACCACACATCAATTATAAACATCAATAACTATTACCTTGGGGCATCAATTCACCTTTTTCTTCTTCAATTTGTCAAACTCCTCACTAATTCAATTTTTCATTAAAGCACTTAGGAGCTTTTTAGATCAAATAATGGTCTATCAAAGAAAGGATTAGGCTACTTATGAGGTTTCCAAAGAAAAATATAAATTCTCAATGGGGGTTAACTATGATAATGCACAATGGGTAGGAAAAAGAAGTTATAAAATAAGGTTATCAAAGAAATGCCTATATCATCTCCTAAATCCACATTCTTTATTTTACTTCACACATACACCAGGCAAGTTCTAGATATCAAATGCAACAAGAAATATACAAAATACTTCACATGCACATGACACATGATCAACACATATTGGATCATAATAGACTACCAATCAAACAATAACACAGATTCAAATTGTATCCAACAAGTAAAAGAGTCATAAACATGAGCCTAAGAGTCTCAAAAATAGCAATTCAGACAATCAACATTCTTTTTAAAACAAACCCACTTGCATCATGTAATGAAAAATAGAACCAACAAGAATATCTCACTTATTCCTAATCTAAAATTTTTTAATTGAGCAAAAATTTAGGAATTTCCCCACCCCACACTTAAAAATCTACTTTGTCTGCAAAGTGAATTTAAAGGTAAGAGATATAAATACTTCCTAAGGCCTCTAGGCCAAGCTTGTGTATCTTTACACATAAAGACGATCCATGGGACTCTACACTCAGTCCTTGCCATGCTTCAAGCTCAAGTTTATGGTACTCAGACATCCAATTAAGCTATAACTCAATCAAAAACAAAAACTACGTGAAATAAAAACTAAAAACTAAAAAGAAAATATACCTAATTAACTTGGGTTACCTTCTAAGCAGCGCCTGATTTAGCATCGCAGCACAACCCAACTCAACTCAACCATATTCCTTCATCTTTTTCCTCACAATTGGAGGCCATCTTCTTATTTTTTCACCCCTTTTGAGTGTGAATTCTCCAGAGCAACAGGTTTCTCAACGTTAGCCTTTTTATGCTCATCAACTTCTTGTATTTCGGGATTAGGAGATACAGTCTTAGGCTGCTCAATCAGGTTATTTGAAGAGGTCTTATATAGACTAGCCACCCCATACTCGTCCCCATTAATAACATTGAACATACATAAATCTTTAACTTAGGACATAATTATGGGTTCTTCGTATACATCAAACATCGCCTATTCATCCTTTACCCTTATTTTGAGTGTGCCTTCTCTAAAATTAATTAAGGCTCTTTTAGTTTCTAAAAATGGATGCCTTAAGATAATTAAACCTGTTCATCAAAAACAAGAATAATAAAGTCAGTAGTTATAATGAATTTACAAATCTTTATGAAGACATCCTCAATTATTCCATTCGGATGTGTGAATGACCTATCTGCCAGCTGCAATACCATAGTGGTCAGTCTTGGCTCTCCAAGCCCAATGTTTTAAATAGTGATAGGGGCATCAAGTTGATGCTTGCCTATAAGTCACTCAGTGCATGGACTACATTACACCCAACTTAGATTGGGATTGCAAATTTCTCTTGATCTCTCAATTTCTTAGGGATTTTCTGAGTCATCGCAGTGATACACTCTTCTGTGAGTGTTAGAGCTCCCAGATCCTACTATTTCACCTTTTTAGCCACTACATACCTCAGGTACTTTGCGTACTTAGGTATACTATTCAAAATATCTAACATTGGTGAGTTAATATGGAGTCCTCTGAATGTATCAAAGAACTTTCTGAATAGGGCATTCTCTTTCGCTTTTATTTGCCTTTGAGGGAAGGGTAGAGGTAGTTTCTTCTTCACTTCTGTTTCAACAACTTTTTCTTTCAAACACTCACACTTTCTTGAATTTTTAGTAACTCTATCATTTACCCATTGGGTCACCACACCAGTATGCCTCCTTTATTACCTTTGGAGGTTTTCTTTAAAGCGCTTTACAGCTCTCGAAGGTGATTGCCATGACTTTCATTGAATTTTCTGGGTTAGCTGGCAACCCACTTTGTGGCCTAGTATTTACTGCTTGTTGGTTTTTCCCTATGTGCAACTCCAGACTTCTTGTGGCCACTTGTATATTTTGTAAGTTTACAACAAACTATGTCTGATTAACCAAGTTCTGTTTTACCATCTCCTCTATATTGTTGATGCACTGATTTGGTTGGGTCTATGTATGTGGAGCGTTTCATGAATAATTTGGTGGCTGAGTTTGCCACTTTATGTTGTAGGAAATACCTTAATTTGGCCATTTAGAATTTCCTACATACATCATAGATTTCGGATTTGAAGCACACATCGCTGTAGAATGGCCACTATTTTTGCTTACCTCACACAAACCACTAATTTATTGAACTGCATTAACAATTGCGGCAGCCTGTAGAGCTCCTAATTTCATGTTACTGAACTAAAGTTTGATCAAATTCTGTAATGTAGACACCTATGCTGATAGGGTTGTGAATTGGTCTCCTCTAGTAAACCTACAACTCTTTTTATGGCACTTCTGGAATTTGAATGCCACTTGATATTTCCTTGTGCTATATAATTCAACAATCTGTACAGCTTATTATAACTCAACTCCAGCGCTTGACGACCTGTGGCTAAATCTAGCAAAATCTTTGCATTGTGATTAAGAGCTTCTACAAAAGTATGAGCAAGTACATCAATCGAATTTTGGTGGTGTGGAAAATTCCGGAGATGGGACTAAAGATTTCCCAAGCATTATATATATTTTCATCAAGCTTCTATTTGAAGCTCACTGTCTCACAGTCTTGCCTGATGTAAAGAATCTAACGAGGAACCTTCTAGATAATTCATCCCATAATGTGACTGAACTGGCTAGCTATGTATTCAACCACCTTTTAACTTCCCCAATAAGTGAATAGTGAAAGAGTATGAGCCTCACATAATCAACATTTATACTTGTCAAAATAATTATAGTAGTGAGCTTAATGAATTTTGTAGGTGAACTTGTGGATTCTCGTATGAAATTCCTGCAAATGAATGCTTTCACTATGTTGTGATTAAGCTCAAAATTTCCCCTAGTAGCCGATCTATGAATAGGGAAGTCAAATTTGTCGGAAATGGGACTGCTACTTCCGGAGTAGTCCTACGCACTACTTGTTGTTCGTCAGCAATCTATGTAGGATTTTCTTGGTATTCATGGATTTGAGAAATTCATGGGAGAAGGATTGCTTATCTCCTGCATTAGTAAAATTCTTATTCAAGTTTAGAGCTTGGTTCAACCAACTCCTTATCCCTTGCCAGCTTACCACTTTAAAAACCTGTTTGCTGCAATAAAAAAACCAAGACCAAGTGTAAAAACACCAAATAAATCTAAAAATAAAACTAAAATAAACAGTTTCCAAATAGAAAGTCCTCGACAACGATGCCAAAAACTTGACAGTGCCCAAGCGCACACACATGTGTACGTAGTCTACCAAGTAATATAGTGGCCTTCAAGAAAGCCGAGGTATCGATCCCATAGAGACTAGATTTAGAAACAATTTGATTTTAATTCATAGTTTAGATTCAGTTGATACGAAAGTAACCAAAGAAGGTTTGGAAGTTATAATTGCAAGGAAAGTAAACAAAGTGTAAAGTCAAGATCTTAAGACAATCAGTAGGAGAAAACCAAGGGTTAAAGCACTCTGAACAATCATATTATGCTATTGGTTTTCATTCATTAACTTTCTTATCTTGATTGTTGATTACTAGGGTTAATTACACGATTATGGTTTCCCAACCTCTAATCTATTACCTAAGTTAAACCTTACACCCACAACGTTGAACAAGGATATAATAATTTGCTTAAGATCTTACAAATATCATCCTACATATGAATCAAGTAAATTATCTAAGTAAAGCCTTTTCCTAGATACTAATTCAAGTTTCGTATCTTATAAGGAATGAAAAACCATACTCAACTTATTCTCATGTTCTATCATCCTATTCCCTCTCCTAAGTTCACAAGGTTGACAATGGATTTATTGTAAGGGTCATGAATCATTAAAATAGTTAAAATAAGAATTAAAAAAAACAAATATTGATAATAAAAACAAACAAACTTAATCCATACCAATAATAATCATGTTCTTGCCCTCAACCCCCCAAACAGGGCATTTAGCCACGCATAGTTATAATCGTAATTACAATGTTGTAATTAATGACTAAAAATATGTATGAACTAGATAAAATTAATAAAAATCTAATTACGAAGTTGTATCATCCCCTTGATCTCCAAAATATGCAAAAACGTGATACAACATGGATATATAGCCTAAGGGTAAGCCAAGTCTGTGTAAGAGTCAAATTAGCTTGAAACGCCTAGGTGTGGAGTAGAGTGTGCATCGCACCATCTATTACTATGGAATGGGGCATGCGTTGTAGCCTATATACCCTTGGAATAGATCATGCGACACATTCTAATCACATGCATTCTCTGGAAGTTGTCTTCTGAAATTTTTTTAAGGCAAGGGAACACTAAAATGAGCCCCCGTCGCAGGCTAATCGCCTTTAGGATCACCACGTTCCAATTGGTTGTTATTTTGGGCCTCTTCTGAATCCATTGGTGTTTTTCACGTTTCCATTTTCCCCTCCTACATTTCACACAAACCCAAAACATTGTAGGGGTCCAAAAGTGTGTCAATCTGCATATTGTGCCTTCGTTGAGCCATTCCGAGAATTTTTGAGTTGTTCCCACTTGATTTGAAGATTTTATATCCTTAATACATCATAACAATAAGTTAAAAAAAGTGTAATATAGTATTAAAAACAGTAATTGAAAGCTCAAAACAACACAACATCCAACACGACCAACTAGAAACACGAGTTAAGCATAGACTAATTTCACTTTGATCTTTAACACATTGTTTTGACCCTTGGCTTGATCCAATTGACCCATGAGTATTATCAACATGTTTTTTAACATATAAATCTACATGAAAAATATTTTTAATAATTTAAACACAATAGAATCCACCGGGATCAACTAGACAAGCACCTTGCTCAAACGAGTAATACTAGTTTTCCAGGTTAAACTATAAATTAATCTTTTAGGTACAAAATTATATGAAACTCACTCTTAAAATCATAAACACATGATTTAAAACATTGATACACATTTATATTATTATAAACCCATATAGAACATGAATCATCCTTAAAACAAGGCTAAAAAGCCTAGAATAGTGACAATAGAATGCATAAATACATCAATCATCAATTATCAGATTATTCCCATTTCTATATGGTTGATAGTTAATGATCTGATCACTTAACTTAGGTTATACTCCTTGGTAAGAGTATTCCACCACTTCTTAATGTGAGGTTTTCCCATAAGAAAACTATACGTTGAACACTATGATAACTCACATAGTATATGTCGGTTAGAAGAACCTCCCTATAGAAAAGATCTATCACAATTGAAAAGCTTTTAGAAACTAATTGTAAAGGCTCACAGTTTTGTTCAGATATTTCTTTACAAAAGACATTAGCTATCAAATTTTAGCTTTTAGTTTACCAATATTAAAGTGAGCCCTTTCTATATTTAGGCCATATTATTTATAGATAGAACACAAGTACAACTTTTAGAACTAAGTGTTATGACTCACTAGATTTATACAGCAATATTTACTACTCATCATTAGTATTCTCAATTTTCCATTATTCAAGTTAATGTGATTCATCTACAATTAGCATGCATTCATTTACAAATTTATAATAATGTTGAGATATTGTTTTACTTATTACTTCACCCCCATATTCTGAGTACATTCCAAAAATATTGATCCATATACATGTCTACGTGATACATTGTCTAATAATGTAGGTTCATGTGCTCAATTTTAGTAGCATGAGTGATTTGGAGCATCTCCTTCTACATCCCAACATTTGGTGAGTTCTCATAGTTTGGGGACCCAGTTTTTCAGTTTTTCAGCTTATTGGAGTAGTTGATTCAGTATTTTTAGGCAGTTCGAGTCAACTGGGGGCTTGTACCAGTGACTCTCTAGTTGTTAGTAGTAGAGGCTTGTCAGACTGTTAGTTATGATTCAAATTTCTAGAGTTGATTGTTCATACTTTTAAGTCTAATATTTTCAGTATCATGTTCAAATATTTTTAGCTTAGATTAGACAAAATTCTTCATTTTAGCTTTGAATATATATCTATAATTCTTTATTATGAACTTAAGCTATAGTAGAATATTTACAAGGTTAGATATCTTAGGACCCATTTTTTAGGAATTACAAATTAGTATCAGAGCATAATATTGTAAGAGTCCTAGGGAGTCAGACAAGTTGCGTTGCATAGAGTCTTGATCATGGGTGGAAAGTGTGCCATATTTATGAGCAAGATGCTAAGGGATATTTAGGAAATCATCATATTCCTTCATTATCTAGCATGCTGACAGTGTCTCTATATACCATTAACTCTTACTCTTACATGATAGTTGAATATGCCTCCTCACCTAGGTAATGTATACATAAATGATAACTAGCCACTGCAGATCGATGACCCTCTAAATGAGAATATATCCAACGCTGAATTTCATGCTGCCTTTTAGGTGATAGCCTAAGCTGTAATGCCAATGTTCATGGAAACCATCAGGCATCAGTCCCGCTTCTGCAAAATGGGGATTTAGTAGAGGCCAGAATTTGTGAGTTCATGAGAATGAATTCGCCTGAGTTATTTAGGTCAAAATTCAGTGAGGACCCATGACTTTACTTAGATTAGATAAGAAAAATCAAACAAATTGTGTTTGTTATTAAGAAAGAGAGTATGGCATTGGCATCCTATAGGCTGAAGGACGTGGTATACTATTGGGTAGTTATGTGGAAGAACGGTAGAGGTGAGAATGCAAATCCAATGAGATGGCAGGTATTTTAGGATGTGTTTCTAGATAGGTACTTTCGCATGAAATAAGAGAAGATAAGGTAGAGGATTTTGTGAACCTGAAGCATAGATCGATGACAGTGAAAGAGTACTACATTAAGTTCAACCAGCTGTCTAAGTATTCCCCTGACATGATGAATGACCCTATGTTGAGCATAAGTAAGTGTAATACCCCACACTTCTACCTAGCTTAAATTCATCCAGAAGATGTCAAATACATGCTTTAAAGATGAATACACTTTTATATATGTAGAATTTTCAATAAAGTTAGCTCAATAAAGTCACAGTCAAGAAAAAGTATCCTCTTCCAAGAATCAATGACTTATTTGAGCAACTTTAGCTTGCCAGCTATTTCTCAAAGATAGACCATGGATTAGGCTATAATCATCTCAAATTTAGAGAATGTGACATTCCAAAAACAACTTTGGAAACTCGGTATAGTCACTTCGAATTCCTAGTCATGTCCTTAGGTCTTACCAATGCCCCTGTAGCTTTTATGGACTTGATGAACCATGTGTTCAAGTAGTTCTTGGATATGTTTTTCATAGTCTTCATAGATGATATTCTTGTCTATTCTCGTAGTAAGCATGATCATGCAGACCATCTTAGAATTGTACTTCAGACTTTCAGATTCCATAAATTGTTTTCCAAATTTAGTAAGTGCGAATTTTGTCTAAGGTCAGTAG
Source organism: Capsicum annuum (assembly GCF_002878395.1). Lineage (NCBI taxonomy): Eukaryota > Viridiplantae > Streptophyta > Magnoliopsida > Solanales > Solanaceae > Capsicum > Capsicum annuum. Next base: position 89,150,606 of record NC_061114.1, on the reverse strand, counting down.
CATTACTTGGTCATATCATTTTTGGTGATGGCATTAGTATAGATCCTCAAAAGACCAAAGCAGTAAAAAACTGGCCTAGACCTATCTCTCCATCAGATGTCAGGAGTTTCTTGGGTTTGGATTACTATTACAGATGGTTTGTTGAGGGATTTTCTTCTATGGTATTCCCTATGTGAAGATTGACCCAAAAGAAATTTAACTTTTATTGGTCAGATCGTTACGAGAAGATTTTTCAAGAGTTGAAGACTCGACTCACCTCAGCTCCTATTTTGGCTCTTCCAGATGGTTCAAATCATTTCATAGTGTATTGTGATGCATCTAGAGTAGGTTTGGGTTGTGTCCTCATGCATCATGGTAAGGTCATAGCCTACACCTCCAGACAGCTTAAACACCATGAGAAGAACTATCCTACTCATGACCATGAGTTAGTAGCCATAGTATTTGCCTTAAACATTTAGAGGTACTATCTATACAGAGTTCATATGGATGTTTTCACAAATCATAAGAGCCTTTAGTATGTCTTTTCTCAGAAAGATCTTAATCTTAATTAGAGAAGGTGATTAGAGCTCTTGAAAAATTATGACATAAGTGTCCTTTATCATCTCATCAAGGATAATATAGTGGCCGATGGTCTCAGTAGATTGTATATGGGTAGTTTGCTCATATTGAGGATAGTAAAAAGAAGTTATCTTAGAAAGTCCATTAGATTTCCAGACTAGTTGTTCACTTAGTCGATACAGAGGAGGGTGATATATGGGTTTAGAGTAGGTCAAAATCATCTGTAGTTTCTGAGGTAAAAGAAAAGCATGATAGAGATCTCGATCTAGTCAAGTTAAAAGTGTTAGTAAAGGATCAGAAGTTTGAGGTTTTCTCCCAAGAGGGAGATGGTGTATTGCATTGTCAAGGTTGTCTATCTATTCCCAGTGTAGATGACTTGAGGAAGTAAATTCTTACAGAAGAACATGATGCACGCTACTCTATTCATATAGGGGCCATAAAGATGTACCGTGACTTATGGGAGATCTATTAGTAGAGTGGGATGAAGAGAGATATGGCAGAGTTTGTGGATAACTACACTATATGTCAGCAGGTTAAGATAAAGCATTAGTAGCCGAGTGATTCCATGCAAGAGTTCAATGTTCCTACTTGGAAGTTGTAAGAAGTGAACATGGACTTTGTGATGGGTTTACCTCACACACGTCATCATCACGATTCAGTTTGGGTCATAAAAAAATTAGCTCATTATCTTCCAGTCCATACCACTTATTTAGCCAAGGATTATGCCATACTCTATATCAGAGAGTTAGTCAGATTGCATAGTGTTCTATTATCTATTGTCTTAGATAGAGGTACCCAGTTGACCTCTCATTTCTTGAAAGCATTCTAAAAGGGTCTTGGTACCCAAGTTCATCTCAATACTACCTTTCATCCTCAGACAGATGGTCAAGTAGAAAGGACCATTCAGACCTTGGAATATATGCTATGGGCGTGTGCAATTGATTTCAAGGGTAGTTATGATAACCACTTTCCTTTGATTGAGTTTGCATATAACAACAACTATTATTCCAGTATTTGGAAGGCTCTATTCGAAGCTCTCTATGGTAGGATATGTAGATCTCCAGTCGGTTGTTTTGAAGTTATTGAGGCCTTAGTTATAGGGCCTAAATTAGTATTCGATGCCTTAGAAAATGTCCAGTTGATCAGAGAAAGACTTCGAGCTACTCAAAAACGATAGAAGTCTAATGTAGATATGCACAAAAAGGATCTCAAGTTTGAGATTGGTGATCATGGTTATCTAAAGATATCTCCCATGAAGGGAGTGAAGAGATTTTTCAAGAAGAGAAAGCTCAATCCCTGATATATCGGTCCCTTCAAAATTCTCAGTCGCTTCGGCAAAGTACCATATGTTCTTGAATTGCCTTCAGATCTAGCCTTAGTTCATCCAGTCTTCCATGTCTCTTTGCTCAAGAAGTACATAGGTGTCCCAAAAGTTTTAGTCCCTATTCATAGCATAGATAATTAGAACAACCTCTCTTTCGAAGAGATTTCGGTCAAAACTTTTTACTATAAAACTTGCAGACTGAAGAACAAAGGAGTCCCTCTAGTCAAAGTCCTTTGGCCAAATTTGTCTGTTGTGGGAGCTACTTGGGAAGCAGAAGCATACATGAGTACCAAGAATCCTCAACTCTTCTCTGATAATTCAGACTCATCCCAAGGTAACAACTTTCCTTAAGACTTTTAGTTTCATGTTCAAATTTCAATTACAACATTGTGTCTAGTTCATTTTTAGAATTCCATTATAAACTTGGTATCAATTACCATTGCATATTCAGTTATGCATTTATTTTTCAGTTCAATCATGTATTCATGCATTAAATATGCTTGTTTAGTTTGATGAGAAACTCATCTTATAAGTAATTCAGTCATGCAGCTAAAAATCCATTATTTATGCATTAAATATGCATATTCTGCATAACAGATTTAGCTTATCAGTTATATCAGTCATGAAGTCATATTTCAATTGTTCATGTTCAGCATGTACTTGAGTCTATCATTTCTCCCATCTCAGTCTGTTTCATTCAAGGACGAATGTTCCCAAGGGGGAGATATTGTAATACCCCATACTTCTACCTAGTTTAAATTTATCATGAAGATGTTAAATATATGCTTTAAAGTTGAATACACTTTTATATAGATGGAATTTTCAATATTTTCACTTTTTATTTTGTGGGAAATTCAATAAGATTTCCATAGATACCAAATTGGCCCAAATCTTACACTCAGGCAAAGAGTTAAAGCATTTTTAGTAAGACAATGTATAACTTGAGCCATCAGCGCGTTACAGAACCTGCTTAAATGGCAATTGTAAATTTCCAGTGCTGCTTCATAATAGTGGCATGTCACGCAAAAGGCCCAGTTCATAATTGTGTTTTTCCAATGTTCCAACACGATAAAATTGTATCGTGGTGAGATTCCTGGTTGCATCCAAGGTGGCAACGTGATTGTACTGCATCGCGCCAGGGGTCTATATAAAGAAATTTTCATAAAAATTAAAAGACGTATCCGGGGTTAAATGGGTCTTTTCTCATGATTTTATTCCACCCAGATGTTGGATTTAAGCCAAAAAAACGTCCTTAGCTACTTATTATTTACTTTTTCCCTAATACCAAGAATATTATCTCTTAAGAAAATAAAACCCTAGCCCTTTAGAATCAAGATCAATCTTAAGAAATCAATCTAGGAACTCTAAGAACCTTCAAGGTTTCCTTTCTCAGTTATGCATAGTGTTCATTCATGGATTCCTTTTGTCCATGAAGCCGAAGAATGAAGTTTTAAACTATGGATTATGATATTCATGCTTTGTGTTGATTGTGTTCATGTGGTTGTTGTTGTATGATTCCCAAGTTGGAATATTTATGTGTTTTTATGAGAATATGTTAGCATGTGAGTTGAAAACCATGAATTTAGTTGGTTATGATATGTTAATTTGATGATTAGGCCATGCCCTAAGTGTTTGAAAAAATGCCTAACAGACTAGAAATTATATAATATAGCTCAATTGTAATTTAAGCGATGGATTCATGTTTTACCCTTAAGTTCAAATTACTCCCATGTTATTGATGTGCAATGATTATATGCATTCCTTCCATGTACAAGATTATGATAACCATGTACTTCATGAAATTCAAAACTTATTATAATATGAATTGTTGATGTTGGTCGTATATTCAAGAATGTCATGCCTTTTCCGTTTCTTTTTATCGAGTCCTGGGGGTACTTGTACCTGATAATTAGCTGTGTGCCTAGAGCCAGTGTCATATTTTCATGATATCCTCAATCAAGCCCTATTCAGTAGAATTCAATCAGTCATGTGACTCTAGAAAACTCAGTAAACTCAGTAATCCTAGTAATCTCCGAAAGCTCAGTACTTCAGTAATCTCAGTAGTATTCCGTCAGTCAACGGAACTCAATTAACTCAGCCCAATTTAGTTCAGCTAATCATGTTCAGTATCTTTTTAGATGGTAGTAGGATTAAGCACCGAGTGAACCCAATGATGAGGACACACAATAGCAATTGAGGGTGTGATCCTTAGAAGAAATCCTTGCATTCCAGAACTATGTAGCCAGCATAGGTTGAGACATCAACACTAATAGATAAAGGTTGATAAGGTGTATAAACACTGTCAGATGAGGTTCCGACCGTTCTCTGTTGGGGATAATGTCATATGAGGGTCATGCACAGCTTGTCTTTACTAGTGGCACAGTATTGCACCCTACTAATTGGGGTTACAGATTGGACCCTAACTCAGCTATACTGCTTTATTTGGGGCATGTCGGCTAGATGACTACTTCCCACAGTTATAGTTTCAAACTCAGTCTCAGTAATAAAACTCATATAGTTCTTTAAAATTTTACGATGTCTAGATTAGTCAACTCAGAATAATACAAAACTGAATTAGTTCTATTAGAACTGGACTATCAGATATAGTCACTTAGTATAAGTTATATCAGTTATCAGTGATGTATGTTATCAGTAATCAGACTCAGTTGTCAGTAGCTTTATGAATTCAGCCACAATCACTTATTCATATATATATTCTCATATTTATGTTATACATTCAATTAGGATTTTTCATGAATTTGAACCCTTTGCATTCAGCCTACCTTACATGCATACCAGTACATTCAATCATACTGACGCATTTGTTCTATGGTGTTTTATACCATAGGTTCAGAAGCACGAGCTCCAAAGCATCAGTAGCATTACAGTTTAAGCAGTCAAAGTAAGTAGTTAGTCCTCATCCTTTGAAGACATGATCATCACCTTATTTATTCATTACTTAGTTTATGTCAGTGGTTGGAGTTAGTTGGGGATATATCCCATCAACTTCATATTTAGACAATTTAGAGGCATTCAGACTACAGTGTTTTCATGCTAGATATTTTCAGACATTTTTTTAGTTTTGGTATTGTCGTACCATATTATTAAGATATTCTTTTATCATGTTTTTATTAGTTTTAAACCTTATGGCATGTTTCAGCCTACTATTTCCATATTTATAAAGTATTTATGCAGTGTTCAGGTACATATATCAGTTATGGGTTAGATTGTGGTCCTTCGGGGTCATAAGTATTGTGTAGCATTTTGGGTACCAGATTTCGAGCGTTACAGTAAGTTTGTTGCTAGAGTAGCTGGATTGGTAGTCAAGAAGTGTTGTACTACAATACTTATTAAGGATATGGATCTTGCTAGGTTGATGATTCTTGCTCGACAAATTAAGGTAGAAAAGTTGAAGAGGAGAGAGAGGGGAAACAGCAAAGCCAGAACCGGGCAGTTTCATTATGGCCCGACAAGGTTTAGAGGGGGAAATCTTTCACAGTTTTCATAGATGCTCATTTTTTGCAGCACCCTCTTCACCCAGTTCTCCCACCCCCAGTGCTAGGCAGGAGCAGTGGGGTAAAACTTTTATGTCCAGGTCTTAGAATAGTGTAAGTGGAAAACCCAGTTACCCTTTATGTTCTAAGTATGGTAAAAATCATCTTGGTGAGTGTTTGTTGTGATAGAAAGGACGTTATGGTTGTGGTAAGTTGGGTCATGGAATCAAAGAGTGTCCGAATATTTATCTATTGTTAGATCCAGGGTCAAATCTCGCTTATGTTACCCCACTAGTTGCATTAAATTTTGAAGTAGGTCTTCAAAAGCTTCCTAAGTCCATCTTTATTTCCACTCCAGTGGGTGAGTCAGTTGTTGCCAAACAGATCTATAGAAAGTGTCTTATCACTGTCCTTCATGAGATCATGTTTGAGATCATGTTAGCAGACCTAATAAAGATAGATATGGTTGACTTTGACCTTATTATAGGCAAGGATTGGCTCCATTCCTATTATGCATCTAGAGATTATCGTACCCGAGTGGTGAAGTTTCAGATTGCAGATGAGCCAGTCTTTGAATGGGAAGGTAATTTAGTGTCTCCCAAGAGCCATTTTATATACTATATTAAGAACAGAACATTGATATCCAAAGGATGCATCTATCATCTAGTTCGAGTCAAAGACACAAAAATTGAGGCTCCAATAGTTCGGTAAGTTTGTGTAGTCAATGAGTTTCCTAAAGTTTTTCGCGAAAAATTACCGGGTGTACCTCCCAATAGGAAAATAGAATTTGGTATTGACCTTCTTTCAGATACTTAGCCCATTTCTATTCCTCCATATCGTATGGATCCAGCTGAGCTTAAGGAGTTAAAAAAACGCTTAAATACCTCTTAGATAAAGGTTTCATAAGGCCCAGTGTCTCTCCATGGGGTGCTCCCTCTAATTCGTGCAAAAAAAAAGATGGTTCTTTGTAAACATGCTTTGACTATCATTAGTTGAATAAAGTCAAAATCAAAAATAAATATCCTTTTCCTAGGATTGATGACTTATTCAACCAACTCAAATGAGTAAGTTACTTCTCAACGATAGACCTTAGATCCGGCTATCATCAACTTAGGGAATGTGATATTCCAAATATAGCTTTTAGAACCCATTATGGTTATTTTAAATTTCTAATCATGACTGTTGGGTTGATAAATGCCACAACAGCCCCGGACTTGATGGACAGAGTGTTCAAACTGTATTTGGACATATTTATCATAGTATTTATTCATGATATTCTTGTGTATTTCAATAGTAAGGATGACCATGCAGACCATCTTAGAATTGTGTTGAAAACACTTATAGATCACCAGTTGTTTACCAAATTCAGTAAAATGTGAATTTTCGTTGAGATCAGTAGTTTTCCCCGTTCATATTATTTCCAGTGAGGGCATTAGAGTTTATCCCTAAAAGACAGAAGCAGTAAGAAACTAGCATAGACCTATCTCTCCGCACAACATCAGAAGTTTCTTAGGTTTAGCAGGCTATTACAGATTTATTTTAGGGTATTTTATCTATTCTGCATCCCATGTCTAGCTTAACTAAGAATAAAGTTAAGTTTCAGTGTTCAGATTCCTGTGAGAAGAGTTTTCAGGAGTTTTTAGGAACCTATTCTAGAAGCATCACAATAGACAATGAACTATCTGTACCGTTAGGAGTACCCAATTTACCTCGCAGTTTTGAAATGACTTTTAGAAGATTTTTGGTAACCAAGCTCATTTCAATTCTGCTTTTCAACCGCAAACAGATGGTACGGTAGAGACAACCATTCAGACTCTAGAGGATATGTTGAAAGATAGTGTTCTTGATTTCAAAGATAGTTAGGATGACCACTTGTCGTTCATCGAGTTCACCTACAATAATTGTTACTATTTTAGTTTTTAGATGGCCCTATTTGAGGCTCTATATGGGCGAAGATGTAGATCACCCATCAGTTGGTTCAAGGTTAGTAAGTCCTCTATGATTGGACAAGATATGATGTTTGAAGCAGTTAAGAAAGTTCAGTTAATTCAAGAGATATTGAAAGCATCTTAGAGTTGTTAGAAATCTTATGCAAACGTAAGAAGGAGAGATCTTGAGTTTGAAGTCGATGATCTTGTGTACTTGAAGGTGTCACCCATCAAGGGGATGAAGATATTAGGAAAAAAGAAATATCAGTCCTCGATATCTGGGTCCCTACAAGATTTTGAGTCATGTGTGAAAGGTAGAGTATAAGCCTGAGCTACCTACAGACTTGTGATTAGTTCATCCACTGTTCCATGTATCGTTATTGAAGCAGTGTATGAACGATTTAGCTATTGTAGTCCCTCTAGAGAGCATAGATACTTAGAATAGTCTTTCATACAAAGAATTTCTACTAGATATTCTTGATCACAAGATCCGTAGACTAAGAAACAAAGAAGTTCCCTTGGTCAAAGTTCTACAGCTAAATCAATCTGTTGAGGGTGCTACTTGGGAAGAAGCAAAAATGTGAACAAAGTATCCTCACCTCTCTCCACAACCTCAAATCCTACTAAAGGTCACAGTCTTCCTTAATTAAATTCTTTTCCAATCTCAGTTTCAGCTCAGTTTCAGCCATGTGATTATCTTCATGTCAGGTTATGCGTACAAAGATTAGTTTAGTCCCTCAGTATGCTTTAGATTTAGTCATCTAATTTTGTTTTAGTCGTTCATGGTAGTATATAGTCTCAGTTCCTCAGTATCCTAAGTTTAATACCACATACTTTTCTTAGTGTCGTCTAGTTCCTAATATGTCAAAGGTCAACTAAAAAAGTGTATAATCCTGATACGTGTAGAATTTTCAAGATCTAGACCCAACAAATGATAGATGATTGAATTAGCTTTCCAACAATAACACTTTCCCTTAAATTTGATACTCAAGTGACAAGTTATGGCCTTTTTAGTGAAAAATTGAAGTCCACTGTGATAGCACCGTGTCCCGTGAAGGCCAGATTTCCAATTTTCCATTTTCCAATGAAGAACCATGATTACGCCACATCGAGGTGAGGTCAAAAATCACACTTGTCCCTTTCCAGTCGCTCACTGTGATTTGCCAATATTGTGTAAAAATTCTAGATGGGACAGACGCCGCATTGTGGAAGAGTGCAAAGTGGCACTCTTCCTTTTCCAGTGATGCAACACGATTACTCCGCGTTGCGCCAGATCCCAAAATGGAACTAATCACTTTTCTAGTAAGCCACCTCTATGGCACCGCATCGCGGTGGAGCATTCAATCGGGATTCCAGTTATGAATTAATTTTTACAAAGGTAAAATTAGTCTTTTCCCAAGCCCCCAAATCATGAGAAACAGATAATTAAACCTATTCTAAGCATATTACTACTACTTTTCATCAAATTACTCTCCAAGAAAACTCTAGAACCTCAATATCAAATCCTCAAGAAACCCAAATTCCACTATTATTTTTTCAAGATGACCTAAAATTCAAGATTCCTAATTCAAGATCCTCATGAAACAATCTTCAAGAGCACAAATAGGAACTCAAAGTTCAAGCTTCTTCATTCATTCATAAATTAAGGTATGTGGGGTTATAAACAGGGATAATTTGTTCATCGTTGTTCACAAAATTAGATTTAAAGTTGAATTTTATGTGAATTACAAGAATTTCAGTAAAGGGTTTATACCCACTTATTACTATTTGAAGATTATGAGATTACAAGTGATTTGGATGTTGAATTGCATGTCTACTTTCATATTTTTATGCATGAGACATTATCTTCCAAATTTAACATTGAATTATCAAGATTTTCATTATTTATCATGAACTTTATTATGATTTTACATGAAATTGAAGCATGGGTTATCAAGACCTAGTTTGAATGTTGATATTTCAGGAAGAGTATGCTTTTAAGCATCTCGTGATTAGTTTATATTAATATTTAAAACAAAGATTTGATCGTTTGATCCTCAAATTAGATATGAAATCCACTTTATATTTTCATTACAGTTCATAGTAAACAAATACATAATTGGTTTTCATTGTAAACACTTAGACCAATTTTAAAAGTGGATTTCCTACAGAATGAGCATACAAATTAAAGGGAATAGTATTTAGCACCAAGTTGGGTATATTTACATACGCTCAAACTACGAGCCAACCCAGGTTCAAATTATTAGATTATTCCCATTTGTAGATGGATGACAATTACAGATGTAATCACTTAGCATAGATTATACTCCTTGGGAAGTGTATGACACATCTCCTTAATGTGAGGTTTTACCATAAGGGAACTGGACATTGGACCCTATGATAGCTCACATAGTGTATGTCGGTTAGAACAACCTCCTTACAGAAAAGAGTAATCCTAACGAAAAATCTTTCAGAAACAAATTGTAAAGGCTCATAGTTCTGTCCAGATATTGCTTTACATAAGACATTAGCTACTAGATTTCATCTTTCACTTTACAGATATTAAAGTGAGTCCTTTCGACACTTCGGCTGCATTATTTAAAGATAGACACAAGTACAACTTTTAAAACGAAGTGTGATGACTCACTAGATTTATACATCAAGCTTTACTACTCATGATTATGATTCTCAGTTTTCAGTTCTTCAAGCTTATGTGAGTCATTTCACTTAGTATGCATTATTTTAAAACTTTATAATAATGTTGAGATACTATTTTACTTGTCTTTTAACCCAATATGCTCTGAACATTCCAGAAGTACTAATCCAGACATATTTCTATGTGCTATATTGTCTAATAATGTAGGTTCAGATGCTCAGTTTCAGCAGCGTGAGTAATTTGGAGCATCTCCAACTACGTCCCGACAGTTTGTGAGTCCTCATGGTTCGGGGACCCTGTTATTCAGTTTTTTAGCTTATTAGACTAGTTAATTTAGTATTTTCAGTCAGTTTGAGTCAGCTGGGTGCTTGTCCTAATGGCTGTGTAGTTATTAATGGTAGAGGCTTGTCAGACTTCTAGTTAAGATTTAGATTTCTAGAGTTGATTGTTCTGACTATTAAGTCTAATATTTTCCGATATCATGTTCAGATAATTTCAGTTTAGCTCAGACAGATTTCTACATTTTAGCTTGGACTATATATCTTTATTTCCTTATTATGAGTTTCAAATTTAGTAGAAGGCTTACAGGGTTAGCTTAAGGTAACTCGTAGTCTTGAGCACTGTGTGACATTTTGGGACCTAATTTTGAGGCGTTACATATCTCCATTCAACTCGTATGGAGTTTTGTATGACCTTAAATACAAAATGACCTTGAAAATACTATTTATCATCTAACTTAGGCTCTTAAGCCATTAGCACAAGATACAGCTAGTACTCTTGAGTCGTATGGTTACCAGAGAGTTAAAAAACATAGGAAATTTCTAAGGGTCAAAACTTAGGGTGTTTCAATTCTCCCTCACTTGGACCATCGATCCTTGAATGATGGAACAAGGCATGGATAGAATGTTTTAAACCCAAAACACCCCTACTCTGAACTTTAACCAAGTTAGAAAACAAGGATGCAAGGAAATCAATCTTTTCTTTAAGTAAGTTAGTAAACAAGGAAGGGCTAAAGAACACCCACTTTAAGCATGATTATCTGAAATGGAGAAAAAAAGTTGGTAGTCGGACACCATATCCCCTCATCCCTACACAAAGCTTTTTCCTCCCTAACCAATGCACATAATATCCCTGAAATATGTCAACACTCTCTACCAAGTTTTCAACTTTGAAGAAAACACCCCTCTATTTCAACCTCCCAACATCCTCCCCGTGAATATATAACTATGAGGGCCTAAGTACAACTGCATATCCATCCCATGTTAAAGACTAAATTTGAGGTAAGGTGCACGTGAAAGCTATGGGACCCTATACTATACACTTCCTTGATAATACTACCCCGTCTATCCATATAATAAAGAGTTATGGCTTCATAACACAATGGTTTTGTATTTATCAATAACCATGCTCCGTCCTATCTTTACTACTCCCATTCAACGGATTTACTCCCAAAACAAACACCCTTAATTACTATCAGAAAGGTTTTCACCATGCCCCCCTTTATAACTATTTCATATGACAACACTCATCATATTTTTCCTTCTGCACTGATAACCTTAGCTCTAGTAGTTTCCCCAGGATTTCACAACAAATGACATCTACTCTCTCATCCATCCCATCAGTAAGCTTGCAAAGGTACACCATTCTAACATAAGAAGGGTCACTGTGGAAATAAAGTATGCAAATCAAGAAAGTGGTGGGGTTACTCCCTAATTACCAGTCCTGTATGTCGTACTACGACAGGCGAGACCTGTGAAATAAGTCACAGTACAATAGGCACGAGGTATTAAAGAGCAACTACCTAGGTTATATATGAAGGATTACTCGGAAATTAGAACACCATAGTACGAGTCCTTAGAACTGGGAACCAGAAGAAACACGACTACATACAAAATAGGTAGTTTGACATAAAGCTGAGATGCATATTCAGGGAACAAAGCCTATATTGTTGCTTAAAACTACTATTTCTTGGAACCAGGCATAACGTGATACATGAATATATGGGTCATAAGTATCATGGCATAGAGCATGAACACTTGGAAGCTCAGATTTCTGAGGACCATTATTGCCTTTGATTCAACGGTTGGAGTATAGACTAATATGGCACATGGAAAGCAAACCTTAGGCATAAGTACTATTTGAATGTGTGAAACACTAGTATAGTTCCCTTTTAATCAAAATAGGAGGGAATTGCTAGAAGAGGAGTAAATTCATCCCAACTTTCCCTTGAACTCACCGCTATAAGAAAATTGAAGATTAGCCCTTTGATCTAAATCGTACTACACCTACAAGTACAATACTTCGATCTAACGGGTATCGCTATGGACATGTACAAGGGACACTTGGATCTTTTATACTTAAAAGATCATCAACCCAGATTCTACTTGTGGTCCAGCATAGCCTCACAAACCCTATGCCATAACCCATTCAATGACCTACCCCCAATCAATAAGTTCAACTTGGACCTTCAGCCTTTATATGACAACTTTTTCTTCTAATGTATTCCCTAAGTCATCTACCAAATTCCTTCTACACACCTTACTAAGCTTACCAATCTAACCTAATAATTCTCGCATTGCTGTCCTTCAGCTAACATACTCCTTTCACTAAAATTAATATTTGAGGGTCAAACATGGTGTCTATCAAACATCATGCACTACCAACTGAGTACCCTATGAAAAATATATATACAGTCCACCCTGCGAGGAGGTCACCCTAAATTCCTTATCTACCTACTAGTAACTAATACATATCTGGAGGAAACCATCCCTCTTATGCAAAAAAGAATGAAAGCACCTCAGGAGGACACATTAGAATGGATAAAACACTTGTCTAAAAGGTCCGTTATCTCCTTTTTAAGCTTCTTCAACTTAGCTGGGCAATTCTATACAGGGCAATAGAAATAGGATAGGTTTCTGGAACATGATCAATCCAAACTCTATTTCCTTATTGGGACACAAGGAAGGTCATCGGGGAAGACCTCGGGAATTTCATGCATCATAAGGATAGAATACAAAAAAGATCCTCCATAATAAAATCATTAACCCAAACCAGATAATAGAGAAACACTTTCGAGATTAACCTCCAAGAGCTAAAATATTACATGAAATTCCCCTTAGGAGCTTGGGAACCACCCTCCCACTTAGTAATTGGCTCATTAGAAAATTCAAACACAAACTTTTGGGTTCGATAATCTACAGATGCATAGAATTAGTGCAACCAATCAACCCCTAATATGACATCAAAATCAAGAATTTCTAATTCAAATAGATCCACTAAAGTCTTACGATCGCCCACTTATACCACACAACTCGTATTGACTCTTCTAGTTATTATAGAGTTATCTACCGGTGTAGAAACAAAAAAGGCTTCGGTGTAAACTTAAGAGCAATATCAAAATACACAACCATAAATGGGCCAACATAACAAATAGTGGACCCAAAATAAAGTAAATATATTACATCATGAGAAAAAAGTTTCAGTGCACTAGTAATGACATCATATGATGCCTCGGACTCCTATCGTGTAGTGAAATCATAAGTTATGTCCCTGGAGAGTGCTCCCCCAAGAGTTATGTGCCCGAAGTTCTGTCCCTGAACGGCCTTAGCCAGTACCTAAGCATGAAGTAACACCTCATGGTGCATGATCTAGGGAGGTGGTAACTAGGATCCTATTTTCCCTGAGGGCAATCCTTTTGGAACACTCCCATTGCATGTGACCTAACTGATTAAAATGAAAACACCATTCCTCCTCTTATAGAAATCACCATGGTACAATAGACTATAAAACTAGCAGGAAGAGTAAGGTAGGGTTGACTGAGATCTACTAGCACAACAACGATAATCACCAGAAAACTCAGGATAAGGGACAGTAACAACCACCTAATAACTTCCTAGCTTCCCATTCTCAAACCACTGTCCACTAGCTCTACCACTATTTCTCTGATGCTTTCCCAATCTGAATATTAGGACTTCTTGCTCTAACTATTTCGTGACCCTGCCTTATTCTTTCTAACACTAATAAGACTAGACTGTCATAATAAATATGTCACTATCTAGGTCAACAACTGAATAGAACATTAAAAATTGGTATTAGTAATATCTCCTTAGGGTGATTGAGCATGAGTGCTACTTTTTATAGTTGGGTCAGAGAAAATCGATGGAACTCCAATGGAAAATGAGAAGAAATAACCCCAGATCGGGTCTGTACCCCATGATTTAGATGTGATTCATCAACGTCATCCTTGAATAGGAAAGGTGATTTTATATATGCTTCAGATCATTGGAAGGATATGATATGAAAAGCGAACAAAAGAAGGTTTAGGGGATAGTTCAATCACTTAGACTCTGTATCCTAAAAATAGAACAAGAAGAAATTAAAGCATTCCTAGATTCTTCATAGCCTTTCCCTTATAAGTAGGGCACACTACACACCCATAAAAGAGACTTTACTCGACCCATATTTGTTCACAATCTATAACATTGAAACCTAGGCTCTGATACAGCCTGACACGACCCAAACTAGGGCCTCATTGTTCGGGTATCTCAGGTCTAAATAGGATCGGAAACCACCCCCTATAAAAAATTAAATAAACTAATATACGAACCGTGTTAAATAAACTCCAAACATATAAAAAGATAAAGTGTTAAAATTTTTATTACTTTGGGATAAGCATAGAACCAAGACCAACCAAAAAAAGTCATACTGTCTAAACCAAACCAAACCATAATAGACCCCATTCCCTAGTTGTCCATACCAATCCTCTAAACAATATTGAAGAATATCTTGTTGGGACATGTACCTAACCATACCCAAAAATAATTCTCAATAGAATAATAAAAGCATAAGATAAACCATAACATCAAATGGGCCTTTCGAAGAATGAAAGCTCACTACTTCAGTTTGACCCAATCTGTCTCCAAATCTCCAAGTCATTGTGTAGGAGGTATGATAGTATGGCCGATTCCTGACTCACATGGGGATATATCGCTGGAAGATGAGTTAGCAAGTGAATGCTAGAATTTACTTAATAACATTCACCTATACCATTTAAAGAAGTAGAGGAAGGTTATTATAAATATTCCAAATCGTATTGAGGTCCAATCCATTAAGAGTGAAAATTAAACCTCAAATTCTATGGGTTCTTTAATTACTAAAAGGGTACCCAAAGTGTAAATAAAATGCAACACATAAAATAAAATTAGAGGGAGTTTGTTTGGAGTCAGAATTTTATCAATCTTAAGTCACACAAAAGTTACAAAAATACTTTCTACATTGAATTAGGTTCTAAAAGATATCTTGGGATTATGTCTACCTAAACTCAAAGTGTGTCTGGTATCATGATATTTTAACATAAAATATAGTCGTTGAGTATGAGATAGGCCAGGTCGAAAGTCTTTGGAGTTAGTTTGTCTACCGAACCTCAATGACTTCACCCATTGTCTCTTTTGACCACCTAACGTGTGTGTCCTTAATAGTCACCAAAAACCTCAATCGTACATCCCTATTTCTAGGATGATGCCCATGGCATGGCTCACTCTCTATTTACACTTAATTATAAGATTGTAAAAAGAAGTAAACACAAGCTCAATTGTCCATCATTTCCTTGTGCCCCTATAAACCTTTAACTTTCATCCCTCTTTTAAGGATAATAAAGGTTTTCATGAGTTTAGGGTTTTCACCCATCAAGCCCATTTGGATATTTGGGGTTTTCACCCTTAAATTCAAACTATTAAGCTCAAGATAATGGCGGAATCCATAATCAACAGCTAAAAGTAGTGTAAACCCATCAGCACCCATAGCACAAATAGCACTTTAGTTCAACATAATAGTAAGAATAGAGAAATTAGCTACTCATGAAGTGAAAAAGAAGAAATATACCAAATAATTCATTCATTGCATCCAGAACAATGTAAATTAAAGAAAATCTTCATCTCACACTTCAAGTTCACCAATTTTCTCTTGAAATTCTAAATACACAAAGAGAAGATGTTTTTGCCCCAAAATCTAGTGTTCTACTTATTGTTACAATTTTTTTCTTCCTCTTCAATTATGTATACGAAAATAAAAAGTTGGGTCTGATATGGAAATTTGAGTCATCTGTCCTATTTAATGAATTTCCCTTGCTCATTAATCCTACTAGGCCACAATCGCAGAGGCTTTTCCATAATCTTGGAGAATGTGACCACAGTCGTAGCTGTGCGATCGCGAGCTTTGTTGCGATCACAGTCAGATATATGGAACTGTATTATGTTGATATACTTGACTAGCTATGATCATAGTAACGAAAGATATGTCTGATCTAGTTCCTTCAACTACACTTTTTTTCTTCTTTTGAGCTCTATTAGCACCAATCCACATCTTTTTTTCTTCTTTTGAGATCGATTAGCACCAATCCATATCTTTCCTTCTCCTCACCGTTGAGCCTGCAATAATGTGGATATTATTGAATTCAATCACAGTTATGTGTCAATTGTTCATTCAAAACATTATAATGTTCATGTATATGGAGTTCAACTGAGTGGTAAATTAACCACTCATCAATATCCCCAACTTGAAGCTTTGCTTGTCCTCAAGCAATCACTACCTTTGACCATGAGTCAATGCAAATTTAAGCCCAAATTAGATGTCCTAATGATCACAATGACTTTAATCTTAGTCACCACCATAAGTAGCACTTTACACATGGCCAAGTTTTTCTCACTACACTCGTCAACATAAATGCAATATTCAAGAAAGAAAAAGACTTTAAAGAGAAACAACGCAATTATAACCATTACTCTTGAAGTGAATTACCTTTTGACCATAACTACACTATACTTCCTTTGCTAATTTTCTCAAAGGATGAAAATAATCACCCACCTCAACTCGTTAACATGCCTCCCCACAAGAAGGAAAGTATTACACACTAAGCTAAAAAATATGCATCGAGGAATTTAAGTGCAAAACTCTTTCCTTCACAAGAACTCTCGATGCTAACAAATACCATGCCATAGGTTGCCCCAATTTTCAATTGCCACTACAATGACAATACTAATTTATGAATCACAAAGGGATTTTTGAACTTGGAACATAGATTAGGGATGGCGTAGGATATATTTTAGGAACAACATGGCTAAACCCTTCTTGAACATCTACTTCACCCTACACTATCCAAATTTTGATCATGGGCCACTTGTTTTATTTTCACTCTTTACACATTTGGCTACTTTATATTTTCTTAGTTTACCCATTTTTCTTTTCCTTTCTTTTTCTTGAACACTTTGTGCTTATCTTTCCTTTGTTGGATCCTTTTTTTCTCATTCATTTGTTCTAAATGTTAAAGCTTAAAGGCACTAACTTACAACTTCGTGGCTGAAAGTTACCTCTTTCAATCATCACAACCCCCAATTTAGGATTTCAGCCTCAAATTATAATTTTAAGTCCAAAGAGGATAGGGTTCGAAAGAAGCATAATGATTGAAAGGTTCTTAGCTTATAATGTGTTTGTCAAAGAAAGGTATAAAGGATCAATGTGGGTGACTAGGGATAATAGCTACGTAAGGGTAGGCATTTTAGGTTAAAATGGACTATCAATGTCGCAATGATGGCTTAAGATTATCTCCCCTACCAAGTAAAATCAAAATTAGCCTTGAGAGACTAATGGGGAAAGTTCTATATATTAAAATTACAAATGAGATTTGGAAAAATAACCTCACCACTCATGGTAGGTGAACTCACCGAGGAGGCTCAATTTCCCCCTCATGTTTGAGGCAAAAAAGGGGCATCAATCAATATGCACAAGCTAAAGATTTTGGAGTCATGAAAAGAGAAAAAGTTTTGTTACAAAGTTACTCACATCCATGCCCTTATTTTTTTAAAAAAAAAAATTTGAACATAGAGGGTCCTCAGTTTGCATGGTCACCATGCATAATTTGCTAATTAAGGTAAAAACTCAAGCTTTTTCCTCATATTTTGGATTTCATATGGGCAACCTAACCATATGGCTACTCAATATATGGCTATTCAATTTTTTCCATATGCATGTGTATGATTCCAAATTCGAAATGCCACAGGTACTCAGACTTTCCCTGCATTTTTGACTCCATACCCCGTCCCAAAGTTTTCCCTTAAGATTGTCGTCACTCAATCCATCATAGGGAAAAGCTCATCCAAAAATTATAAAACAAATGTAGCCTTTGCACAGCCCCAACTTAAGGACCTGAAGTGCCCTCACTGAAGCTAAATTAAGAAGTACAAATGGTAGAAGTGAATCCTTGAGTAGCAATCTTATTGTCCTTCGAATGTAGCAATCACGATAGGGGATCTACAGTCGTGGTAACCGAGGTTGAAATCCCCTATTTTGGCTCTGTTTCTTGATTTCTTACACAACTACTATCTACCAGCTCTATTTTTCCCATATTTTTCTGGCCATTGATTTGAGTTAAAAAGACCTACCAAACATTGAAACAAAATGAAATTAGTGAAAAAAGGGTTGCCTCCCATCAAGTGCCTAATTTAACATTGCGGTACGACACTCCTTCTCACCACATGGTATCTTTGAAATGAATAACCTATACTTTGGAGACCACAGGACCTTTCAGATTGTAGTGCTTAACCCTTTGACCATTCACTACAAATTTCTTCATTTCATGATCATCTATTTGAATGGCACTGCTAGGGTAGACGTTAGAGATCAGAAATAGTCACGACAATTTAGAATGAAGCTTCCCCACAAAAACTTTAAAATTAGAGTTTTAAAGGAGTACACTTTCTCATTATTCAATCATGGTGCAATTTCTTCATTTTCTCCTTAAACAATGTGGAGCTCTCATAAGTCATGAGTCAGAAATCTTCCAACTCGTACAGTTTTGTAACTCTCTCCTCAGAGGCTTCTCCTAAATTAATCTTATATCTCTTCAAAGCCATATGGATTTATTCTCAAGCTTGACGGGCAAATGACATGCTTTTTCAAATATTAATTGGTAGGGGGACATGCCAATTGGGGTTTTATAGGCCATTCTATAATTCCAAAGTACCTCATCAAGCTGTCATGCCCAATTGGTAGGGCGTATATTCACTGTTTTCTCAAGTATTATTTTGATTTCTCAATTTGAAAAACTAACTTGGCCACTCATTTAAGGGTGATATAGGGTATCTACATTGTGCTTTACTCCATACTTGTCAAGAAGGGCCCCAAATGCCCGATTACAAAAATGTGAACCTCCATCACTAATGATGGCACATGATTTTCCAAACCTTGTGAAGATGCTCTTTTTTAATAACGAGGTAACACTCTTGCACTTATTTTTTAGGAGTGCCATGAGTTCCACCCATTTATAAACATAGTGAATCACCAGCAATATGAAAAAAAAGTACATATTTGTGGCAATTGACTAAGGCACTCAAAGAGTTCCACTTCGAGGTTTGGTTTGGGGGCATTTCATGTCTTATTGAGATACCACCTTGTATTTTGCATTAGTGACAAGATTTTGTCCACTCAATGGCATCCTTATGCATGGTGGGAAAATAATACCCTCATTGATGGATTTTGGCGGAGTAACGAGTCCCTTCATGGTGACCGTCATAAGGTTAGGAGTGACAAGCTTCAAGGATTTCACTTATCTGGATCTCCATAATACACCACCTAATAACACCATCGGCGCACACCCAAAATAGGAATCACTCATCCAAAAAATAACTCTTAGCATCAAACAAGAACTATTTCTTTGGTGGTAGCTAATCCCCTCGGTAAGTACACCATTAGCTACATAATTGGCATAGTCAGCATACCATGGTGTATTTTTTGTTCAATTGACATAACTAATTCATTGCGAAAAGAATAGTCAATTTCAATTCCTCTATGCCTGTCATCATTAGCTTAAAGACGCGAGAGATAGTCGGCCACTTGGTTTTTACACCCCTTTCAATCTTTTACCTAAAAGTTGAATTCTTACTATAGTAAAATCAATATAATTATGCCCAGTTTTACTTTCTTCTTGGCCAAAAGGTACTTAAGTGCAACATGATCCTTGGGCACCGATACTATCCTTCCTAACAAGTAGGCATAAAATATTTCAAAAGCATATATAATCGCCAGCAACTCTTGGTCAGTAATGGTGTAGTTGCATTGAGCATCATTCAAGGTTTTACTTAAATAATAGATAGAATGAAGAGTTTTTCCTTGCGTGGACCTAAGATCAAACCCAATGCAATCCGACTTGAATCACATATTACCTCAAAAGGGGATGATGATATGACCCGACCCGAGCCTTGTCATAATCGACATCCCAAGTCCAACCATGACCAGGGACCACCCTCTATTACCCAACCCAACCACCTCTATCCAAACTTACATGGGATGGATTTCAAACATATGACAAGATAACATTATTGTTCTCATTAAGACACTAGGATAGGGTCACAACCGTAACAGACCCAACTGAGTCCAACTATACTGCACAAACCGCCCAACCATACCAAATCAAACAACAGGACATAAACCATAATGAATACCAAAACATAATATGATTAATCTCAAAATATAATATGATGGAACAGTGAGAAATCCTGTGATGTGGTCTCATCCCACCAGCCTATTCCAATGACAAGGCCAATACTGATCCTAACCTTTATGACCCTTAAAAGTACCATAAATCATCTATCCGAAAAAGTAAAAAAATCTTGTTGGGAAATGCCCCTATCCATGGCCAAAACCAATATCCTAAATAAAAGAAAAGTATTTAAAGAAATCCATGACATCCAATGATGCCTCCCTAAAATATTTAAGCTCACCACTTCAGTCCTAATGCTGATACCAGATCTATGTGCTAAATAGGAGTAGTAGAATGGTCGATTCCTTGTACCAAAGAGTTTACCGAAAGAAATAACCAAGACAAGCCCCCAAAGAAATCTTATTGTTGAAACCTTAGCTCTCTCTCCACAAAATCTCTTGATAGAATTATGGGGTGTTTTGGAATATTTTGTAAGTGTTAATGAATAGAATTATAGGGAAAATAGCCTCCAAAGTGTATTAAAAGTTGTGGGTATTAATTAGGGTAAGTAGGAAAAAGTCTAAAATACCCCCCTTTAATCCCTTAATAACCCGTTGTTGGGAAACGTTTGACCGATACGAGTTGTAACAGCCACTCGTATCCAAGCCTCAACCCTTGGATAAAAATCTATCCAGTATACAACTCATATAACTAAGTTGTGACCTCAACATACAATCCGTAACCATAACTCGTATCCCTGGCAGAATAAAATACCAGGAGGACCAAACACCTTTCGCCATAGAGTCCTTGATACAAATCCGACCTATCCCTATGAATTATACCCCTAAGTCTTACCCATTCGAGTGACAAAAACTATCCCACCAACTAACACTGGTCAGCATACGACAAGACCATACCACTCGTACCCAACATACAGCTCGTACCTATGATTCATATTGGGTCCGAAGAACGGAGTTCCAGGAAATTTTCTAAGGGTCAAAACCCAGGATGTTTTAGTCTCCCCCACTAGGAACATTCGTCCCCTAATGACGGATAAGGTAGGGATAACAACACACAGAGTCATTTGCATTATCAAACATCCTTTTAAAAAAGTTTGAAAACAAAGAGGCATAGCTATAAATCTTTTTTTAAAGAACTCAAAAAATAAAGATGTGTTGAGGACACGTACCTTCCGTATTAATCCCAAGAGAAAAACAAAGAGGCATAGCTATAAATCTCTTGCATATGAAAACAAAGAGGCATAGCTATAAATCTCTTGCATGCACTGTTCAAGACCATTGCATCGCTTCCATAAAACTAGTATCATTAACCATGAAATAATCATATCCACCTTCATGACATCACTGCAATGCCTCAAAATCTAGTACATATCTTCTCACAAGTAGTACTAGTCTACAACTACCAAGGAAAAGAAAATCAAGGGGGTAGAGTCATATAATAGACATGGTCAACCTTAATCTTATATTATAACCCCATACAATATTATCTACTTATACGACTTTCTCATGTCACACTTACTTACCCAAGCGTACATTTAAACTACCTTGAAATTCCACAAAACAACCTTGTTTCTATAATTATAACTTACTGGCTAATCTAACCATTTTCATGCTTTGAGGAAACAACAACTCACCTTAGATAATTACTTTTTCTTTAACTTCTATACTAAACTAGCACACAAGGATGTATCACTTTAATACCAACTCAAGTTCATGCCAAACAATTCAGCTATGCGTATATTCAATAAATCGCCCTTACCATTTTTCCTACCATTACGCCTCTAAACCCCCAGTTCCATCCAACACATGAACCAAAAAAATGGACAGTAAGTTGCTAATGAATTGAAATAGGCCTCACATAGCTTCACTAGACTTTGAGTTTTAACAACACAATGATAACAAGATTATAAAAAATAGAAACTTGACACACAATAATCAATGATCTTAGGATACATATCTTACTCTGTATAAATAAAAAAAATCTGAGTCAAATATTTCCCCCACAGACTACCATACAATCCACACATGCTACTAGCTACCACATTAGTTTTTCAGTAAAAAGGGGTAAATCATCCTTAAACATCAGTTATTCAACTAAAATATTTATTTACACAAAAGTCACCCTTACTCTGACTTCTAACTATGTGACTTCACATCACCAACTTCTTGGTCCAACGTCACTACTAATATGTCATGACACCAACACATAACTTATACTACTACTCGGGTGGAAATACAGATCCAATATTTTGCTACACATTATCCCCTTTAAGCGTGACGTCAGGAACATAAATTCTGAAAATGGCTGAATATACTAAATACCGCAGCATAAAAAGCATGATTTTATCAGAATCAAAGTTCACACTAGAATTAATACACTCTGAGGCACTAATGGACTCTTCACTTGTCCTTGCACTATTTGAAAATCTTTTATCATCCCAATAATAAGACATGTATGAGAACATCAGAGTAAGGAAAGAATTAGGATGACTATTACTTTCTTATGGGTGACACCATAGCACAAATTAAAGTATGAACGAGAAACATTCTGACTCTATTGCACAAACTAAAACATGAAGAAAGAGAGATATTCCTAAATGCCTTGTAGCCTCCTGCTTATAAGTGTGGCGCGCTACACACCCATAAATAAGATTCTACCCGATGTAATTTTACAAACACCCCGGGACCATGAACCATGCTCTAATAGCAAGTTTGTCCTGACCTAAACTAGGGCCTGGCCATGACCGGCATCCCGAACAATAAATGCTCGGATGCTCTTTTCTATCTAATTTGGTAATCATACACAACATTGATATCATAAAAGAAAATGTGAAAATAAAATCTAATACAGAAACATAGTTATTAACTCTGGGTTTCAAGACATAAGAAAGAAAAACTATAATTCAAAACATCTGAATAAGATCTGACTTAGTCTGTGAAATCTCTACTACATCTTAAAACTATTCTGAAAACTAGGACAAGGCCCCAGTAGACCGAAACCATATCTAATAATAGTTGTCTAAAAGTAAACAGGTCTTCTAGAATAAAGAAGGCTCACCAACTGGACATTGCAACTCTGAATGATAAAATCTATTACTTTTCTGGACCCCTAGACTGATCTACAAAACCTGGAGAAAGGAGAGGGTTTAATACAGATGTTCTAGTATGCAAAGTAATCGAAAATAAAACTTTTATATATGTAAAATAATAGAGAGAAATTTGTTAAAACATCATGCACAAACAGTTCTCAAAACACATGGGCACTTTCAAAAAATCATAAGTAATTCTTGTTAATGCACTGTCTATTCTTTGTATTATTTCTGAGTTAGGTGGTACACCCCTACAAATCTAAAATCTCACAGGCTGTATGGAATCCACCATTGAATCAATGGAGAAGTCCCCAACCCGAGTGCACCGCAAGGGTTGGAGTTACTATTTCTGATATGCCACATGGCACTTGGCTAGCATAATATAATATACCTTGATTGGCAAATCACGATTTTGGGAGATGAGTTGTCTGAACTCATGCCTTCATTGGGGAATCACTTAACGTCTCTTTAAGCCTAGTTTTAACCACTTCTAAACATACATCATTATAAATCTTAAAAGCAGAAAGTCTGATTCTGTTCTGAATTATCATGGCATAATCTGAATTGGTATCGTCACACCAGGACTTGCAAGTCCTATTTCTGAGCCATAGTATAAAAAGAATGATCTTTCATTAAAACAAATTTCAGACCATCCAAACATGCAAATGGTATAAAATATTTCATTCTCTGAAGCATAAATCAAAACTATGCAAGAATCCTTTAAACATATGGTGGTCATGTGCTTTTGGAAAAATTATGCACTCTTTCATTATATGAATATTTTCAATTTTTATCAAAACAACTACCCTCTCTTTTGAAATCCAAATCTT
Organism: Capsicum annuum; assembly: GCF_002878395.1. Classification (NCBI taxonomy): domain Eukaryota; kingdom Viridiplantae; phylum Streptophyta; class Magnoliopsida; order Solanales; family Solanaceae; genus Capsicum; species Capsicum annuum. Next base: position 89,126,257 of record NC_061114.1, on the reverse strand, counting down.
AATCCAACCATAACACAATTCAAGATATTTTAAACCATGTTTTTCAAGGATGCATTCAAAATATCTATAGCACATGATAAGTAAAGGAAAATCAAAACAAGAGTGGGATTTTACATAAGTCATGCCCTTAATTAAATCATCAACCATAAAACATAAGCATATATATATATACAGTTTTGAATCAATGTGGGGGTAGGTCAAAAGATCAAACCAATACTGTCAAGATTTCTAAAACACCAATGTGTTCATAAATCTGAAAACCCCTTTCTTAAAATCATGATTTCTATGCCCATGAGATTTTAGGAAAAGCTCGCATACCACGATTATGAAGAATAATGGCTGATCCTTGAAGACTACGGTTTTGGAATTCCAAATCTCCGATCAATTTTGAAAACCCACAGTTGAATCTTGAGTTTCTTGGAGGAGAAGCATATGAACTAGGGTTTTTGTTTTGAGGAAAATCTTGAGAAAGTCATATATTATGCTTGTAGAGGTCTAAATCTCCTATTTAATGTTTTAAGAGACTTGGAAAAAAGTCCAAACTACCTTTGTTAACTTCTGAACAAAATTAGAAAAATTTAAACTAGAACCCGATCTATGGGCCACCACGACGTGCCACTATTGCGGTGGCTCATTGGAAATTGATGAATGGGAATTTTTCCTACTCTGTGATGCACCTCTATCTAGCAGTCTCACTGGAAATTGACCATCGCCATTTAAACACACTTCACGATACTCCAATGATAGGAATAACAGTGTTTTATGACTCGGACTTAAATTAACCATAACTCCTTCACTGAGTGTTAGTTTTGGATGAATCTTATGTAGAAGGAAAACACATTCAATTCCCCACACTACTAAAATGAGTAGAATGCCATATTTCATAGGATTTATTTCTTTTGGATCATCTATGCATAGAAATAACGGTTTATGTTCTAGCCCAAAATGCGGGGTGTTACAACATATGATTTTATGGGCTATCTCTATCAACATCGTATGATTTGTACCCTATATTCATACCCTAGGTATTACATGATCATAAATGCATATGGTTTAACATACAATTATCCCTGCTCTCACTACTATCTAAATTTGTCTCGTATGGAGTCTTGTCATACCTTAGATAGAAAATGACCTAGATCACACTGTTTATCATTCAAATTGGGCTCATAAGTTGGTAGCACCACATACAACTATTAATCTTAAGTCGTATGGTTCCCACAGAGTTTAAAAACTCAAGAAATTTCTAAGGGTCAAAACTCAGGGTGTTTCAGACAGACCATAGCTGACACAACCTAAATCCTAAATGAGTAGAATAACTTCAGTTAATATCTGAGAGCATCATAAAATAGTCACTTGAACTAGGAGTACTCATAAAGTATTTGGGTGTATGAAATGGTGCTCGCGGTCAATCGTGCTATTCAGAACGAACACCAAAACCTATATTAGGAAACAATGTAGTATAGAGACATATATATAGGTTAGTAATTCTGGAATGTACTGAGTATATTGGGGTGAGTGAATATGAAAAGTTGAATCAATATTGAAGTTAAACCATGCATGTTAAATTTAAATAGACTCACCAAGAGGTTGAAACAAACTGAGAGCTGAATTATCTCAAAAACATGTATACCCAGAAAACATAACAAACTGGGTGATTTAGTAAACTTCTAAAAATTATCATTTCTATGGGATAAGTGAGACTGAAGCACAATATGCATTTAAATTATGTAGGCTAAGCGTAAAAGTACTCACCTTTGTCATAGGTAAAACCAAAAAATTAAATCTCATAAGGAATAACACATAAAAAATCTCTAAACAAAACTGTAAGTTTTTAAACTTAGTTTCTAAACAACTATTTTTCTGTGGTAGATTCTCATACCCGACATAAACGATGTGAGCTAGCATAGAGTGAAACGTTCAACCCATTTTGAGGAGGGATGTTCTATCCTTCCCATCGGAGTAGAACCTAAACTAAACTGGAGTAATCACTAAATTGAACCCATTTTGGTCATGGGGAATATTCTCTAGCAAGGACCCTAAACCTATGATAGCATGTAGTTTTTGGGAAATAGGTGCACTGAACCCACACTTCCCTTTCAGTGCTAAATGCTACTCCCAAAATATTTATTATGTGCTCATACAAATGAAATTCATTTTAAACTAAGCATATGGGTTGGTAAATCTGAAAACCAATCATGCTTCGATTAATAAATCATGCTCCTGAGTAAATATGTGAATTTCATATCATGTCTGAGACGTACGACGAAAATGTAATCTGAATCATACAAAAATATTATAAAATAAGAAGTCTAAACTTTTTGTAAACTGAGAATCATGATAAATTGATGAGCTCAAATTAGTAATTGATTGAATCATATTGAAAATCATACATACTTATCAACTTATGAAAACTCATGTCAATGTACTAAATTTCATCTCATAGTAATAATCATATTAGTTAAAACATGAATGAAGGAATAATCATATGCAAACTGAACTTTAAATGACACGATAAAGCCATATTCTTAAAACGTGAAAATTTGGGTATGAACCCTAATTAAAATCACATAAATTTAACTTTAAAATAAAATCTTTGGGGCATAAGTATTGGAGTTTATCCTTGTTCAAATCTTAAATACCTAATTTTCTTGACTTTTTGAAGATTTGGAAGGTGAATTCTTGAGAGAATACTATTTCCTTGTCTCTTTATAGTAAAAAGGAGAATATGTTTTTTAACAGACAAGAGAAACAGAAACTAAATGTTTATTTGATGATTTTTATCATCTTTGAGACCCTGTACACGTCCATAAAGGGTTTTGGAACAACTTGGGGGTTTAAAAAGACCCCATGCCATTAAATATATTAACAACAGAGCAATTTGACAAACGTGCAGGCGTGAACCCTATCATGGACTAGGACGTTCGTGATGAAATCCCTAGGAGACATTGTAGGTCTATGGTGTGAACCTCGGTGTGGAACCAAAATAGTATCCCATTGCAGGCATATTAGCAGTGTCAGGCTATGAAAAAGTACCCATTTCGTGATGCAAAGCCCTCTTCTATATCAAAAAAACATCCCCAACCCTACCAAACCCATTCTTAAGTGGTTTTATCTTTAATCCAATGGTCCTAAGGACATATTTTAGGCACTATTTAAGCAACATAAAGGTCGGTGACAACGCCAAAGTACACACACAAGTGTACATGATCTACAAAGCAATATAGTGGCCTTAAAGAAAGCTAAATATCGATCACATAGGGACTTATTCTAATGACGATTCAATTCTAGTTCACAATTTAGATTAATTGATGCAAGCGTAACCAATAGAGTTTATGATATTTGTAAACTAATGTATAGTAAGCAATCCATAAAATAAAACACCTGAGATAATCAATAAAGAAAAGCCTACGGTTATAGCAGTTTGAACAATCATACTGCGTTATTGAACTGCATTCATTAACTAGCTTATCTTAGTTTTTGATTCGTAGGGTTAATCTCTTGATCATGGTCTCCCGACCTCTAATCGTTTACCTACCTTAGACATAAAAACTACATCGCTGAGCGGAGATGTAATAATCCAATTAAGTTCCAAAAGCTATCATCCTATATATGAATCAAGTAAGGATCTAGGTACATCCCTTTCCTAGATGCAAATTTGAATTCCTTATTTCATAAAAGAATTAAAACCCTACTTCATTTATCCCCACATTCTATCATCCTATTCCCTCTCCCGAGATTACAAGGTTGACAATATATGTATTCTAAGGGTGATAAAAACTTAAAATAATTAAAACAAGGATAAACAAGCAACCAAACATGCTAAGATAATTAAAAAAAGTCAATTCAAGACAATAGTCTTCATACTCATAATCATCATCCAATTAGTTTTATGAGTGATCAAAACCATAAAGAATCTAAATTAAATAATGTGAAACATAAATATAAAGTTGCACCAGCCTCCTCAATTGTCCAAGCATTCAAAAGATGATTTACAATGTGTGTACATGATGTATTTATAGTAAAGTGGAAAGCCTAAGCCGTGTAGGACAAATACACCCAACATTACCAACGCACACTTAAAGCCTTATTCATCCTCGAACTACTCTTTACTATAAGAATCATAATATAAGTAGACTCTAAAATTTTATTACTAAAATATAGTCAAGTTAGTACTACAATGACAACACAGAATGCAAGTTTCTACCCTAAGCATGTTACGTACACAATTGATAGTTCAAGAACACTACTCTAAAATATCCTAGCCTCAAGAATTGGCTCAATAAGTGGAAAACTTATGCATATTACTCAATCAAGGACATAATACACATCACCCACATTCATCAAATATGTGCCCTAACAATAAGAGAGTTACCCATAATCACTCACAATAATTTAATTTATCACAATGGGTACAAGAATCAAGTTTATCTCTCTTACAAAGAATTTAGAAGTTTCACTAGATGATCCATAGGTTTAACCTTAGTGTAGTACTCCACTAATATTAGAATGATGATGCTTAAGATAAAATAGGTCTTTTCGAGTTACAATGCAGGCTAAGGGATGGGTAGGAATAATTTTGGAATAGTGACTATCTTCCCTAAGCGCTTTAATAAACTAAATTATACAGTTAAAACCAATCTCCAATAAAAAAATTATACCATTTTTGTTTATCCTATTCTTTTGTTTTTACACCATCTTATTAAGCTTATTTACATATACTATGGTGGGAGGATTGTATGCAGAACTCATTCAGTTTGAATAATTTTTTATTCTTTTCATTACTCAACTCACCACCATAACAAAAAACAATTCTTTTGACCACCAATGAATATTACCTTGGGGCTTCAATTTCAGACTCCTTAACTTACTAATTCATACTAAAGCACTTAGGAGCTTTGAATAAGATTAAGGTTTAACAAAGAAGGGATTAAGCAAAACATGAGGCTTCCAAAGACAAAGATAAAGGATCAATGGGCCTTATGAGTATTATACACAAGGGTTGGTCAAAAAGAAGGTATAAAAAAGGCTGTCAAGGAAATGCCAAAATTATCTACTAAATCCATACTCTTTATTTTGTTGTGCACACACACTAGAAAAGTTCTATACATCACATACAACAAGGAAAATACAACCAACTCACACACATATGGCGTATTTTCAAATCACATAGGATCATCATAGACTCTCAACCAACCAATAACAGGAATTTAATATTAAGCCACCAAGTACAAGAGTCTTAATCATGGGCCTAGGACTCTCAAAAGTAGTAATTCACACAATCAACATACTTTGTTACCTTTAGAGGTTTTCCTTGAAGATCTTTACCACTCCCGAAGGTGATTGCCATGACTTTCTTTGAATTTTCTGTGTTAGCAGGCAACCCACCTTGTGGCCTAGTATTTACTGGATATTGGTTTTTCCCTATGTGCAACTCCAGACTTCTTGTGACCACTTGAATAATTTTTAAGTTTACAACAAACTGTGTCTGATTAATGAAGATCTTTTTTACCATCTCCTCCATATTGTTGATGCACTAATTTGGTTGGGTTTATGTATGTGGAGCGTTTCATGACTAATTTGGTGACTGAGTTTTCCACTTTATGTTGTAGGCAATACCTTAATTTTGCCATTTAGCATTTCCTACATACATCATAGATTTTGGATTTGAAGCACACATGGTTGTAGAATGGATACTATTTCTTCTTACCTCACACCAACCACTAATTTATTGAATTGCATTAATGGTTACGGTAGGCTGTGGAGCTCCTAATTTTATGTTGCTGAACTGAAGGTTGATCAAATTCTATAATTTAGACACTTGTGATGATAGGGCTGTGAATTGGTCACCTCTAGTAAACCTATAACTCTTTTTATGGAACTTCAGGAATTTGAATGCCACTCGAGATTTCCTTAAGCTATGTTATTCAACAATCTGTACAGCTCATTATAACTTAACTCCAGCGCTTAACCACCTATGGCTAAATCTAGAAAAATCTTTGTATTGTGATTAAGAGATTCTACAAAAGTATGAGCAAGTACATCATTCGACTTTTGGTGGTGTGGACAATCCAGGAGAAGGGCCTGAAGATTTCCCAAGCATTATATTGATTTTTATCAGGCTTCTATTTAAAACTCACTATCTCACTGCAAAGTCTCATAGTCTTGCCTGATGTAAAGAATCTAATGAGGAACCTCTGGTTAATTCATCCCATGATGTGATTAAACTGGCTAGCTCCATATTTAACCACATTTATACTTGTCAGAATAATTATAGTAGTGAGCTCAATGAATTTTTTTAGGTGAACCTATGGATCCTCGTATGAAATTCTTGCAAATTTTTCATTGCAAATGAATGCTTTCACAATGTTGTTCTTCAGCGCAAAATTTCCCCTAGTAGCCAATCTGTGAATGGGGAAGTCAAATTTGTCGGAAATGGGACTGCCACTTCTCGAGTAGTCCTATGCGCTACTTGTTGTTCGTCAGCAATCTATGCATGATTTTCTTGTTCTTCTTGGAATTCAAGAATTCATGGGAACGGGATTACTTATCAACTACATTAGTGAAAGTCTTATTCAGGTTCAGGGCTTCGTTCAACCAACTCCTTATCCCTTGCCAGCTTAACACTTTAAAAACCTTTTTGCTGCAATAAAAAAACTAAGACCAAGTGCAAAAACACCAAATAAATCTAAAAATAAAACTAAAATAAACAGTTTCCAAATAACAAGTCCCCGACAATGATGCCAAAAACTTGGCAGTGCCCAAGCGCATACACAAGTATACGTGGTCCACTAAGTAATATAGTGGCCTTCAAGAAAACTGAGGTATCGATCCCATAGAGACTCTATTTGGACACAATTTGATTTTAATTCATAGTTTAGATTCAATTGATACGAAAGTAACCAAAGAAAGTTTGGAAGTTATAATTGCAACGAAAGTAAACAAAGTGTAAAGTCAAGATCTTAAGACAATCAGTAGGAGAAAACCCTGGGTTGAAGCACTCTGAACAATCATATTATGCTATTGGTTTTCATTCATTAAATTTCTTATATTTATTGTTGATTCATAGGTTTAATTACACAATTATCATTTCCCAACCTCTAATCTATTACCTAAGTTGAACCTTAGACCCACATCGTTGAGCGGGGATATAATAATTCGCTAAAGATCTTACAAATATCATCCTACATATGAATCAAGTAAAGTATCTAAGTAAATCCTTGTCCTAGATACTAATTCAAGTTTCTTATCTTATGAAGAATCAAGAACCACACTCAGCTTATTCCCATGTTCTATCGCCCTATTCCCGCGCCCGAGTTCAGAAGGTTGACAATGGATGTATTCTAAGGGTCATGAATCCTTAAAATAGTTAAAATAATCACAAAAAACAACAAATATTGATAATAAAAGCAAACAAACTTAATCCATACCAATAATAATCATGTTCTAGTCTTCAACCCCAAAAAGAGGGAATTTAGCCACGCATAGTTATAATCGCAATTACAATGTTGTAATTAATGACTAAAAATATGTATGAACTTGATAAAATTAATAAAAATCTAATTATGAAGTTGTATCATCCCCTTGATCTTCAAAATATGTAAAAACGTGATACAACATACATAAATAGCATAAGGGTAAGCCAAGTCCGTGTAAGAGTGAAATTAGCTCGAAATGCCCAGGTGTGGAGTAGAGCATGCATCACACCCTCTATTACTATGGAATGGGGCATGCTTTGTAAAGTATATACCCTTGGAATAGATCATGCAACACATGCTAATCGCATGCACTCTGTGGAAGTTGTCTTCTGAAATTTTTCAAAGGCAAGGGAGCACTAAAATTAGCCCCCATTATGGGCTAATCGCCATTAGGATCACCAAATTCCAATTGGTTGTTATTTTGGATATATTACGAATCCATTGGTGTTTTTCACATGTCCATTTTCCCCTCCTACAATTCACACGAACCCAAGACATTGTAGGGGTCCAAAAGTGTGTCAATCTGTATATTGTGCCTTCGTTGAGCCATTCCGACCATTTTTGAGTTATTCTCACTTAATTTGAAGATCTTCTATTCTTAATATATCATAATAATCAGTTAAAAAGACATACTATAGTATTAGAAACAGTAATTTAGAGCGCAAAACAACATAACATCCAACACGACCAACTAGAATCACGAGCTAAGCATAGACTAATTTCACTTTGATCTTTAACGCATTGTTTTGACCCTTGGCTTGATCCAATTGACCCATGAGAATTATCAACATGTTTTTTAACATTTAAATATATATATGAAAATGATTTTTAACATTTTAAACACAATAGAATCCACCGGGATCAACTAGACAAGCACCTTTTTCAAATGAGTAATACTAGTTTTCCGAGTTGAACTGTAAATTAATGTTTTAGGTACAAAATTGTTTGAATCTAACTATTAAAATCATAAACACATGATTTAACACTTTCATACACATTTATCTTACTGTAAACCCATATAGAACATGAATCATCCTTAAAATACGGCTAAAAAGCCTAGCATAGTGACACTAGAGTGCATAAATACATCAAACATCAAATATAAGATTATGCCCATTTCCATATGGATGATATTTAATTATATGATCACTTAACTTAGTTTATACTCCTTGGGAAGAGTATGCCACCTCTTCTCCACGTGAGGTTTTCCGATAAGGAAACTATACATTGAACACTATGATAGCTCAGATAGTGTATGTCAGTTAGAAGAACCTCCCAACAGAAAAGATATATCACAATTGAAAAGCTTTTAGAAACTAATTGTAAAGTCTCACAGTTTTGTTTAGATATTTCTTTACATAAGACATTAGCTATTAAATTTCAGCTTTTAGTTTATAGATATTAAAGTAAGTCCTTTCTACATTTAGGCCATATTATTTATAGATAGAACACAAGTACAACTTTAGAACTAAGTGTTATGACTCACTAGATTTATACAACAAGATTTACTACTCATCATTATTATTCTCAGTTTTTCCATTATTGAAGATAATGTGATTCATCTACAATTAGCATGCATTCTTGTAAAAATTTATAATAATGTTGAGATAATGTTTTACTTATTAATTCACCCCCATATTCTGAGTACATTCCAAAAATATTGATCCATATATATGTCTATCTGATACATTGTCTAATAATGTAGATTCAGGTGCTCAGTTTTAGTATCATGAGTGATTTGGAGCATCTCCATCTAAATCCCAACAGTTGGTGAGTTCTCACAGTTTGGGGACCCAGTTATTTAGTTTTTTAACTTATTAGAGTAGTTGATTTAGTATTTTTAGGTAGTTCGAGTAAACAGGGGGCTTGTCCTAGTGGCTCTCTGGTTATTAGTAGTAGAGTCTTGTCAGACTGCTAGTTATGATTCAGATTTCTAAAGTTGTTTGTTCATACTTTTAAGTCTAATATTTTTAGTATCATGTTCAGATATTTTCATCTTAGCTCAGATAGAATTCTTCATTTTAGCTTTGATTATATATCTATAATTCTTTCTTATAAACTTTAGATATAGTAGAATATTAACAAGGTTAGCTTAAGTCTAATCGTAGTCTTAAGTATCGTGTGACATCTCAGGACCTATTTTTTAGGCGTTATGAATTAGTATCAGAGCATAATATTGTAAGAGTCCTAGGGAGTTAGACAAGTTGCGTTATGTAGAGTCTTGATTATGGGTGTAAAGCGCACCACATTTATGAGCAAGATACTAGGGGATGTTTTAGGAAATCATCCTATTCCTTCATTATCTAGCATTCTTACAGTGTCTCTATATACCATTAACTTTTACTCTTGCATGATAGTTGAATATGCCTCCTCACCAAGGTAATGCATACAGAAATGATAACTAGCCACCACAGCTCGCTGACCCTCTAAATGAAAATATATCCCACACTGAATTTCATGCCGCCTTTCAGGCATTAGCCTAAGTTGTAATGCCAATGTTCATGGCAACCATCAGGCGTCAGTCCCGTTTCTACAAAATGGGGATTTAGTAGAAGACAAAATTTGTGACTTCATGAGAATGAATCTGCCTAAGTTATTTGGGTCAAAAGCCAGTGAGGACCCACGACATTATTAGAGATGGTTTGTTGAGGGATTTTCTTCTATGGCATTCCCTATGTGAAGATTCACCCATAAAAAAGTTAACTTTTATTGGTCAGATCCTTGCGAGAAGATTTTTCAGGAGTTGAAAACTAGACTCACCGCAGCTTCTGTTTTGGCTTTTCCAGATGGTTCAAATTATTTCATAGTGTATTATGATGCATCCAGAGAAGGTTTGGATTGTGTCCTCATGCATCATGGTAAGGTCATAGCCTACACCTCCAGACAGCTTAAACCCCATGAGAAGAACTATACTACTCATGACCTTGAGTTAGTAGCCGTAGTATTTGGCTTAAACATTTAGAGGTACTATCTATATGAAGTTCATGTAGATGTGTTCACAGATCATAAGTTCCTTTAGTATGTCTTTTCTCAGAAAGATCTCAATCTTCATTAGAGAAGGTGATTAGAGCTCTTGAAAAATTATGACATGAGTGTTCTTTGTCATCTCATCAAGGATAACATAGTGGACGATAGTCTTAGTAGACTGTCTGTGGGTAGTTTGCTCATATTGAGGACAGTAAGAAAAAGTTGGCTTAGGAAGTCCATCAGCTTTCCAGACTAGGTGTTCTCTTAGTCGATACAGGGGAGGGTGATATATGGGTTCAGAGTAGTTCAAAATCATCTCTATTTTCTGAGGTAAAAGAAAAGCAAGATAGAGATCCCGATCTAGTTAAGTTGAAAGAGTCAGTCAAGTATCAAAAGGTTGAGATTTTCTCCCAAGGAAGAGATGGTGTATTATATTGTCAAAGTCGTCTGTTTGTTCCCGGTGTAGATGACTTGAGGAAGATAATTCTTACAGAAGAACATAATGCGCACTGCTCTATTTATATAGAGGCCATAAAGATGTACTGCACTTATGGGAGATCTATTGGTAGAGTGGGTTGAAGAGAGATGTGGCAGAGTCTATGGCTAAGTGCTGTACATGTCAGTAGGTTTAGATAGAGAATTAGAAGCCTAGTGAGTCCATGCAAGAGTTCAATATTCCTACTTGGAAGTTTGTAGAAGTGAACATGGACTTCGTGACGAGTTTACCTCATACACGTCATTAGCATGATTCAGTTTGGGTCATTATATCCAAATTAGGTTATTTCCTTCCAGTCCATACCACTTATTTAGCTAAAGATTATGCCAAACTCTATATCACAGATTTGGTCATATTGCATAGTTTTCTATTGTCTATTATCTTAGATAGAGGTACCCAGTTTACCTCTTATTTCTTGAAAGCATTCCAAAAGACTCTTGGTAACCGAGTTTATCTCAATACTGCCTTTCATCCTCAGACACATGGTAAAGTAGAAAGGATCATTGAGACCTTGGAATATATGTTAAGGGCGTGTCCAATTGATTTCAAGGGTAGTTGTGATAACCACTTGCCTTTGATTGAGTTTGCATACAGCAACCACTATTATTCTAGTATTCGGATGGCTCTATTCGAAGCTCTCTATGGTAGGAGATATAGATCTCTAGTTGGTTGTTTCGAAGTTATTGATGCCTCAGTTATAGGGCCTAAATTAGTATTGGATATCTTAGAAAATATCCAGTTGACCAGAGAAAGACTTCGAGCTGCTCAGAGACGATAGAAGTCTAATAAAGATGGGTGCAGAAAGAATCTCGAGTTTGAGATTGGTGATCATGTTTATGTAATGATATCTCTCATGAAGCGAGTGAAGAGTTTTGTCAAGAAGAGAAAGCTTAGTCCCTCATATATCCGTCCCTTCAAAATTCTCAGTCACTTCAGCAAAGTACCTTATGTTCTTGAATTGCCTTCAGATCTAGCATCAGTTCATCCAGTATTCCATGTCTCTTTGTTCAAGAAGTACGTAGGTGACCCAGCAGTTTTAGTCCCTATTCATAGCATAGATATTCAGAACAACCTCTCTTTCAAAGAGATTTCGGTCAAAATTGTTGAATATCAGACTTGCAGACTGAGGAACAAAGGAGTCTATCTAGTCAAAGTCCTTGGGAAAAATCAATCTGTTGAGGGAGATACTTGGGATGGAGAAGCATACATGCGTACCAAGTATGCTCACTTCTTCTATACTAATTAAGACTCATCCCAGGTAACAACTTTCCTTAAGACTTTTAATTTCTTGTTCAAATTTCAGCTATAACTTGGTGTCCAATTCATGTTTAGAATTCCATTATATACTTGGTATCAATTACCATTGCATAGTCATTCATACATTTATTTTTTAGTTCAGTCATGTATTCATGCATCAAATATGCATGTTCAGTTTGATGAGAAACTCATCTTATCAGTAATTCAATCATGCAGCCAAAAATCCATTATTCATGCATTAAATATGCATATTCTGCATAATAGATTTAGATTATCAGTTTTATCAGTCATGAATTCATGTTTCAATTGTTCATGTTCAGAATGTTCCTAAGGGGGAGATATTGTAATACCCCATACATCTACCTAGCATAAATTTATCCTGAAGATGTTAAATAGATGATTTATAGTTGAATACACTTTTATATATGTGGAATTTTTAATATTTTCACTTTTTATTTTGTGGGAAATTCAATAAGCTTTCCATAGATACCAAATTCGCCCAAATCCGACACTCGGGCGAAGAGTTAAAGCATTTTTAGTGAGATAGTGTACAACTTGAGCCATCAGCGCATCACAAAACCTGCTTAAATGGAAATTGTAAATTTCCAGTGTTGCTCCACGATAGTGGCATGTCTCGCAAAAGGCCCAGTTCATAATTAACTTTTTCCAATGTCCTAACACGTCGAGGTGAGATTTCTTGTTGCATCCAAGGTGGCAACGTGATTGTACCACATCGTGCCACTATTCAATTTTCTATTTTTCACTTTCTAGAGACACGGTGCAATAGCGCCGCGTAGTGCTAGCGGTCTATATCAAGAAATTTTCATAAAAATTAAAAGATGCGTACGGGGTTAAATAGGTCTTTTCTCATGATTTTATTCCACCCAGATGTTAGATTTAATCTCTAAAAATGTCCCTAGCTACTTATTATTTACTTTTTCTCCAATATCAAGAACATTATCTCTAAAGAAAATGGAACCCTAGCCCTTCAGAATCAAGATTAATCTCAAGAAATCAATCCAGGAACTCTAAGAAACTTCAAGGTTTCCTTTCTCAGTTATGCATAGTGTTCATTCATGGAATCATTTTGTCCATGAAGTCCAAGAATGAATTTTAGACTATGGATTCTGATATTCATGCTATGTGTTGATTATGTTCATGTGGTTGTTGTTGTATGATTCCCAAGTTGGAATCTTTGTGTGTCTTTATGAGAATATGTTAGCATGTGAGTTGAAAACCATGAATTTAGTTGGTTATGATATGTTAATTTTATGATTATGCCATGCCCTAAGTCATGCACCCTAAATGTTTGACAAAATGCCTAAGAGACTAGAAATTATATCATATAGCTCAATTGTAACTTAAGTGATGGATTCATATTTTACCCTTATGTTAAAATTACTCCCATGCTATTGATGTGCAATGAAGATGTTTGTTGAAATGCTCATGATGCTAGAATATGGAATTATTAAATTAATTATATGCATTCCTTCCATGTACAAGATTATGATAACCATGTACTTCATGAAATCCACAACTCATTATAATATGGATTGTGGATGTTGGTCGTGTATTCAAGAATGTAATGCCTTTTTATTTTCCTTTTATCGAGTCCGAGGGGTACTTGTACCCGATAATTTAGTTGTGTACCTAGAGCAGTGTCATGTTTTCATGATATCCTCAGTCAAGCCCGATTCAATATAATTCTATCAGTCATGTGACTCTAGAAAACTCAGTAAACTCAGTAGTCCTAGTACTCTCAGAAAGCTCAGTACTTCAGTAATATCAGTAGAATTCCGTCAGTCAATGGAACTCAATTAGCTCAGCCCAATTCAGTTTAGTTAATCATGTTTAGTGTCTTTTTGGATGGGAGTAGGATTTAGCACCGAGTGAACCTAAGGATGAGGACACACAATAACAATTGAGGGTGTGATCCTTAGAAGCAATCCTAGCATTCCAGAACTATCTAGCCAGCATAGGTTGAGACATCACCACTAATAGATAAAGGTTGATGAGGTGTATTCACACTGTCAGATGAGGATCCCACCGTTCTCTGTTGGGGACACTATCAAATGAGGGTAACCCACAACTTATCTTTACTAGTGGTGCAGTATTGCACCCTTCCAATTGGGGTTACATATTGTACCCCATCTTAGCTGTATTGCTTTATTTGGGGCATGTCGGTTAGATGACTACTTCCCAGAGTTACAGTTTAAAACTCAGTCTCAGTAATAGAACTCAGATAGTTCCTTAAAATTTTAGGACTTTCAGATACAGTTAACTCAGAATAGTACAAAACTCAGTTAGTTCTATTAGAACCTTGACTATCAGATATAGTCGCTTGGTATCATTTATATTAGTTATTAATGACTTATGTTATCAGTAATCAAACTCAGTTGTCAGTAGCTTTAAGAATTCTGTCACAGTCACTTATTCATACATGTATTCTTAAGTTTATGTTATACAGTTAGTTAGGATTGTTCATGCATTTGAACCCTTGCATTCAGCCTACCTTACTTGCATACCAGTATATTCAATCATACTGATGCATTTGTGCTATGGTGTTTTATACCATAGGTTCAAAAGCACGAGCTCCAGAGCTTCAGTAGCATTGCCGTTTCAGCAGTCAGAGTTAGCAGTTAGTCCTCATCCTTTGAAGACATGATCATTACCTTATTTATTCATTACTTAGTTTATGCCAGTAGTTGGAGTTTGTTGGGGAAATATCCCATCAACTTCTTATTCAGACAGTTTAGAGGTATTCAAACTACAATGTTTTCAGACATTTGTTTAGTTTTGGTATTATTGTACCACATCATTCAGATATTATTTTATCAGATATTTTCAATTGTAAATCTTATGGCATGTTGTATCCTACTATTTCCATATTTATACAGTATTTATGCAGTGTTCAGGTACATATATCAGTTATGAGTTAGCTTGTGGTTCTTCGGTGTCATAAGCACCATATAGCATTCCACGTACCAGATTTTGAGCGTTATAGTAAATTTATTACAAGAGCAGTTGGATTGGTAGTCAAGGAGTGTTGTAGTGCCGTACTTATTGAGGATGTGGATCTTTCTAGACTGATGATTCTTTCCCAACAAATTAAGGAAGAAAAGTTAAAGAAGAGAGAGAGGGGAAATAACAAGGCTAGAACTGGGCAGCTTGATTATGGCCAGACAGTATTTAGAGGGGGAAATCTTTCATTTTTTTCATTGTCGCTCATCTTTGTCAGCACTCTCATCTCCTAGTTCTCCTACCCCAGTTCGAGGAAGGAGTAGTGGGGTAAAAGTTTTATGTCCAGATCTTAGAATAGTGTGAGTGGAAAACCCAGTTACCCTTTATGTACTAAGTGTGGTAAGAATCATCTTAGTGAGTGTTTGTTGTGACAGAAAGGATGTTATGGTTGTGGTAAATTGGATCATGGAATCAAAGAGTGTCCGAATATTTTTGTGTTGTTAGATCCAGGGTCAAATGTCGCCTATGTTACCCCACTAGTTGCAAAAATTTTTGAAGTAGGTCTTGAAAAGCTTCCTAACCCCTTCTTTATTTCTAACCCAGTGGGTGAGTCAGTTGTTGCCAAGCAGATCAATAGAAAGTGTCTTATAAAGATATGGTTGACTTTGACCTTATTCTAGGCATGGATTGGCTCCGCACCTGTTATGCATCTATAGATTGTCATACCTGAGGGGTGAAGTTTTAGTTTCCTGATAAGCCAGTCTTTGAATGAAAAGGTAATTCAGTGTCTCCTAAGAGCCATTTTATATCCTATATTAAGGACAAAACATTGATCTCAAAAGGGTGCATCTATTATCTAGTTCGAGTCAAAGACACTAAAATTGAGACTCCAACAGTTCAGTTAGTTTGTGTAGTCAATGAATTTCCTGAAGTTTTTCTCAAAAAATTGCCAAGCGTACCTCCCAATAGGTAAATAGAATTTGGTATTGACCTTCTTCCAGATACTCAGCCAATTTCTATTCCTCCAAATCATATGGATCCAGCTGAGCTTAAGGAGTTAAAAGAATGCTTAAATACCTCTTAGATAAAGGCTTCATCAGGCCCAGTGTCTCTCCATGAGATGCTCCCTCCAATTCGTGCAAAAAAAATATGGTTCTTTGTGAATGTGCATTGACTATCATTAGTTGAATAAAGTCACAATCAAAAATAAATATCCTCTTCGTAGTATTGATAACTTATTCAACCAATTTCAATGAATAAGTTACTTCTCGAAGATAGACCTTAGATCTGGCTATCATCAACTTAGGGAATGTGATATTCCAAAGATAACTTTTAGAACCCGTTATGGTCATTTTGAATTTGTAGTCATGTATTTTGGGTTGATAAATACCACAGCAACTTTCGTGGACGTGATGGACAGAGTGTTTAAATAGTATTTGGACATATTTGTCATAGTCTTTATTCATAATATTCTTGTGTATTTTAATTATAATGATGACCATGCAGACCATCTTAGAATTGTGTTGAAAACAGTTATAGATCTCCAGTTGTTTGCCAAATTAAGTAAAATGTGAATTTTAGTTGAGATCAGTAGTTTTCCCCATTTATATTATTTCCAGTGAGGGCATTAGAGTTGATCCCTAAAAGACAGAACCAGTATGAAACTAGCCTAGACCTATCTCTCCGCACTATATTAGAAGTTTCCTAGGTTTAGCAGGCTATTACAGATGTTTTTTGAGGGTATTTCATCTATTATGTATCCCATGTCTAGATTAACTCAGAATAAAGTTAAGTTTCAGTGGTCAGATTCCTGTGAGAAGAGTTTTCAGGAGTTGAAGACTTGACTAACTTCATTCCCAGTTTTAGTGCTACCTAATGGTACAAATGGTTCATTGTCTATTGTGATGCTTCTAGAATAGATTTAGGTTTGCTTACTTGAGTGTGTTATATCATCTGGGAAAGGCTAATGTAGTGGCAAACGCCCTTAGTAGACTGTCTATAGGCAGTGTTTCTCATGTAAAGAATAATAAGAGAGAATTAGTTAGGGAGGTTCACTGATTAGTTATATTGGGAGTGTGGTTGGTTTACTCAGCTGAAATGAATGTTTTGGTCTAGAGTAGTTCAGAATCTTCTCTAGTTTCTGAAGTGAAAGAAAAGCAGGATAAGGATTTTGGTTTTGTCAAACTGAAGGGGTCAGTTAAATACCAAAAGGTAGAGGTTTTCTCCCAAGGGGGAGATGGTGTTTTGAGATACCAGAGTAGATTATGTGTGGACGATTTGAGGTGGAAAATTACGGAAACAGCGCATGGTGCGCGTTACTCTATTCATCAATGAGCCACAAAGATGTATTGCGATGTATGGGAAGTCTATTAGTGGAATGTTATGAAGAAAGATATCACAAAATTTGTAACCAAGTATGCAACTTTTCAATTGGTTAAGGAAGGGAACCATAGATCTGGTGGCATATTGCAGGAATTCGGTATTGCCACTTGGAGATGGGAAGACGTGAGCCTATACTTTGTGATAGGGTTACCCCATTCGCGTCATTAGCATGATTTGATTTGGGTTATTGTAGACAGATTAATAAAATCAACCTTTTTCTTGCCAGTTCACCCGTCCTAAACAACTAAAGATTATAATAAGCTGTATATCAGAGAGTTAGTTAGATTTGATGGAGTTCCTTGTCTATCATTTCAGATAGGAGTACCCAATTTACCTCTGAGTTTTGAAATGACTTTTAGATGGTTCTTTGTGCGCAAGCTCATCTTAGTTCAGCTTTTCAACTATAGACAGATGGTCCGGTAGACAGAACCATTCAGAATCTAGAGGATATGTTGAAAGCAAGTGTTCTTCATTTAAAAGATAGTTAGGATGACCATTTTCCGTTCATCAAGTTCACCTACAATAATAGTTACTATTCTAGTTTTAGATGGCCCCATTTGAAGCTCTGTATGGGCAGAGATATAGATCACCCATCAGTTGGTTCAAAGATAGTAAGTCTTCTTTGATTGGGCAAGATATGGTGTTTGAAGCAGTGAAGAAAGTTCATTTGATTCGAGAGCGATTGAAAGAATCTTAGAGTTGTCGGAAATCTTATGCAGACATAAGAAGGTGAGATCTTGAGTTTGAAGTCGATGAACTTGTGTATTTGAAGGTGCCACCTATCAAGGGGATGAAGATATTGGGAAAAAATGAATCTTAGCCCTTTATATCTGGGTCCCTACAGGATTTTGAGTAGTGTGTGGAAGGTAGAGTATAAGGTTAAGCTACCTATAGACTTGTGATTAGTTCATCCAGTGTTCCATGTATCATTATTGAACAAGTGTATGAACGATTTAGCTGTTGTAGTCCCCCTAGAAAGTACAGATACTTAGAATAGTCTTTCATACGAAGAATTTCTACTAGATATTCTTGATCACAAGACCCGTAGACTAAGAAACAAAGAAGTTCCCTTGGTCAAAGCTCTGTGACTAAATCAATCTGTTGAGGGTGCTACTTGGGAAGAAGAAGAAATGTGATCAAAGTATCCTCACCTCTCTCCACAATCTCAAATCTAACTTAAGGTAGCAGTCTTCCTTAATTAAATTCTTTTCCAATCTTAGTTTCAGCTCAATTTCAGCCATGTGATTAGCTTCATGTCAAGTTATGCGTATGCAGATTAGTTTAGTCGCTCAGTATGCTTTAGATTCAGTCATCCAATATTGTTTTACTTGTTCATAGTAGTATATAGTCTCAGTTCCTCAGTATCCTAAGTTTCATACCACATACTTTTCTTAGTGTCGTTTAGCTCCTAATGTGTCGAAGGTCAACTAAAAAAAGTATAATCCTGATACGTGTAGAATTTTCAAGATCTAGACCCACCAAATGGTAGATGATTGAATTAGCTTTCCAACAATAACACTTTCCCTTAAATTTGATACTCAAGTGAGAAGTTATGTCCTTTTTAGTGAATAATTAAATTCCACTGCGATAGCACCATGTCGCGGTGAAAGGCGGATTTGCAATTGCCCCTTTTGCAATGAAGCACCATGATTATGCCACATCGAGGTGAGGTCCAAAATAACATTTGTCCCTTTCCAGTTGCTCACTACAATTAGCCGATATCGTTCCAGCATTCAAGATGGGACAAACACCGCATTGCAGAAGAGTGCAAAGTGACACTCTTCCTTTTCCAGTGATGCAACATGATTACTCCGCGTTGCGCCAGATCCCAAAATGGCACTCGTCCCTTTTCTAGTAAGCCACCTCTATGACGCTGCATCGCGGTGGAGTGTTCAATCGGGATTCCAGTTATGAATTAATTTTTCCAAAGGGCAACTTAGTCTTTTCCCAAGCCCCCAAATCCTGAAAAACAGTGAATTAAACCTATTCTAAGCATATTACGATTACTTTTCATCAAATTACTCTCCAAGAAAACCCTAGAACCTCAATATCAAATCCTCAAGAAACCCAAATTTCCGTATTATTTTTCTAAGATAACCCAAAATTCAAGATTCCCAATTCAAGATCCTCAAGAAACAATCTTCAAGAGCACAAATAGGAACTCAAAGTTCAAACTTCTTCATTCATTCATAAATTAAGGTATGTGGGGTAATAAACAAGGATAATTTTTTCATCCTTGTTCCCAAAATTAGATTTAAAGTTGAATTTTATATGAATTACAAGAATTTCAGTAAAGGGTTTGTACCCATTCATTATTATTTGAAGATCATGAGATTACAAGTGATTTAGATGTTGAATTGCATGTCTACTTTCATATTTATGCGTGTGACATTATCTTCCAAATTTAGCATTAAATCATCAAGATTTTCATTATTTAGCATGAACTTTATTATGATTTTACATGAAATTGATGCATGGGTTATCAAGCCCTAGTTTGGTTGTTCATATTTCAGGAATATTATGCTTTTAAGCATCTCGTGATTAGTTTATATTAATATTTTGAACAAAGATTTGATCGTTTGATCCTCAACTTAGATATGGAATCCACGTTATATTTTCATTACAGTTCATAGTAAACAAATACATAATTGGTTTTCATTGAAAACACTTAGACCAATTTTAAAAGTGAATTTCCTATAGAATGAGCATACAAATTAAAGGGAGTAGTATTTAGCACCGAGTTGGGTATATGTTCCGATATAATGTATAGATAATGTCAGTTTAGCTCAGACCGATTTCCACATTTTAGCTTGGACTATATATCTTTATTTCATTATTATGAGTTTCAGATTTAGCAGAAGGCTTACAGGGTTAGCTTAAGGCAACTCGTAGTCTTGAGCACTGTGTGACATTTTGGGACCTATTTTCGAGGCGTTACATATCTCCATTCAACTCATATGGAGTTTTGTATGACCTTAGACAGAAAATGATCTTGAAAATACTATTAATCATCTGACTTAGGCTCTTAATCCATTAGCACAACATACAGCTAGTACACTTGAGTCGTATGGTTACCAGAGAGTTCAAAAACATAGGAAATTTCTAAGGGTCAAAACTTAGGGTATTTCAATTCTCCCTCACTTGGACCATCGATCCTTGAATGATGGAACAAGGCATGGCTAGAATGATTTAAACGTAAAACACCCCTACTCTTAACTTTAACCAAGTTAGAAAACAAGGATGCAAGTAAATCAATCTTTTCTTTAAATAAGGTAGTAAACAAAGAAGGGCTGAAGAACACCTACTTTAAGCATGATTATCTGAAATGGAGAGAAAAAGTTGGTAGTTGGACTCCATATCCCCTCCATATCTACACAAAGCTATTTCCTCCCTAGCCAATACATATAATATCCCTTAAATATGTCTATACTCTCTACAAAGTTTTCAACAATGAAGACAACACCCCTCTATTTCAACCTCCCAACATCCTCCCATGAACACATAACTACGAGGGCCTAAGTACTGCTGCGTATCCATCCCATGTTAAAGACTAACTTTGAGTTAAGGTGCAAGTGAAAGCTATGGGACCCTATACTATACACTGCCCTGATAATACTACCCCGTCTATCCATATATTAAAGAGTTATGGCTTCATAACACAATGGTTTTGTATTTATCAGTCACCATGCTCCGTCTTATCTTTACTACACCCATTGAATGGATTTACTCCCAAAACTAACACCCTTAATTACTATCAGAAAGGTTTTCACCATGCCCCCCTCTATAACTATTTCATATGACAACAATCATTATATTCTTCCTTCTACACTTATAACCATAGCTCTAGTAGTTTCCTAAGGATTTCAGAACAAATAACATCTACTCTCTCATCCAGCCCATTAGTAAGCTTCCAAAGGTACACCATACTAAGATAAGAAAGGTCACTGTGGAAATAAAGTATGCAAATCAAGATAGTGGTGGGGTTACCCCCTAATTATCAGTCCTATATGTCATACTACCCAAGGCGAGACTTGTGAGATAAGTCACGGTACAATAGGTACGAGGTATTCTAGAGCAACTACCTAGGTTATATATGAAGGATTACTCGGAAATTAGAACACCATAGTACGAGTCCTTAGAACTGGGAACCAGAAGAAACACGACTACATACAACATAGGTAGTTTAACATAAAGGTGAGATTCATATTCAGGGAACAAAGCCTACATTGTTGCTTAAAACTAGTATATCTTGGAACTAGGCATGACGTGATACATGAATATATGGGTCATAAGTATCATGGCTTAGAGCATGAACACTTGGAAGCTTGGATTTCTGAGGACCATTATTGCCTTTGATTCAAGGGTTGAAGTATAGACTGACGTGGCACATGGAAAGCAAACCTTAGGCATAAGTAATATTAGAATGTGTGCAACACTAGTAGAGTTCCCTTTTAATCAAAAAAGGAGGAAATCACTAGGAGTAAATTCATCCCAACTTTCCCTTGACCTCACCGCTATAAGAAAATGTAAGATTAGCCCTTTGAGCTAAATCTTACTACACCTACTAGTACAATAGTTTGCTCTAAGGCGTATCGCTATGGACATGCAGAAGGGACACTTGGATCTTTTATACTTAAAAGATCATCAACCCATATTCTACTTGTGGTCCAGCATAGCGTCACAAACCCAATGCCCTAACCCATTCAATAACCTACCCCTAATCAATCAGTTCAAGTTGGACTTTCAGCCTTTATATCACAACTTTTCCCTCTCATATATTCCTTAAGTTATTAACCTAATTCCTTTTGCACACCTTCCTAAGCTTACCTATCTAACCCAACAATTCTCGCATTGCTGTCCTTGAGCTGACATACTTCATTCACCAAAATCAATATTTGAGAATCAAACTTGGTGTCTATCAACCATCATGCACTACCAACTGAGTACCCCATGAAAAATATATATACAGTCCACCCTAGGAGGAGGTCACCCCAAATTCCTTATCCACCTACCAGTAACCAATACATATTTGGAGGAAACCATCCCTCTTATACAAAAAAAGAACAAAAGCACCCCACGTGGCCATGTTAGAATGGATAAAACACTTGTCTAAAAGATTCATTATCTGCTACTTAAGATTCTTCAACTCAGCTGGGCAATTCTATACGAGGCAATAGAAATAGGACAAGTTTTTGGAACATGATCAATCCAAACTCAATTTCCCTATTAGGACACCAGGAAGGTCATCGGGGAAGACCTCGAGAATTTCATGCATCACAGAGATAGAATACAAAGAAAGATCCTCCATAATAGAATCATTAACTCAAACCAGATAATAGAGAAACCCTTTCGAGATTAACCACTAAGATCTAAAATATTTTATGAAATTCCCCTTAGAAGCTTGGGAACCACCCTCCAACTTAGCAATTGGCTCATTGGACAATTCAAACATGGCTTTTTGGGTTTGATAATCTAGAGATGCATAGAATGAGTGCAACCAATCAACCCCTAATATGACATCAAAATCAACCTTTTCTAATTCAAATAGATCCACTAAAGTCTTACAACCAACCACTTATATGACACAACTCCTATAGACTTCTAGTCATTATAGAGTCATCTATCGGTGTAGAAACAAAAAAGGCTTCGGTATAAACTTAAGAGCAATACCAAAATACACACCCACAAATGGGGCAACATAAGAAATAGTGGACCCAAAATAAAGTAAATAGAACACATCATGAGAAAAGAGTTGCAGTGCACCAGTAATGACATCATATGATGCCTCGAACTCCTATCGTGTAGTGAAATCATACGAATGGTCCTGGCCAGTGCCTAAGCATAAAGTAACACCTCTTGGTATATAATATAAGGAGGTGGTAACTAGGATCCTATTTTCCCTAGTGGTAATCCTTTTGGGACACTCCCAATGCATGTGACCCAACTGATTAAAACTAAAACACCATTTCTCCTCTTATAGAAATCTCCATGGTGCAACAGACTATAAAACTAGCAGGGAGAATAAGGTGGGGCTGACTGAGCTCTACTAGCACAACAACGATAATCATTGGAAAACGGAGGATAAGGGACACTAACATCCATCTAATAACTTCCTAGATTCCCTTGCTCAGACCACTGTCCACTACCTCTACCGCTATTTCTCTAATCCTTTCCCAGTTTGAATATTAGGACTTTTTGCTCTAACTATTTTGTGACCCTGCCTTATTCTTTCTCACACTAATAAGACAAGACTTTCCTGATAAATATGTCACTATCTAGGTTAACAGCTGAATAAAACATTGAAAATCGGTATTGGTAATATCTCCTTGGGGTGACTGATCATGAGTGCTACTTTTTAGAGTTGGGTCAGTGAAAACCAATGGAACTCCATTGGAAAATGAGAAGCAATAACCCCAGATCGGGTTTGTACCCCATGACTTAGATGAGATTCATCAACGTCATCCTTGAATAGGAAAGGTGATTTTCTATATGCTTTAGATCATTGGAAAGACATGATTTGAAAAGCGAACAAAAGAAGATTTAGGGGACAGTTCAATAACTTAGAATCTGTATCCTGAAAATAGTACAACAAGAAATTAAAGCATTCCTAGATGCTTCATAGCCTCTCCCTTATAAGTAGGGCACGCTACACACCCATAAAAAAGACTCTACTAGACATATCTTTATACACAACACATAACATTGTAACCTAGGCTCTGATACAACCTGACATGACCCAAACCAGGGCCTCATTATTCGGGTATCTCAGGTCTGAACAGGATCCGAGACCACCCCCTATATTAAATCTAATTAACCAATATATGAACCGTGTCAGATGAACTCCGAACATATAAAAAGATAGAGTGTTAAAGTTTTTATAACTTTGGTATAAGCATAAAACCAAGACCAACCAAAAAAATTCATACCGTCTAAACCAAACCAAACCATAATATACCGTATTCCATAGTTGTCCATGCAAATCCACTAAACAATATCAAAGAATATCTAGTTGGGACATGCACCTAACCATACCCAAAAATAATTCTCAATAGAATAATAAAAGCATAAGATAAACCATAACATGAAATGGTCCTTTCTAAGAATGAAAGCTCACTACTTCAGTTTGACCCAATCTGTCTCCAAATCTCCAAGTGATTATGTAGGAGGTATGATAGTATGGCCGATTCCTAACTCGCATTGGTATATATCGCTTGAAGATGAGTTAGCAAGTGAATGCTTGAATTTTCTTACTAACATTCACCTATACCATTTAAAGAAGTAGAGGAAGGTTATTATCAATATCCCAAATCGCATTGAGGTCTAATCCATATGGAGTGAAAATTAAACTTCAAATTCTATGGGTACTTTAATTACTAAAAGGGTACCCAAAGTGTAAACAAAATGCAACACATAAAATAAAATTAGAGGGAGTTGGTTTAGAGTCAGAATTTTATCAATCTTGAGTCACACAAAAAGTTACAAAAACACTTTCTACATGGAATTCTGTTCTAAAGGATATCTTTGGATTATGTCTACCTAAACGCAAAGTGTGTGTGGTATCATGATATTTTAACATAAAAGATAGTCGTTGAGTATGAGATAGGCCAGGTGAAAAGTCTTTGGAGTTCGTTTGTCTACAAAACCTTAATGATTTCACCCATTGTCTCGTTTGATCACCTAACATGTGTGTCCTTAATAGTCACCAAAAACCTCAATCGGACATCCCTATTTCTAGGATGATACCCATGGCATGGCTCACTCTCCATTACACTTATTTATAAGATTGTAAAAAGAAGTAAACCACAAGATCAATTGTCCAGCATTTCCTTGTACCCCTATAGACCTTTTTTCAATGATGCTATGGGTTACCAAAGGTTAACCCTCATCCTTCTTTCAAGGATGATACAGGTTTTCATGAGTTTAGGGTTTTCACCCATCAAGCCCATTTGGATATATGGGGTTTCCACCCATAAATTCCAACTATTAAGCTCAAGAAAATGGTGTAATCCATAATCAACAGTTAAAAGTTGTGTAAACCCATCAACACCCATAGCACAAATAGCACTTAAGTTCAACATAATCCTAAGAATAGAGAAATTAGCTACTCATGAAGTGAAAAAGAAGAAATATACCAAATAATTCATTTATTGCATCTAGAACAATGTAAATTAAAGAAAATCTTCAATTCACACTTCAAGTTCACCAATTTTCTCTTGAAATTCTAAATACACAAAGAGAAGATGTTTTTGCCCCAAAATCTAGTGTTCTACTTGTTTTTACAATTTTTTCTTCCTCTTCAATTATGTACACAAAAAGAAAAGGTTGGGTTTGATATGGAAATTTGAATCATCTCTGCCATTTAACTGAATTTCCCTTGCTCATTAATCCTGCTAGGGCGCAATCGCAGAGGCTTCTCCATAATCTTGAAGAATGCAACCGCAGTCGTAGCTGTGTGATCGCAAGCTTTGTTGCGATCACAGTTAGATATATGGGATTGTAGTATGTTGACATACTTGACTATTTGTGATCACGGCAACTAAGGATATGTCTTTTCTAGTTCCTTCAACTGCACTTCTTTTCTTGTTTTGAGCTCTATTAGCACTAATCCACATCTTTTTTTCTTCATTTGAGATCTATTAGCACCAATCCATATATTTCCTTCTCCTCACCGTTGAGCCAGCAATAATGTGGATATTATTGAATTCAATCACAATTATGTGTCAATTATTCATTCAAAACATGATAATATGCATGTATATAGAGTTCAAATGAGTTGTAAATTAACTACTCATCAACACCCCAACTTGAAGCTTTGCTTTTCCTCAAGCAATCACTACCTTTGACCATGAGGCAATGCAAATTTAAGACCAAATTAGATGTCCTAATGATCACAACAACTTTAATCTTAGTCACCATCATAAGTAGCACTTTACACATGGGTCAAGTTGTTCTCATTACACCCGTCAACGTAAAATGCAATATTCAAGAAAGAAAAAGACTTTATAGAGCAACAACGGAATTATAACCGTTACTCTTGAAGTGACATGCCTTTTGACCATAACTACACTATAATTCCTTTGCCACTTTTCTCAGAGGATGAAAAAAATCACCCACCTCTACTCGTTCACATGCCTCCCCTCAAGAAAGAAAGTATCAGACACCAAGCTAAAAAATATGCATCGAGGAATTTAAGTGCAAAACTCTTTCCCACAAAGAACTCTCTATGCTAACAAATACCATGCCATAGGTTGCCCCAATTTTCAATTGCCACTACAATGAAAATACTAATTTGGGAATCACAAAGAGATGTTTGAACTTGGAACATAGATTAGGGGTGGCGTAGGATATATTTTAGGAACAACATGCCTAAACCCTTCTTGAACATCTACTTCACCATATTCTATCCAAATTTTGATCATGGGCCACTTCTTCTGTTATCACTCTTTACACATTTGGATACTTTATATTTTCTTAGTTCACCTATTTTTCTTTTCATTTCTTTTTCATGCACACTTTGTAATTCTCTTTCCTTTGTTGGATCCTTTTTTTCTCATTCATTTGTTCTCAATGTTTAAGCTTAAAGGAACTTACTTACAACTTCGTGGCTTAAATTTACCTCTTTCAATCATCACAACCCCCAACATAGGCTTTTAGCCACAAGTTATAATTTTATGTTCAAAGAGGATAGGGTTCGAAAGAAGCATAATGATTGAAAGGTTCTCGGCTTATAATGTGTTTGCCAAAGAAGGTATAAAGGATCAATATGGGTGACTAGGGATAATAGCTACATAAGGGTAGGTATTTAAGGTTAAAATGAACTACAAATGTCGCAATGATGGCTTAAGATTATCTCCCCAACCAAGTAAAATCAAAATTAGCCTTGAGAGACTAGTGGGGAAAGTTCTAGATATTACAAGTACAAATGAGATTTGGAAAAATAACCTCACCACTCATGGTAGGTGAACTCACCGAGGAGGCTCAATTTTCCCCTCATGTTTGAGGCAAAAAAGGGCTATCAATCAATATGCACAAGCTAATGATTTTGGAGTCATGAAAAGAGAAAAAGTTTTGTTACAAAGTTACTCACATCCATGCCCTTGTTTTTTTTTTGAAAAAAATTGAACAGACAGGGTGCTCAGTTTGCATGGTCACCACGCACAATTTGCTAATTAAGGTAACAACTCAAGCTTTTTCCTCACATTTTGGATTTCATATAGGCAACCCAACCATATGGCTACTCAATATATGGCTATTCAATTTTTTCCATATACATGTATATTATTCCAACTCCAAAACGCCATAGGTACTTAGACTTCCCTTGTATTTTTGTCCTTGATGCCACAGGTACTCAGACTTTCCCTGCATCTTTGACTCAACACTCAGTCCCAAAGTTTTCCCCTTAAGAATGTCATCACTCAATCCATCATAGGGAAAAGACCATGCAAAAATTATAAAACAAATGTAGCCTTTGCACACCCCCAACTTAGGGACCTGAAGTGCCCTCACTGAAACTAAATTAAGAAGTACAAATGGTAGAAGTGACTCTTTGAGTAGCAATCTTACTATCTTTCAAATGCAGCAATCATGATAGGGGATCTACAGTCATGGTAACCGAGGTTGAAATCCCCTGTTTTTGCTCTGTTTCTTGATTTCTTGCACAACTACTATCTACCAGCTCTATTTTCCCCTATATTTCTGGGCATTGATTTGAGTTAAAAACACCTACCAAATTTAACATCGCGGGATGATACCCCTTCTTCACCAAGTGGCATCTTTGAAATGGAGAACTTCTACTTTGGAGGCCACAGGACCTTTCAGATTGTAGTGCTTCACCCTTTGAACATTCACTACAAATTTCTTCATTTCATGATTTTCTATTTGAGTGGCACCGCTAGGGTAGACGTTAGAGATCAGAAATAGTTTCAACAATTTAGAATAAAGCTTCCTCGCAAAAAGTTTCAAATTAGAGTTGTAAAGGA
The DNA here is from genome assembly GCF_002878395.1 of Capsicum annuum. NCBI lineage: Eukaryota > Viridiplantae > Streptophyta > Magnoliopsida > Solanales > Solanaceae > Capsicum > Capsicum annuum. The sequence continues at coordinate 89,097,737 of NC_061114.1, read as the reverse complement.
GTACACTTTCTCCGACATAGAATTCCCATCTTAATATTCAATCATCGTGCCATTTCTTCATTTTATCCTTAAACAATGTGGAGCTCTCATAAGCCATGAGTCAGAAATCTTCCAACTCGTATAGTTTTGTAACTGTCCCCTTGGAGGCTTCTCCCCAATTCACCTTATATCTCTTTAAAGCCACATGGATTTATTGTCAAGCTTGATAGGCAAATGACATGCTTTTTCAAATATCAATTGGTAGGGGGACATGCTATTTGGGGTTTTGTAGGCCATTCTATAATTCCAAAGTACCTCATCAAGCAGTCATGCCCAATCGGTGGGGCCTATATTCACCATTTTCTCAAGTATTATTTTGATTTCTCGATTTTAAACATTAACTTGGCCACTCATTTGGGGGTGATATAGGGTAGCTACATTGTGCTTTACTCCATACTTGTCAAGAAGGGCCCCAAATGCTCGATTACAAAAATGTGAGCCTCCATCTCTAATGATGGCACACGATTTTCCAAACCTTGTGAAGATTCTCTTTTTCAATAACGAGGTAACACTCTTGCTCTTATTTTTTGGGAGTGCCATGAGTTTCACCCATTTATAAACATATTGAATCGCCACCAATATGAAAAAAGTACATATTGGTGGCAATTGACTAAGGCACTCAAAGAGTTCCACTTAGAGGTTTGGTTTGGGGGAATTTCATGTCTTATTGAGATACCACCTTGTATTTTGCATTAGTGACAAGATTTTGTCCACTTAATGGCATCCTTATGAATGGAGGGGAAATAATACCCACATTGATGGATTTTGGCAGAGGTACGGGTCCCTTCATGGTGACCATCATAAGGTTAGGAGAGACAAGCTTCAAGGTTTTCATTTATCTCGATCTCCATAATACACCACCTAATAGCACCATCGGCGCACTCCCAAAATAGGAATGACTCTTCCAAAAAATAACTCTTAGCACCAAACAAGAACTGTTTCTTTGGTGGTAGCTAATCCCCTCGGTAAGTACACCATTAGCTACATAATTGGCATAGTCAGCATACCATGGTGCATTTCTTATTCAATTGACATAACTAATTCATTGGTAAAGGAATCGTCAATTTCAATTCCTCTATGCCTGTTATTATTAGCTTAAAGACGCAAGAGATAGTCAGTTACTTGGTTTTTGCACCCCTTTCGATCTTTTACCTAAAACTTGAATTCTTGCTAGAGTAAAATAGATATAATTATGCCTAGGTTTGCTTTCTTCTTGGCCAAATGGTACTTAAGTGCGGCATGATCCTTGTGCACCAATACTTTATATCCTAACAAGTAGGCATAAAATCTTTCAAAAGTATATATAATTGCCAGCAACTCTTGTTCAGTAATGGTGTAGATACATTGAGCATCATTCAAGGTTTTACTTAAATAATAGATAGGATGAAGAGTTTTTGCTTGCATGGACCTAACACCAGACCCAATGCAATCCCACTTGAATTACATATTACCTCAAAAGGGGATGATGACATGACCCAACCCCGAGCCTTGTGATAATCGACACCCCAAGTCCAACCACGACCAGGGACCGCCCCCTATTACCCAACCCAACAACCTTCATCCAACCTTAGGTGGGCTGGATTTCAAACATATGAAAAGATAACATTATTGTTCTTATTAAGACTCTAGGATAGGGTCACAACCGTAACCAACCCAATCGAGTAGAACCGTTCTGCACAAACCGCCCAACCATACCAAATCAAACAATAGGACATAAAACATCATGAATCCCAAAACATAATAGGATTAATCTCAAAATATAATATGATGGAACAGTGAGAAATCCTGTGATGTGGTCTCATCCCACCAGCCTATTCCAATGACAAGGCCAATACTGATCCTTCCCTTTACGATACCTAAAAGTACCACAAATGGTGTATCTGAAAGAGTAAAAAATATCCTGTTGGGACATGCCCCTAACCATGGCAAAACCAACATCCTAAGGAAGGAAAAAGTGTTTAAAGATATCCATGACATCAAATGATGCCTCCCAAAAACATTTAAGCTCACCACTTCAGTCCTAATGCTGATACCGGATCTGTGTGTTAAATAGGAGAAGTAGAATGGCCGATTTCTTATACCGAAGAGTTAATCGAAAGAAATAACCAAGAAAAGCCCCCAAAGAAATCCTATTATTGAAACCCTAGCTCTCTCTCCACAAAAGCTCTTGATAGAATTATGGGGTGTTTTGGAATATTTTGTAAGTGTTAATGAATAGAATTATAGGGAAAACAGCCTCCAAAGTGTATTAAAAGTTGTGGGTCTTAATTAGGGTAAGTAGGAAAATGTCTAGAATACCCCCTTTTAATCCTTTAATAACCCGTTGTTGGGATACGTTTGACCCATACGAGTTGTAACCACCACTCGTATCCAAGCATCAACCCTTGGATAAAAATCTATCTAATATACGACTCATATAACTAAGTTGTGACTTCAACATACAATCCGTAACCATAACTCATATCCCTGGCAGAATAAAATACTAGGAGGACCAAACACCTTTCGCTATAGAGTCCTTATTACAAATCTGACCTATCCCTATGAATTATACCCCTAAGTCGTACCCATTCGAGTAACAAAAACTATCCCACCAACTAAGACTAGTCAGCATATGACAAGACCATACCACTCGTACCCAACATACGGCTCGTACCTATGATTCATAGTGGGTCCAAAGAACGGAGTTCCAGGAAATTTTCTAAGGGTCAAAACCCAGGATGTTTCAGTCTCCCCCACTAGGAACATTCGTCCCCTAATGACGAACAAGGTAGGGGTAACAACACACAGAGTCATTTGCATTATCAAACATCCCTTTAAAAAAGTTTGAAAACAAAGAGGCATAGATATAAATCTTGTTTTTAAAGAACTCAGAAAATAAAGATGTGTTGAGGACACATACCTTCCGCATGAATCACAAGAGAAAAAAATAGATGTAGATATTTTCACTTCATGTCCTCTTCCACTTCCCAAGTAGCTTTTTCCACCTTATGGTTTCTCCATAGAACGTTAATTGAAGCCACATCCTTGGTCCGTAACTAACAAAATTTCCTATATAATATCTCAATCGGGACTCTTCATAAGATAGAAAAACCAAAATACCCAATCCTTCCAATGGAACAAACAAAGAAGGATCACCAAGATATTTCCTCAACATGGAAAAATGAAAGAACGAATGAACTATATTTAAGCTAGATGGCAACTCTAACGCAAAAGCAACATTGCCAACTCTACTCAAAATTACACAAAGACTAATGAACTGAGGACTGAGTTTCTTTTTTTTACCAAACCACACCACTCCTTACATTGGAGCCACCTTATCCCCAACCTTAAACTCCAAGTCTCTATGCCTAACATCTGCAAAGGACTTTTGGTGACTTTGGGCAGCTTTAAGCCTATCTTGAATCACCTTGACCTTCTTCATCACTAGATAGACCAAATTCGGAGCAAACATATCTGAATCCCCAAGCTCAAACCACCCAATAAATCTACACTTCCTACCATACAATGCCTTAATAGAGGTCATACCAATGCTTGAATGGTAGCTATTGTTGTAAGAAAACTCCACCAAAGGTTGATACTCAACCCAACTGCCAGTATAGTTAATCACATAGGCTCAAAGCATATCCTCCAATATCTAAATAGTTCTCTCTGCTTGCCCATCCGACTGCGGATGAAAAGTAGTACTCAGACTAACTTTAGTCACCATCCATTTTTGGAAAGACCGCTAGAAGTTAGACGTAAACTGTGTACCACGATCGGAGATTATTAAAATAGGAACCTCATGCAGCTTCACAATATCTGAAGAAAAAACCTCGCATAATCCTCAACCAAAAAGTAGTATACACTGATAGAGGTTCAGAGCATATTTCTTTACGAACATATTCCCTTGCCTGAGGTTCAGAAACACCTCCATCTTAGCTTTTCTCAACTATTAAGGAAAGAACCAATCAAAGGTGGCATTAGAAAAGTCATCCCGTAACCCTTCCTCATCCATATCACCTCTATCTCTATCCCACTCCCTATACCACTGATAAAAAACATCCTCGAGTTGATAAGCAGGAATGTTAAACCCCTCTACATTAGTAGCCTACATCACCTAAAGCATTTTTTTCATCTCATCCAAAAAGCCATATGGATCCTCCTCCACCTTTAACTAGTAAAAGTTAGAGGACCCATCCTTATAAATTGACTAACCCTTGTGGCCTCAACAGATAAATCACCAGTCGCACCCTGCTCAGCCTGAGAAACAATCAATTGGGTAATAATATGGATAGATTGAAAAAATTTTGCATTCATCACATTGCCCTGATGGACCAAAGGAGAACTACCTAGAATATAAAGAACTCCAGCAATATCAAGAATACGATTGTAAGATCAAAGATTTACTTTAAACGTATGTTGTATCCCTTATGCATTATCCCTAAATGGGATGGAAGAATTTTCTTATGTTCCAAATCAAGGAGGAATGATATGAAAGATGAAAAAACAAGGATTAGAAGATATTCCAAGATTGTAAACTCAAGCTTGAAGATAGAATACCTAGAAAGTAAAACATTCCTAAATGGCTTGCAACCTCTGTCTTATAAGTATGGCGCGCTTCACACCTCAAAAAGAGATTCTACTCAACACGGTTTCGTGTACTTCCCAGTTGAGCATGAACCTAGGCTCTAATACCAACTTGAAATGACTTGACCCCAGGCCTTGTCGTAATATGCATCCCATGTTCAACTAGGATCGGGGACCACCTCCTGTTAGTCAACCCAACCACTTTTATCCATCCTTAGGTGGGAAGAATTTGCAACATCTAACAAGATAGCATTACTATTCTCATTAAGACTCTGAGATAGGGAAACAATTATGACTGGTCCAACCGAGTCCAACCGTACCGTACTAACTACCCAACCATACAAAATAAAACCATAGGCCATAAACCATAGAAAATACCAAAACATAATACGATTAATACGAAAATGTAATATGATAGAACAGTGAGAAATCTTATGATGTGGTGTCAGCCCACCAACCTATTCTAATGACAAGGCCGATACTAATATCAATTTTGCCCATACCAACCCCTAAAAGTACCACAAAGCCTCTATAAAAAACAATAAACAAATTCAGTTGGTACATGCCCACAACCATGGTGAAAACCCATTTCCAAAATAAAGGAAAAAGTCTAAAAAAATCCATAACATGAAATAATGCCTCCCTAAAGGATAGAAGTTCACCATTTTATTCCAAATACTGATGCCAAATCCGCATACTAAACAATAGGAGTAGAATATCCAATTTATTATACCAAAGAATTGATGGAAGGAAATCACCAAGACAAGCCCCCAAAGAAATCCTTTTGTTGAAACCTTCTCTCTCTTGCCCCTAAAGCTCTTGAGATAATTATGGAGTATTTTGGAATAGTTTCTAAAATGAATAGAATAATAGGGTAAATAACCTCCAAATTTTATTAAAAGTGGTGAGTCATAATTAGGGTAAGTAGGAAAATATCCAGAATACCCCCACTTAAATCTTAAGAAAACCACCGCAAGGATACGATTGACCAATATGAGTCATACCTTTTTATATGATTGGTACCGACCACTTGTATCAAAGCCTCAACCATTGAATCAAATATTGTCTAGTATACAACTCATCCAACCAAGTCATAATCACAGTAAACTATTCGTACCCATAACCCGTATCCCTAGAAAAATAAATACCAGCTGGATGAAATGCGTTCCACCATATGAGTTCTTGATACAACTCATACCAATCCATATGGCTCATACCCCTAAGTTGTAATAATACCAGTGACCAAGGACATCCCACTAACTAACACCTGTCAACATATGACTAGACCATACCACTAGTACCATAGCATACAACTCATAGCCATAAGTTGTATTGGGTCTGTGAACAGAATTCCAGGAAATTTTCTAAGTGTCAAAACCCAGGATATTTTAGATGACCAATTCGGGGCCACAATGATTGGGGTCGAAATAAGAAATTCCTTGAGGAGATCAAAGGATTTAAAAAATGCGTTATCAATGTTTAATTTAGCTACTTATAAAGGATTTTACACATCCGATGAGCTATATTAGATAAAATCCTTAATAAAATGTTGATAAAATTTAGCATATCCAAGAAAGATCCTAACACATTTTACTTATACGAGGGGTGGTTTCTTGGAAATTAGTTCTACCTTGGCTTGATTGACTTGAATACCTTTTCTCGATATCTTTTGGCCCAAGACAATACCTTCCTTGACCATGAAATGACATTTTTCCAAATTTGGGACAAGGTTGGTTTCCAAGCATCTTTCAAGCACCATGATTAGATTTTGAAGACATTATTCAAATAAGCTCCCCACCATCGAGAAGTCATCAATAAAGAACTCCATTGAATCTTCAACTTTATCCGCAAATATTGACAACATGTAACCTTAGAAAGTTGAATGCGGTCATCCTGTACGGGAAACTAAGAGTCATTTTTCCTTTGTTGTTTTGGGTGATAAAAATTTGATCGTACCCTGAGTAACCATACAAAAAATAATACCAACCCCTCCTGGCTAATATATTCAACATTTGGTCCATGAAAGGCATCTAAAAATAGTTTTGCTCGATCCAACATTTTAACTTTTGATAATCCATGCACACCTGCCATGCGGTGATTGGTCGTACGGGGATGAGATCGTTCTTATTATTTTCAACCACTTTGATGTCACCTTTTTAGGGCACATTGTATCGGTCTCACCCAAGTACTATTGAATATTGGATATATTACCCCTGTGTCAAGCAATTTGATAATTTCTTTCATTAAAACCTCTTACACGGGTTGGTTTAGCCTTATTTGGTGTTAGATACTTGGAACATATTTTTTTTCAAGTTTAATTTTGCAGGAAAAAATTTTGAGAGATATTCCTGTAACGCCCGCATTATCCATCTAATGGATTAAATGAAATTTTTCACCACTAACTTCAATGCATCTACTTAAGAGGGTTCAAGGTCATTTGCAATAATGGTTGGTAATGTGTCTCCCTTTCCCAAGAACACATATTAGAGATGGGGTGGCGAGGGCTTCAAATCTACCTTGGGTAGCTCAAGAACCGATGCTCTTGCGGGTGGGCTATAACAGTTTTTATGTTCAAGATCCCACTTCATTGGGTTCTTGGAATAAGATTCAAGCCCTGTTAGGGATGAAACTAAGTCGTCAAATTCTTCCACTTTTTCCCTTTTCCAATTCCATAGCACTCCTAACAAAGGGTAATCCAACAAGTTCACATTAATATTATTTTTCACCTCCCCATCAATAACATCAATCATTGAGAGGACTTGTAAGTTCATTGGTGGCTTCTTGGACATTTATACATTGCAAGAAACTTCCATATTATTCTATTGAAACTTTATCTCTCCGGACTCCACATCCACCAAAGCCTTCACAGTAGCCAAGAGTAGTTTCCTAACAATAATAGGAACTTCAATATCCATTACACAATCTTAGATCACAAAGTCAGTTGTGAAGATAAATCCGTCCCCATTTACTAGAACATCTTGAAGAACTCCTATCAACTTTTTGATGGTCCAATCGGCCATTAGAAATTTCATTGAGGTAGGTGTTGGCTTCCCCAATCTGGGATTGTGGAAAATTGCATAAGGCATTAGATTTACACTTTCTTCGAGGTGTCATAATGCCTTTGCAAAATTGAACAATCCGATGGTTTATAGAGTGGGAAAAGCACCGGGATCTTTTCTCTATTTGACCAATGGACTTGACATAATTGAACTACAATGATATGTTACTTTGATTGTTTCATCCTCCATAAGCCGCTTCGTAGTTATCAAATCAATCACAAATTTAGCATAACCCGACATATTTTGTAAAGCCTCAATTAAAGAAAAATTAATTGATAGAGAGCTAAATTTATCAAAGAACATTTTAAGCTTTGCATTTTCTCCCTTTTGTGTCAACCATTTAGGGAAAGGAGGAGGAATATTGATTGATCGAACAGATACTATTTTGCAATCATTTTCCTTTGAATTTTAAACCACAATCTCACTTTGCTTTTGCTTTTCATCATGGTACTTTTTTCACTTCACCTTTGTTTTCTCATCATTTTTTTCACCAGTGTTTTCAAACTCAATATCATTTTCTAGACTTTTCCAATCTTGGGTGATCATAGAATTTATTATCTTTCCACTTGGAATTTCTTTACTTTGCCTCTCTATGAGATAATTTGATATTTTATTCATCTTTGCTTTTAGTTTTTGAAAGTCGGTTGAGTGGGATAAAATCATTTGGTAGAGCATTGAGAAATTACTTTGCATTTTATTCACCATCATATTGGTCCTCTCAACACTACTTAAGATTCGAGCCAAAGTTTCTTCATTGATGCCCCCTTCACTTTTACATGGTACCATTCTTAAACTTTCATGGTTCCAAACTTGATTCTCGCCTTTCCTTTGAGAGGCAAGGTGGAAACCCTCCTAACACTCAAGCAATACACTCAACTTATCATTAAGCACCTCTTCTTCCACACTCTCACATGGTGTAACCTTTCTTGAACTTATCACATTTATAGTTTCCATTGGAACTCCCAACATATAATCAACTAGGAGCTCAAGCCAAGCATTATTTTAAAAATATTTATATCTTTCTCCTCTTCTTTATCTTTTTTTCTCTTGAAAAATAAACAATGAGGAGGGAGCCCCCATGGAAACCTCGACATCCTTCATGTCCCAACCCTTAGATATAATTTCTACTTATCTGAAACTTTTGATGCAACTCTATATGGTAATTTAATGAATGATCCACCGGATAAATTGTCCACTATGTATTTGTTTAGTTGGTCCAATCCCCTAAAGAAAATTTGGATGATAATTTTCTCTAGCACCCCATGGTTAGGGGGCATCAAGAGATTCTCCTTGAATCTTCCCCAAGCTTTGTTCCACGGTTCTTCGTGGAATTAGCAAAAAGTAACAATTCCATCCCCCAATTATAACATCTTCTAAGGTGGAAATTGTTCACTTAAGAAGCCCTCTGTAAGGCTCATACATGAGGTGATGGACCCGGCGGTTAATGATCTTAGCCATAAAATCACTTTTCCCATTAAAGAAAATGGGAAAAGGCATAACCAAATGGGCTTTTGAGATAGTGTGCAATATTGAAAGGGGCTCAAACTTCTATAAAAAATTTCAAGTTTAAATTTGGGTCCTCATGAGATTGCCTCCCCCCCAAAATCCCCTTTATATGAAGCAATTGTAGTATTACACATGTAAAATAAAATACTCCACATCCCTCGGTGGAGGGGGATGCAAATATCACTCTCATGATATTCGGTGCCAAGATAATCTGTGCCCTCTTGACTCATGATTATGTGGAAATAATAATGACTACCTAAAAAAAATCAAGAACAACATAGAAATTAAAGCAAAATCACCATGGGTATACCCAAGTAAAAATCACACCACACAAGTAAAATCTAGATTCCACTCATCGACAACAACATCATTTTAATAATGATCACCTGTACCATTTATGTGTTAGAGGACGGTCGTAACCAATATCCCAAATTGTGTTGAGGTCAAACCTACAAGGAGTGAAATAGTAACTTCCAATGCTATGTGTTCTTTAATTACTAAAAAGGTATCAAATGTATAAAAAAATGCAACACATAACATAAAGTTGGGTGGGCATTGGTTTGGGGTTGAAATATTATCAATACTGAGTCTCACAACAAGCTACAAGAATACTTTCTACTTTGAATTCAGTTCTAGGGGAGATTTTGGGATTATTTCTACCTAAATTCAAAGTGTGTGCGGGATCATAATAGTTTAATATGAAATCTAGTCGTTCAGTAAAAGATAGGCTAGGTTGAAAGTCTTTGCGGTTAGTTTGTCAACCAAACCTTAAATATTTCACCTTTTGGATCTTTAAATAACCTAATGACTATCTCCTTAATAGTAACCCAAAACCTCAATTGGGCATCCTTCATTCTTGGATGATTCCCATGACATGGCTTACTCTCCATTTACACTTATTTCTAAAATTACAAAAAGAAGTAAACCATGTGCTCAATTGTCCACCATTGCCCAAGAATGATAAAGGGTTTCAAGAGTTTAGGGTTTTCTCCCATCAAACCCATTTGGATATTTGTGGTTTTCACAAATAAATTACAACTACTAATTCAAGCAATAGTGGAAACAATAATCAACAACTAAAAGTTGGTAAAGCTATCAACATCCATAACATAAATAGAACATTAGTTCAACATAATGTAAAGACTAGAGAAATTAACTTCTCATGAATTAGAAGAGAAGAAATATACCAAATAATTCATTCGTGGCATCTATAACAATGTAGATTAAATAAATTCATGAATTCACACTCCAAGTTCACCAATTTTCACTTGAAATTCTTAATATAGAATAAGAAGATGTTTTTCCCCAAAATCTAGGGTTGTACAAGTTTTTCAAAAAAAAATTCTTCGTCTTCAATAATGTCCATGGAAATAAAAATTTGGCACTTATATGGAAATTTGAATTAGCTATGCCACTTGACCATAGTTCCCTTGATTATTAATCCTTCTAGGCCATAATCACAGAGGCTTATCCGCGATCACGGAGAATGCGACTGCGGTCGTAGCGGTGCAATCATGAGCTTTGCTTCAATCACAGTCAGATATACGCGATTGTGGTATGTTGAACTTCTTGACTGGCCACAATCGTGGCCTTTAGACTACAATTTCGGTATCTGAGGCTATGTCTGCTCTAGGTCTTCAAACTTCACTTCTTTCCTTCCTTTGAGATCTTTTAGCTCCAATCCATATTTTTCTTCTCATCACCTTTGCTACTGTAAAAATATAGATATTAGTGCTTTTAATAACAATTATGTCTGAATTACTCATTCAAAACATGCTATTATGCATGAATATGAAGTCTAATTAAGAGGTAAATTAACCACTCATCCATACTCAAGAGTAAGTATAAAATAATGCCATTAATCAAAACAAAATTTAAAAAAACCCTATGCAATCACATATATATACATATATACCATGCCGAGAAAGGGAACCAAGTTTAGCATGAATTTAAAACTTTAACTAGGGTTTTGTAGGTTTACCATCATAATCCACCCACGGGCTATATGGTCCTGTGTTACCCCTGAATGGACCCCTATGTGTATATCCGCACGAACGGAGGATACCATAGGTGGTCGGGGATTTCCTTGTATCCTGAACCCTCTATGATACATACGTACGCATATATACTTGGGGGATTCCCTTGTATCTCATAGGTACGTGGTCATCAAGACCAATTCTTAAGTTGTCAAACATGTGTTTCCAATGGCAACCTATCTGACTCACACCTTCACAACTAGTTATCATAACCTATCATTAATGACAATTAAAATTGTTAATATTTAACCAAATCATCAATTCTCGGAGTCAATTATTGAGTCATTACAAAGTGGTATCATCATACTAACTATATCTTACAAAAAATATAATTCGGCAACACTTAAAGGATTTCCATATAGCCCGCAGACCCTATTATAAATATCACTTGGGGGATTTCCGTGTACCCCACAAGGTTTTCTCTATTAGTTTGCTTGAAGAATTCTCGTGTACCCCACAAGGTTTCAAATTAAACCAAAACCGTCACCACCATGGCCTTTCAAAAAATCATTAAACAACCTACCAACCAATTTAAGTTCTATTACAATATTATGCAATGCAATGTTTTCAATAATAGACAAACTATTTATAAAAATATTCTCATTGGCATTTTCACAAACATGTTAAGGGCATATAGTTTCCAAAACTAAAACCATGAACCAATTTACCATTCCCATGCAACCACATGTTCAAACCAACATTATAACATGAAAAAACCATAAATAGAACATGGGAAAACATTATCCAACCATTATTAAGCAAAACCACCAACATATATTTCAATACCCAAAACGATATCATAATTATGCCATGAAAACCATTAAGTCAAACATGCTTTTAGTTTGAACTAACAATGAGGGATGAGTATAATGCCTGAGTTACAAAGATTCATGAAGAGATTTTGATCCTTAAGCCTCTAGATGAACATCTTGAAAAAAAAACTTAGCCCAATCTTCATAAGAGCCTTTAGAGAGACTTTTGAGAGTGTTTAGATCTTCTAAAGTGAGTAATGAGAGGCCAAATGGTGTTATAGGATGTGGGGTCTTAAAGGTTTGGGGTGGGAAATATCCCAAATACCGTAACCATAAAAGATATAAAATTAATGCAAGTGGGTATGGTTTGGACCCCTCACCCGTGTCCAATCATACGAGTAGTACCCTTAACACGTACTCTAGGAAGAATGTTGGACTAAAATTCTATCCAACATATGTCACGACCCCAACTAGGGCCTGGGCGTGAAAGACATCGCAAACCATGAAGGCCCGAACGTTCTTCTCTATGTGATCTGGTAAACATGGACAACATTGATATCATAAAAGAAAATGCGGAAATAAAATTTGATACAGAAACATGGTCATTAACTTTAGGTTTCAAGACATAAGAAAGAAAAACTACTATTCAAAACATCTGAATAAGATCTGACTCAGTCTATGAAATGTCTACAACATCTAAAAACTGTTCTGAAAACTGGGACAAGGACCCCAATAGACCAAAACCAAATCTAATAATATTTGTCTGAAACTAAACAGGCTTTCTGGAATAAAGAAGGCTCACCAACTGGACACTATAAACTCTATCTAATAAAATCTATTACTTTTTAGACCACTAGATGGAGCCTCAGAACCTGGAGAGATGAGGGGGGTCATACAGATATACTGGTATGCAAAGTTATCAAAAATAAAACTTTTATAGAAGTAAAATCATAAGTCATTATTGTCAATGCACTGTTTGTTCTTTGTATTACTTCTGAGTTAGGTGGTACGCCCCTACAATTCTAAAATCCCATGGGCTGTATGGAATTCATTATTGACTCGGCGGGGAAGCCCCTAACCCGAGTGTACTGCAAGGATTGGAGTTTCTATTTCTGATACACCTCACGGTACTAGGTCTGCGTAATATAATATAATCGGATCGATAAATCACTATTTCGAGCAATGAGTTGTCTGAACTCATGCCTCCTTCGGGGAACCATCTAACGTCTCTTTATGACAAATTTTAACCACTTCTGAACATACATCATTCTAAATCTTTAAATCGAAAGTATGATTTCAAACATGCATTCTATTCTGTTCTGAATTATCATGGCGTAATCTTAACTGGTGTTGTCACACCAAGACTTGCATGTCCTATTTCTTAGCCATAGTACAATAAGCATGATCTTTCATTAAAACATATTTCAAACCACCCACACATGCAAATAGTATAAGAGATTTCATGTTCTGAAGCATAACTCAAAACTATGCAAGAATCCTTTAAACATATAGTGGTCATGTGCTTTTGAAAAAATCATGCACTCTGTCATTATATGAATATTTTCAACATTTATCAACACAACTACCCTCTCTTTTGAAATCCAAATCTTAATCCAATCATTACACAATTCAAGACATTTTAAACCATGCTTTTCAAGGATGCATTCAAAACATCTATAGCATATGATAAACAAAGGAAAATCAAAACAAGAGAGGAATTTTACATAAGTCATGATCTCAATTAAATCATCAACCTTAAAAAACAAGAATACATATATATACAATTTCAAATCAATGTGGGGGAAGGTCAAAAGCCCAAACCAATACAGTCAAGATTTCTAAAACATGAATGTATTCATAAATCTGAAAACCCCTTTCTTAAAATGATGATTTCTATGCCAATGAAATTTTAGAAAAACCCCACTTACCTCGATTATGAAGAGTAATGGATGATCCTTGAGGCCTATGATTTGGGCATTCAAAATCTCCCATCAATTTCAAAAACCCACAGTTGACTGTTGAGATTCTTGGAGGAGAAACATATGAACTAGGGTTTTTGTTTTGAGGAATGTCTTGAGAATGTCGTATATTATGCTTGTAGAAGTATAAATCTCCTTTTTGAACGATTTAATACTTTTAAAAAAGTACAAACCAACCTTGTTAACTTTTGAAAAAAATTAGAAAAATTTAAACTGGGAACCCGATCTTATGGGCCACCGTGATACGCCACTATCGCGGTGGCTCACTGGAAATTGACGAATGACAATTTGGCCAACTCTGCGATGCACCACTATTGCGGAGTCTTACTAAAAATTGACCATTTTCATTTAATCCCTCTCTGCGACACACCAAGGACAGGAATGACGGTGTTTTACGGCTGGGACTTAAATTAACTATAACTCCTTCACCGAGTGTCTATTTTGGATGAATCTTATGTCAACGGAAAACTCATTCAATTCCCCACACTACTAAATTGAATTACATGCCATATTTGCATACGATTTATTACTTTTGGATCATCTACATATCAAAATGACAATTTGCATTCTAGCCCGAAATGTGGGGTGTTACATTATCTCCCTCTTGGGATCATTCATCCCCGAATGATGGATAGGAACATTGAAACTTAAAGATATGGAATAATGCGGACCTGATGTGTCTTCTAAGAAAGGATATAACTGATCTGAAACATTTAAACTTCTATCACAAAACTAAATTCTAAGCTGACTTTCCCTTACTTGTTTTAAGAAGTTGATTGATGCTGAGTGTTTAGGATACCCTCCCGAAGAATTTATGCTCAAATAACAAACATTGTATTTGGAAGTGATAACTTAGGTATGTATGAAACATGAGGCAACAAGATTTAGATTATAAAAGGTATTACACTGTTTGAGCTAAAATAGCTGGCAAACTTAAAGATTATGTGTTGAACTCTTATGAACTGAGTCATGACTAAATAACTGAATCTGAAACATGATGCTTGAACTGAACTGAGTTCGCAACTTACACGGATGGAATAGATTATCTGTTGGGATGGTCATACGCATTGGACTTCAGATAGTAGGACTGGGTGAAAAGGTATAAAATCACAGTAACTTGTCTGCCTGACTGCTAAACTGAATTATACGGGACACTTATACCTAACTAGAGTATCTCTTCAATACTCTTTCTAAAGAAGTTGTAGTAGTGTTACGGAGGAAAGAATCTCTGACATGAGTTAAACAAGATATCCAACTAAGGAATCATAACAATGACACTACTCTATTGCATGGAATATAGACATATAACTCATAAACTAGGATAGAATTACCAAACCTTAGGCACTGCAACTTATTACTTTCGAGTTTAGCCACACTTTAAAAATACTCTCTCAACTATACTTTCCTCTTAAACACCATGCTCATTGATTTCACTTAATTTTCTTACATGGCTACTGATATTTCCATCTACTAATGTCTAAACTGAACTAAATCCCTCACCATCTTCAAGCCTAACTCAAAATCACAAGACGCACCACATAATACAGTATTACTAGTCTAAATCATGAATTTATCATACCCTTCATTTCACAATTCCTCATCTCCTGGATAATTGTTATTGCACTCCAGCAATCACCTTCAACTTCATATTAGACATTCACAAACAGTCAAGGCATCCATCCATATGCATACAAAAATAACATTCAATCCTATCTTCATACCCACATGTGCACTTCTAAACAACCACTCATAAAGCATATTTCCCATATTCTCTAATACTCCTATCCATAACAACTTTCTTGCACTATTTAGATGATACACATAAAATGTCCTCAACTAACCAAGCCATACACGAAACTTCACCCCAAAATTCTTTACACTTATAGACTTACATAAAACAAGCACACAATAATATTCCCCAAATATAACACATAAAACTTCAACTAACCTTGATATGTATCAAAGACTTGACCTCAATCTTACTCCACATTTACTGCCTTAACTCAAATAAGCACACAACCATCTTTCATCAACAAGAAATTTTTACTCTTTTCCTTCTAAACAACTGTCCATCATCACTATCTCGACCTAAGGAAAAAGGTCACTAAAAAATTGGAATACTGGAATCCAGAACATGAGGGGAGTACTAAGCATAACTTGATACCCTACTGAGGCATGAGGAATAGAGCACTCACGTTATGGACTAATTGAAGAGATATAATATGAGGATCTACTTGATATAAATCTGAATTTTCACTGATCGTTAAGAGTATCACTAATGCACAAGAGTCATGAACTGCATGATCTGAATTTTGGGAATTCATAACATACGGAAAGTGATTCTGAATGCTAAAAAAATTGGGAACTCATCATACTAGGAACTAGGAGAGTACATGATTCCTTATCATATGCCTAAACAGAAGCTATGGTCATGAAGTTGGACATAAAACATGAGTATATATCAAAATAACTGTAGTATACTAATGAAATAAGAATAGATTAAGCATTATTCTTTCTCACGGCCAATTCCATAACTTATTGGAACATCTATTATCATCTCAAAATTTGACTTGGTTACTCATTCTATCATCTCTCATTTTGATTTAAGCCACTACACTAAGTCTCTGAACCACTATATACACTCTGGTATAAACTGAAATTACTTTACTCTAGAGTCGGGGATATAACAATACACATAAAACTAAACTTACCCTGTAAGACGATATCTTCATGTATAACAACAAATGCTAAAGCCTACTTCTAAGATTCAACCCTTAGGTTTCTATATCCCCAAAATTAATCATATAACAGCTTAAACATTCACCAACTCAAATTCTTCTAGCACTAAACATGTATATCTCCAAACCTTTGTTGGACCTTACCACTTTTATCATAGTCTACCAGTATCATGACTCCAAACTTATATCTCTCTACTATGAGAATCAAGATCATATCAAAAGGCTTAACATTATCTAGCAGAATTCCTTAAATTTGCTATTTAGAACACCATATACCATGTAACCAGTCTCTCTTCACCTATTAACTCAATGGCACCACTATCCACATACAATATGTAATAGCCTTAGAAAAATACTGCAACCTCATATCACCTTGGCATACTTCCACTTCATACATACAACATCATGCTTCATTACAAACCAAATAAACTTAAGCTCTTCATGCACTATTCAAGCCTATTAGATCACTTCCATAAAACTAGTATCATTAACCAAGAAATAATCACATCCACCTTCATGACATCACTACTATGCCTTAAAATCTACTACATATCTTCTCACAAGTAGTACTAGTCTACAACTACAAAGGAAAAGAAAGTTAAGGAGGTAGAGTCACATAATAGACATGGTCAACCTTAATCTTATATTATAACCACATACAATCTTATCTACTTATACGACTTTCTCAAGTCACACTTACTTACCCAAGCGTACATTTAAACTACCTTGAAATTCCACAAACAACCTTGTGTTTATAATTATAACTTAATGGCTAATCTAGCCATTTATATACTTTGAGCAAACAACAACTCACCTTAGCTAATTACTTTTTCTTTACATTCTATACTAAACTAGGACACAAGGATGTATCACTTTAATACCAACTCAAGCTCATGCCAAAAGATTCAGTTATACATATATTCAATAAATTGCCCTTACCACTTTTCCTGCCATTACGCCTCTAAAGCCCTTGTTCCATCCAACACAAGAACCAACAAAATGGACAATAAGTTACTAGTGAATTGAATTAGGCCTCACACGGCTTTACTAGACTTTGAGTTTCAACAACACAATGATAACAAGATTACAAAAGACAAAAACTTGACACACAATAATCAATGATCTTAGGATACATATCTTACTCTGTATAAATAAAAAAAATTAGAGTCAAACACTTCCCCCACAGATTACCAAACAATCCACACATGCTACTAGCTACCATATTAGTTTATCACTAAAAAGGGGAAAATCATCCTTAAGCATCGGTTATTCAGCTAAAATATTTGTTTACACAAAAGTCACCTTCACTCTGACTTCTAACTTTGTGACTTCACATCACCAACTTATTGGTCCAACATCACTACTAATAGGTCATGACACCGACACTTAACTTATACTACCACTCGGGTGGAAATACAGTTTCAATATTCTGCTACACATTATCCCCCTTAAGCGGACATCAGCAACATAAAGTCTAAAATGGACTGAATATACTCAATACTGCAGAATGAAAAGCATGATTTTATCAGAATCAAAGTTCACACTAGAATTAATACACTCTGAGGAACTAACGGACTCTTCACAAGTCCTTGCACAATTTCAAAATCTTATAGGGCTCAATCAAAAAGAACTATGTCATTTCCACTTTAAACTTCTGTACTTTCATCACCCCAATAATGAGACATGTTTGAGGATATCAGAGTAAGGAAAGAATTGGGATGACTATTACTTTCGTATGGTCAACATGATAGCATAAATTAAAGTACAAAAGAGAAACATGCTGACTCTATTGCAAGAACTAAAACATGAAGAAAGAGAGATATTCTTAAATGCCTTATAAGTGTGGCGCGCTACACACCCACAAACAAGACTCTACCCGATGGAATTTTGTCATGACCTAAACTAGGGCCTGGCCGTGACAAATATCCCAAATAATAAAGGCTCGAATGCTTTTCTCTATCTAATCTGGTAATCATACACAGCATGAATATCATAAAAAGAAATGTAGAAATAAAATCTTAAATGGAAACATGGTCATTAACTCTGGGTTTCAAGACATAAGAAAGAAAAACTACAATTCAAAACATCTGAATAAGATCTGACTCAGTCTACGAAATCTCTACTACATCTTAAAACTATTTTGAAAACTAGGACAAGGCCCCAGTAGAACAAAACCATATCAAATAATATTTGTCTAAAAGTAAACAGGCCTTCTGGGATAAAGAAGGCTCACCAACTGGACATTGCAACTCTGACTGATAAAATCTCTTACTTTTTTGGACCCCTTGACTGAGCCACAAAACCTGGAGGGAGGAGGGGGTCACTACAGGTGTACTGGTACACAAAGTAATCTAAACTAAAACTTTTATATAAGTAAAATAATGGAGAGCAATTTGTTAGAACGTCATGCATAAACAGTTCTCAAAACACATAGGAAATTTCTAAAAATCATAAGTCATTCTTGTCAATGCACTGTCTGTTCTTGGTATTATTTCTGAGTTAGGTGGTACGCCCTTACAATTCTAAAATCCCATGGGCTGTATAGAATCCGCCATTAACTCAGGAGAGAAGCTTCCAGCCCAAGTGTGCCTCAAGGGTTGGAGTTACTATTTCTGATATGCCACACTACACTAGGCTAGCGTAATATAATATACCTAGATTGGCAAATCATGATTTCAGGGAATGAGTTGTCTGAACTCATACCTCCTTCGGAGAACCACTTAATGTATCTTTAAGCCTAGTTTTAACCACTTCTAAACATATATCATTCTAAATCTTAAAAGCTAAAAGTCTGATTTTAAATATTCATTCTATTCTGTTCTAAATTATCATGGCATAATCTAAATTGGTGTCGTCACACCAGGACTTACAAGTCCTATTTCTGAGCCATAGTATAATAAGCATGATCTTTCATTAAAACAAAGTTCAGACCACCCAAACATGCAAATAGTATAAAAGATTTCATGCTCTGAAGAATAAATCAAAACTGTGCAAAAATCCTTTACACATATTGTGGTCATGCGCTTTTGCGAAAATTATGCACTCTTTCATTATATGAATATTTTCAACATTTATCAACACAACTACCCTGTCTTTTGAAATCCAAATCTTAATCCAATCATAACACATTTCAAGATATTTTAAACCATATTTTTCAAGGATGCATTCAAAATATCTATCGCATATGATAAGTAAACAAAAATCAAAACAAGAGAGGGATTTTACATAAGTCATGCTCTCAGTTAAATCATTAACCTTAAAACACAAGAATACATATATACACAATTTCAAATCAGTGGGGGGGAAGATCAAAAGACCAAAGTAATACCGTCAAGATTTCTAAAACATTAGTGTATTCATAAATCTGAAAACCCCTTTCTTAATATCATTATTTCTATGCCCATGAGATTTTAGGAAAACCCCGCGTACCTCAATTATGATGAATAATGGCTGATCCTTGAAGACTACGGTTTTGGAATTCCAAATATCTGATCAATTTAAAAAATCCATGGGTGAATCTTGAGTTTCTTGGAGGAGAAGCGTATGAACTAGAGTTATTGTTTTGAGGACAATCTTGAGAAAGTCGTATATTATGCTTGTAGAGGTCTAAATCTCCTTTTTGAAAGTTTTAAGAGACTTGAAAAAAAGTCCAAACTACCTTTGTTAACTTCTGAATAAAATTGGAAAAATTTAAACTAGAACCCAATCTTATGGGCCACCGCGGCGCGCCACTATTATGGTGGCTCACTGGAAATTGACGAATGGGAGTTTGGCCCACTCCGCGATGCACCTCTATATCATTGTCTCACTGCAAATTGACCATCGCTATTTAAACCCACTCCACGATACGCCAGTGATAGTAATAATGGTGTTTTATGACTAGTACTTAAATTAACCATAACTCCTTCATGGAGTGTTAGTTTTGGACAAATCTTATGTAGACTGAAATCTCATTCAATTCCCCACACTACTAAAATGATTAGCATGCCATATTTTCATAGGATTTATTGCTTTTGGATCATTTATGCATAGAAATGATGGTTTTTGTTCTAGCCTAAAATGCAAGGTGTTACAACATATGATTCCATGCAAGGTGTTACCCTACATTCGTACCCTAAGTATTACATGATCATGAATGCATATGGTTTAACATACGATTATCCGTACTCTCTCTACCATTTAAATTTGTCTCGTATGGAGTCTTATTGTACCTTAGATAGAAAATGACCTAGATCACACTATTTATCATTCAACTTGGGCTCTTAAGTTGTTAGCACAACATACGACTAGTAATCTTAAGTCGTATGGTTCCCAGAGAGTTCTAAAACTTAGGAAATTTCTAAGGGTCAAAACTCAGGGTGTTTCAAACAGACCATAGCTAACACATCCAAAATTCTAAATGACTAGAATAACTTCAATTAATATCTGAGAGCATCATAAAATGATCCCTTGAACTAAGAGGACTCATCAAATGTTTGGGTGTATGAAATGGTCCTCGCGGTCAATCGTGCTACTTCGAATGAACACCAGAACCTACATTAGGAAACAATGTAGTATAGAGACATATATAGGTTAGTAATTCTGGAGTGTACTGAGTATATTGAGGTGAGTGTATGAAAAATTGAATCAATATTCAAGTTAAACCATGCGTGTTAAGTTTAAATAGACTCACCAAGAGGATGAAATAAATTGACAGCTGAATTATCACAAAAACATTTATACCTAGAAAACATAACAAACTGGGTAATTTAGTAAACTTCTAAAAAATATCATTTCTATGGGATAAGTAAGACTGAAGCACAATATGCATTTAAATTATGTAGGCTAAGCCTAAAAGTACTCACCTTTGTCATAGGTAAAACCAAAAGATTAATTCTCATAAGGAATAACACATAAAAAATCTCTAAACAAAATTGTAAGTCTTTAAACTTAGTTTCTAAACAACTATTTTTCTGTGGTAGATTCTCATAACCGACATAAACGATGTGAGCTAGCATAGAGTGCAACATTCGACCCTTATTGAGGAGGGATGCTCTATCCTTGCCATTGGAGTAGAACCTAAACTAAACTGGAGTAATCACTAAATTGAACCCATATAGGTCAAGGGGAACATTCTCTAGCAAAGACCCTAAACCTATGATAGCATGTAGTTTCTGGGAAATAGGTGCACTGAACCCACACATCCCTCTCAATGCTAAATGCTACTCCCAAAATATTTATTATATGCTCATACAAATGAAATTCCTTTTAAACTAAGCATATGGGTTGGTAAATCTAAAAACCAATCATTCTTCTATTAATAATTCATGCTCCTGAATAAATATGTGAATTTCATATCATGTCTGAGACATACGACCAAAATGTAATCTGAATCATACAAAAATATTATAAAATAAAAAGTCTGAACTTTTTGTAAACTGAGAATCATGATAAATTGATAAGCTCAAATTAGGAATTGATTGAATCATATTGAAAATCATACATACTTATTAACTTATGAAAAGTCATGTCAATGTTCTAAATTTCATCTCATAGTAATAATCATATTAGTGAAAACATGAATGAAGGTATAATCATGTGTAAAATGAACTTTAAATCACACGATAAAGCTATATTCTTAAAACGTGGAAATTTGGGTATGAACCCTAATTAAAATCACATAAATTTTACTTTAAAATAAAATCTCTAGGGCATAAGTATTGGAGTTTATCCTCGTTCAAATCTTACATACCTAATTTCTTGACTTTTTGAAGCTTTGGAAGGTAAATTCTTGAGAGAATACTATTTCCTTGTCTCTTTAGAGTAAAAAGGAGAATATGTTTTCTAACAGACAAGAGAAAGGGCAACTAAATGTCTATTTGATGATTTTAATCATCTTTGAGACCCTGTATATGTCCATAAAGGGTTTTGGAACAACTTGAGGGTTTGAAAAGACCCCATCCGATTAAATATATTAAAAATGGAACAATTTGACAAACGTTCAGGGGGTTCATGGCGTGAACCCTGTCTTGGACTAGGAGGTTCACGATGGGATCCATAGGAGACATTAGAGGTCTATGGTGCGAACCTCGGTGTAGAACCAAAATAGTATACTATTGCAGGCATATTCGTAGTGCAAGGCTACGACAAAGTACCCATTTTGTAATGCAAATCCCTCTTCTACATCAAAAAAATATCCCCAACCCTACCAAACCCAGTCTTAAGTGGTTTTATCTTTAATACAATGGTCCTAAGGACACATTTTAGGCACTATTTAAGTATCAGAAAGGTCGATGACAGCGCCAAAGTACACACACAACTGTTCATGATCTACAATGCAATATAGTGGCCTTCAAGAAATCTAAATATCGATCACATAGGGACATATGCTAATGACTATTCAATTCTAGTTCACAATTTATATTAATTGATGAATGCGTAACCAATAGAGTTTATGATATTTGTAAACTAATGTACAGTAAGCAATCCATAAAATTAAAGACTTGAGATAATCAATAAAGAAAAGCCTAAGGTTAAAGCACATTGAACAATCATACTACGTTATTGAACTGCATTCATTAACAAGCTTATCTTGATTTCTGATTTGTAGGGTTAATCTCTTGATCATGGTCTCCCAACCTCTAATCGTTTACCTAACTTTGACATAAAAACTACATCTCTGAGCAGGGATGTAATAATCCAATTAAGTTCCAAAAGCTATCATCCTATATGTGAATCAAGTAAGGATCTAGGTACATCCCTACCCTAGATGCAATTTTGAATTCTTTATTTTATAAAAGAATTAAAATCCTACTTCATTTATCCCAAGAGTCTATCATGCTATTCCCTCTCCCGAGATTACAAGGTTGACAATATATGTATTCTAAGGGTGATAAATACTTACAATAATTAAAACAAGGATAAACAAGCAACCAAACATGCTAAGATAATTAAAAAAAATCAATTTAAGATAATAGTCTTCATATTCTTTGCTTTAACCCCGGAAAGGGAGTGTTTAGCCACTAAAATTCATAATCATCATCCAATTAGTTGTATGAGTAATAAAAACCATAAATAATTGAAATGAAATAATGCAAAACCTAAATTTTAAGTTGTAGAAGCCTCCTCAATTGTCCAATCATTCAAAAGATGATTTACAATATGTGTACGTGATGTATTTGTAGTATAGTGGAAAGCCTAAGCCGTGTAGGACAAGGAGGTCACATTTGGTCATGTGAGGGATGTCCAACATGTCGCCTTTGTTAATTCATGGAGAATGCAATGTGGGGTGTTGCTTATTTCATAGAGAATGCAATGTAGGGAATTGTTTTTCATGTTGTTAGAGAAATGTGCCGCTTCTATTTCGAGTTGCATCCAAAAATTTAGCTGAGTGTTTTACGTTCCCCTTACCTTTCTTGTCTTGTGGTGTTCTTTTCCTGTTATTTAAAGATTTTATTTCATAAATATATCACCGTAATAAACTCACCAAGAATCCTACATGATCAATCATAAAATATTTGAGCTAACAACAACACAATATTCACAACGATGGACTAAAAACATGAGCTAAGACTAGGTTAGTTTACGTTGATCTTCACCATTTGTTTCGACTTTTGGCTTGATTTAATTGAACATTGCACATTACAAATATGTTTTTCCACATATAATTACACATTGAATCCATTTGGAACTCATTAACCCGCTGGAATCCAATGAGATCAACTAAACACACACCTAACTCAAGCTAGTAAAACTAGATTTCTCGATTGAACTCTAAAAGACTCAAATGAGTAGAAACTTGTATGAAAACACTTTTAACCATTTTAATCACATCCTTGAAAACTTATATTCTCATTTATATTATCATTGACTCATTAAGAATATGAAAACAATGCTAGGTAGCTAGTATAATGACATTAAAGTGGATAAATACACTCAACATTACCAACCCACACTTAGAGCCTTATTCATCCTCGAACTACTCTTTACTATAAGCATCATAATATAAGTAGGCTCTAAAATTTTATTACTAAAATATAATAATGTTAGTACTACAATGACCACACAGAATGCAAGTTTCTACCCTAAGTATGTTACGTACACAATTGATAGTTCAAGAACACTACTCCAAAATATCCTAGCCTCAAGAATTGACTCAACAAGTGGAAACCTTATGCATGTTACTCAATTAAGGACATAATACAAACCACCCACATTCATCAAATATGTGCCCTAACAATAAGAGAGTTACCCATAATCACTTACAATAATTCAATTTATCATAATGGGTGCAAGAACAAAGTTTCTCTTTCTCACAAAGAATTCAGAAGTTTCACTAGATGAGCCATAGGTTTAACCTTAGTGTAGTACTCCACTAATATTAGAATGATAAATCTTAAGATAAAATCAGTCTTTTCGGGTTGCAATGCAGGCTAGAGGACGGTTAGGTACAATTTTGGAATAGTGACTATCTTTCCTAAGCGCTTTAATATACTAAATTATACAGTTAAAACCAATCTCCAACAACAAAATTATACCATTTTTTTTACCCTATTTTTTGTTTTCACTCCATCTTATTAAGCTTATTTACATATACTATGGTGGGAGGATTCTATGCAGAACTCATTTAGTTTGAATAATTTTTTATTCTTTTCATTACTCGACTCCCCACCATAACACAAAATAATTCTTTTGACCACCAATAAATATTACCTTGGGGCTTCAATTTCACACTCCTTAACTTACTAATTCACACTAAAGAACTTAGGAGCTTTGAATCAAATAAAGGTTTAACAAAGAAGGGATTAAGCTACACATGAGGTTGCCAAAGAAAAAGATAAAGGATCAATAGGGCTTACTAGTATTATACATAAGGGTAGGTCAAAAAGAAGGTATAAAAAAGGCTATCAAAGAAATGCCAAAAACATCTACTAAACCCACACTCTTTATTTCGCTTTGCACACACATTAGGAAAGTTATATACATCACATACAACAAGGAATATACAACCAACTCACATGCATATAGCACATTTTTGAATCACGTAGGATCATCATAGACTCTCAGCCAACTAATAACATAAATTCAATATTAAGCCACCAAGTACAAGAGTCTTAATCATGGGCCTAGGAGTCTCAAAAGTAGTAATTCACACAATCAACATACTTTGTTACCTTTGAAGGTTTTCCTTGAAGCTCTTTACTGCTCCCGAAGGTGATTGCCATGACTATCTTTGAATTTTCTGTGTTAGCTGGCAACCCACCGTGTGGCCTAGTATTTACTGCTTTTTGGTTTTTCCCCATGTGAAACTCCAGAATTCCTATGGCCACTTGTATATGTTTTAAGTTTACAACAAACTGTGTCTAATTAACCAAGATCTATTTTACCATCTCCTCCATATTGTTGATGTACTAATTTGGTTGGGTCTATGTATGTGGAGCATTTCATGAATAATTTTGTGGCTGAGTTTGCTACTTTATATTGTAGGCAATACCTTAATTTTGTCTATTAGCATTGCCTACATACATCATAGATTTTGGATTTGACGCACACATGGCTGTAGAATGGCCACTATTTCTTCTTACCTCACACCAACCACTAATTTATTGAACTGAATTAACCATTGTGGTAGGCTGTGGAGCTCCTAATTTCATGTTGCTGAATTGAGGGTTGATCAAATTCTATAATGTAGAAACCTGTGCTGATAGGGTTGTGAATCGGTCACCTCTAGCAAACCTACAACTCTTTTATGGAACTTCAAGAATTTGAATACCATTCGAGATTCCTTGTGCTATGTAATTAAACAATTTGTACAGCTCATTATAACTCAACTCCAGCGCTTGACCACCTGTGGCTGAATCTAGCAAAATCTTCGTATTATGATGAAGAGCTTCTACAAAAGTATGAGCAAGTACATCATTCGACTTTTGGTGGTGTGGACAATCTCAGAGAAGGGCCTGAAGATTTCCCAAGCAATATATAGATTTTTATCAGGCTTCTATTTGAAGCTCACTATCTCACTACAAAGTCTCACTATCTTGCCTGATGTAAAGAATCTAATGAGGAACCTTCTGGCTACTTCATCCCATGATATGACTGAACTAGTTAGCTCCATATTCAACAACCTTTTAACTTCCCCAATAAGTGAATAGTGGAATAGTATGAGCCTCACATAATCAACATTTATACTTGTCAGAATAATTATAGTAGTGAGCTCAATGAAATTTTGTAGGTGCACCTGTGGATCCTCGTATGAAATTCCTGCAAATTTGCTAATGCAAATGAATGCTTTAACTATATTGTGCTTAAGCTCAAAATTTCCCCTAGTAGCCGATCTGTGAATGGGGAAGTCAAATTTGTTGGAAATGGGACTGCTAGTTCTTGAGTAGTCCTATGAGCTACTTGTTGTTCGTCAGCAATCTTTGCAGGATTTTCTTGGTCCTATTGGATTTGAGGAATTCATGGGAGAAGGATTGCTTATCTCCTACATTAGTGAAAGTTTTATTCAGGTTTAGAGCTTGGTTTAACCAACTCCTTATCCCTTTCCAGCTTACCACTTTAAAAACCTATTTGCTGCAATAAAAAAACCAAGACCAAGTGTAAAAACACCAAATAAATCTAAAAATAAAACTAAAATAAATAGTTTTCAAATAACAAGTCCCCAGCAATGACGCCAAAAACTTGACAGTGCCCAAGCGCACACACAAGTGTACGTGGTCGACCAAGTAATATAGTGGCATTTAAGAAAGCCAAGGTGTCGATCCCATAGAGACTAGATTTTGACCTAATTTTATTTTAATTCATAGTTTAGATTCAATTGATATGAAATTAACCAAAGAAAGTTTGGAAGTTATAATTGCAAGGAAAGTAAACAAAGTATAAAGTCAAGATCTTAAGACAATCAGTAGGAGAAAATCCAGGATTGAAGAACTCTGAACAATCATATTATGATATTGGTTTTCTTATATTAACTTTCTTATCTTGATTGTTGATTCAAATGGTTAATTAAACGATTATGGTTTCCCAATCTCTAATCTATTACCTAAGTTGAACCTTACACCCACATCGTTGAGCAGGGATATAATAATTCTCTTAAGATCTTACAAATATCATCCTACATATGAATCAAGTAAAGTGTCTAAGTAAATCCTTGTCCTAGATACTAATTCAAGTTTCTTATCTTATAAAGAATCAAGAACCATACTTAGCTTATTTCCATGTTCTATCGCCCTATTCCCTCTACCGAGTTCACAAGGTTGACAATGGATGTATTCTAAGGGTCATAACTCCTTAAATTAGTTAAAATAAGATTAAAAAAACAACAAATATTGATAATAAAAGCAAACAAACTTAATCCATTCCAATAATAATCATGTTCTTGCCTTCAACCCCAGAAAGAGGGAATTTAGCCACCCATAGTTATAATACCAATTACAATGTTGTAATTAACGACTAAAAATATGTATGAACTAGATAAAATTAATAAAAATCTAATTATGAAGTTGTATCAGCCCCTTGATCTCCAAAATATGTAAAAACGTGATACAACATGTATATATAGCATAAGGGTAAGCCAAGTCCATGTAAGAGTCAAATTAGCTTGAAACGCCCAGGTATGGAGTAGAGCGCGCATCGCACCATCTATTACTATGGAATGGGACATGATTTTTACCCTATATAACCTTGAAATAGATCATGCGACGCATGCTAATAGAATGCACTCTCTAGAAGTTGTCTTCTGAAATTTTTCTTAGGCAAGGGAGCACTAAAATGAGCCCCCATCACGAGCTAATTACCTTTAGGATCACCACGTTCCAATTGGTTGTTATTTTTGGCCTATTATGAATCCATTGGTATTTTTCACGTGTACATTTTCCCCTCCTACAATTCACACGAACCCAAGACATTGTAGGGGTCCAAAACTGTGTCAATCTGCATATTGTGCCTTCGTTGAGCTGTTCAGAGCATTTTTGAGTTGTTCCCACTTGATTTGAAGCTTTTATATCCTTAATATATCATAATAATCAGTTAAAAAAAGCATAGTATAGCATTAAAAACAGTAATTTAAAGCTCAAAACAACATAACATCCAACACGACCAACTCGAGACACGAGATAAGTATGGACTAATTTCACTTTGATCTTTAACGCATTGTTTTGACCCTTGGATTGATCCAATAGACCCATGAGAACTATCAACATGTTTTTTAAAATATAAATATATATGGAAACCATTTGTAACATTTTAAAAACAATAGAATCCACCCGGATCAACTAGACAAGCACCTTGCTCAAACGAGTAATACTAGTTTTCCTAGTTGAACTGTAAATTAATGTTTTAGGTACAAACTTGTTTGAAACTCACTAATAACATCATAAAAACATGATTTAACACTTTGATACACATTTATCTTATTATAAACCCATATAGAACATGAATCATCCTTAAAACAAGGCTAAAAAGCCTAGAAAAGTGATACTAGAATGCATAAATACACCAAACATCAATTATCAGATTATTCCCATTTCTATATGGATGATAGTTAATGATGTAATCTCTTAACTTAGTTTATAATCCTTGGGAAAATTATGCCACCTCTTCTCAACGTGAGGTTTTCCCATAAGGAAACTATAAGTTGAACACTATGATAGCTCATATAGTGTATGTAAGTTAGAAGAACCTCCCTATAGAAAAGAGCTATCACAATTGAAAAGCTTTTAGAAACTAATTGTAAAGGCTCACAGTTTTGTTCAGATATTACTTTATATAAGACATTAGCTATTAAATTTTAGCTTTTTGTTTACAGATATTAAAGTGAGTCCTTTCTACATTTAGGCCACATTATTTATTGATAGAACACAAGTACAACTTTTAGAACTAAGTGTTATGACTCACTAGATTTATACAGCAAGATTTACTACTCATCATTGTTATTCTTAGTTTTCCATTATTCAAGATAATGATCCATCTACATTTGGCATGCATTCTTTTAGAAATTTATAATAATGTTGAGATATTGTTTTACTTATTACTTCACCTTCATATTCTGAGGACATTCTAAGGATATTGATCCACATATATGTCTATGTGATATATTTTCTAATAATGTAGGTTTAGGTGCTCTGTTTTAGTAGCATGTGTGATTTGGATCATCTTTATCTACATCCCAATAGTTGGTGAGTTCTCATAGTTTGGGGACCAAGTGATTTAGGTTTTTAGCTTATTAGAGTAGTTGATTCAGTATTTTTAGGCAGTTCGAGTCAACTGGGGGCTTGTCCCAGTGGCTCTCTATTTGTTAGTAGTAGAGGCTTGTCAGACTGCTAGTTATGATTTAGATTTCTAGAGTTGATTGTTCATACTTTTAAGTCTAATATTTTCAGTTTCATGTTCAGATATTTTCAGCTTAGCTCAGACAAAATTATTCATTTTATCTTTGATTATATATCTATAATTTTTTATTATGAACTTCAGATATAGTAGAATATTTACAAGGTTAGCTTAAGGCTAATCGTAGTCTTGAGTATGTTGTGACATCTAAAGACCTATTTCTTAGGTGTTACAAATCGGTATCAGAGCATAATATTGTAAGATTCCTAGGGAGTCAGACAATTTGCGGTACGTAGAGTCTTGATCATGGGTGTAAAGCGCGCCACATTTATGAGCAAGATGCTAGGGGGCGTTTTAGGAAATCGTCCTATTACTTCATTATCTAGCATGCTTATAGTGTCTCTATATACCATTAACTCTTACTCTTACATGATATTTGAATATGCCTCCTCTCCAAGGTAATGCATATAGAAATAATAACTAGCCACCACAGCTCACTGACCCTCTAAATAAGAATATATCCCATGCTGAATTTCATGCTGCCTTTCATGGCAACCATAAGGCGTCAGTCCCAATTCTGCAAAATAGGGATTTAGAAGAAGCCAGAATTCGTGACTTCATGAGAATTAATCTGCCTGAGTTATTTGGGTCAAAAGCCAGTGAGGACCCATGACTTTACTTAGATTAGAGAAGAAAGATCAAACAAATTATATATGTTATTAAGAAAGAGAGTGTGGCATTGGCATCCTATAGGCTGAAAGATGTGGCATACTATTGGGTAGCTATATGGAAGAATGGTAGAGTTGAGAATGCAACTCTAATGAGTTGGCAGGTATTTCAGGATGTGTTTCTAGACAGGTACTTTTGCATGAAATAAAAGAATATAAGGTAAAGGATTTTGTGAACCTGAAGCATAGATCGATGACAATGAAAGAGTACTACATTAAGTTCAACCAACTGTCTAAGTATTCCCCTGATATGATGAATGACCCTAGGTTGAGAATATGTAAGTGTAATACCCCACACTTCTACCCTACTTAAATTCATCTGGAAGATGTCAAATACATGCTTTAAAGATGAATACCCTTTTATATATGTGGAATTTTTAATAAAGTTAGCTCAATAAAGTCACGGTCAAGAACAAGTATCCACTTCCCAGAATCGGTGAATTATTTAAGCAACTTTAGGTTGCCAGCTATTTCTCTAAGATAGACCATGGATTAGGCTATCATCATCTCAGAGTTAGAGAATGTGACATTCCAAAAATAGCTTTCCGAACTCGGTTTAGTCACTTCGAATTCCTAGTCATGTCCTTTAGTCTTACAAATGCCCCTGTAGCATTTATGAACTTGATGAACCATGTGTTCAAGCAGTTCTTGGTCATGTTTTTCATAGTCTTCATAGAATATATTTTTGTCTATTCTCGTAGTGAGCATGCTCATGCAGACCATCTTAGAATTGTACTTCAGACTTTCAGTTACCATAAGTTATTTTCAAAATTTAGTAAGTGCGAATTTTGTCTAAGGTCAGTAGCATTCCTTGGTCATATCATTTCTGGTGATGGCATTAGTATAGATCCTCAAAAGACCAAAGTATTAAGAAACTAACCTAGACTTGTCTCTCCATCAGATATTAGGAGTTTCTTAGGTTTGGATTACTGTTTCATATGGTTTGTTGAGGGATTTTCTTCTGTGGAATTCCCTATCTGAAGATTGACCCATAAAAAAGTTAACTTTTATTGGTCAGATCCTTACGAGCAGATTTTTTAGGAGTTGAAGACTCGACTTACCTCAGCTCTTGTTTTGGCTCTTCCAGATGGTTCAAATTTTTTCATAGTGTATTGTGATACATCAAGAGTAGGTTTGGGTTGTGTCCTCATGCATCATAGTAAGGTCATAGCCTATACCTCTAGACAGCTTACACCCCATGAGAAGAACTATCCTACTCATGACCTTGAGTTAGTAGCCGTAGTGTTTGCCTTAAACATTTAAAGGTACTATCTATACGGAGTTCATGTAGATGTGTTCACAGATCATAAGAGCCTTTATTATATCTTTTCTCAGAAAGATCTCAATATTCATTAGAAGGTGATTAGAGCTCTTGAAAAATTATGACATGAGTATCCTTTATCACCTCATCAAAGATAACATAGTGGCCGATGGTCTCCGTAGAGTGTCTATGGGTAGTTTGCTGATATTGAGGACAGTAATAAGAAGTTAGCATAGGAAGTCTATCATCTTTCTAGACTAGGTGTTCACTTAGTCGATACATAGGAGAGTGATATATGGGTTTAGAGTAGTTCAAAATCATCTCTAGTTTCTGAGGTAAAAGAAAAGCAAGATAGAGATCCTGATCTAGTCAAGTTGAAAGTGTCAGTCAAGGATCAAAATTTTGAGGTTTTCTCCTAAGGGGGAGATGGTGTATTGCTTGTCAAGGTCATCTGTCTGTTCCCGATGTAGATGAATTGAGGAATTAAATTCATATAGAAGTACATGATGCGGGCTACTCTATTCATGTAGGGGCCTTAATGATATACCGTGACTTATGGGAGATCTATTGGTAGAGTGGGATGAATATAGATGTGGCAGAGTTTGTGGCTAAGTGCTCTACATGTCAGTAGGTTAAGATACATCATTAGAAGCTTAGTGAGTCCATGCAAGAGTTAAATATTCCTACTTGGAATTGGGAAGAAGTCAACATGGACTTCGTGACGGGTTTGCCTCAAACACATCATCAGTATGATTCAGTTTGGGTCGTTATAACTAAATCAACTAATTTCCTTCCAGTCTATACCACTTATCTAGGTGAGGATTATGCCAAACTCTATATCAGAGAGTTGGTCAGATTGCATAGTGTTCTATTGTCTATTGTCATAGATAGAGGTGCCTAGTTCACCTCTCCTTTCTTGAGAGCACTCATAAATAGTCTTGGTACCCGAGTTCATTTCAATACTTCCTTTCATCCTTAGATAGATGGTCAAGTAGAAAGGACCATTCAGACCATGGAATATATGCTAAGGGCATGTGCAATTGATTTCATGGGTAGTTGTGACAACCACTTACATTTAATGGAGTTTGCATACAACAACAACTTTTATTCCAGTATTTGGATCGCTCTATTTTAAGCTCTCTATGGTAGGAGATGTAGATCTCCAGTTGGTTGTTTTGAAGTTATTGAGGCCTCAGTTATAGGGCCTAAATTTGTATTCGCTGCCTTAGAAAATATCCAGTTGATCATAAAAAGACTTCGAGCTACTTAGAGACGATAGAAGTCTAATACAGATGTGCGTAGAAAGGATCTTGAGTTTGATATTGGTGATCATGTTTATCTAAATATATCTCCCATAAAGGGAGTGAAGAGATTCGTCATGAAGAGAAAGCTCAGTCCCTGACATATCGGTCCCTTCAAAATTCTCAGTCGCTTCGGCAAAGTACCTTATGTCTCGAATTGCCGTCAGATCTAGCCTCAATTCATCTAGTCTTCCATGTCTCTTTTCTCAAAAAGTACATAGGTGACCTAGTAGTTTTAGTCCCTATTCATAGTATAGATATTTAGAACAACCTCTCTTTAGAAGAGATTTCGGTCAAAAATTTTGACTATCAGACTTTCAGACTGAGGAACAAAGGAGTCCCTCTAGTCAAAGTCCTTTGGAAAAATCAGTCTGTTGAGGGAGCTACTTGGGAAGCAAAAGCATACATGTGTACCAAGTATCCTCAACCCTTCTCCGCTAATTCAGACGCATCCCAAGGTAACAACTTTCCTTAAGGCTTTTAGTTTCATGTTCAGATTTTAGTTCATGTTTAGAATTCCATTATAAACTTGGTGTCAATTACCATTTCATAGTTATTCATGCATTTATTTTTCAGTTCAGTCATGTATTCATGCATCAAATATGCATGTTTGGTTTGAGAAGAAACTCATCTTATCAGTAATTCAGTCATGCAGCCAAAAATCCATTATTCATGCATTAAATATGCATATTCTGCATAATAGATTTAGCTTATCAGTTATATCAGTCTTGAATTCATGTTTAAATTGTTCATGTTCAGCATGTACTTTAGTCTATCATTTCTCCTATCTCAGTTAGTTTCATTCAAGGACGAATGTTCCTAAGGGGGAGATATTGTCATACCCCGTACTTCTACCTAGCTTAAATTTATCCTGAAGATGTTAATTACATGCTTTAAAGTTGAATACACTTTTTTATATGTGGAATTTTCAATATTTTCACTTTTTATTTTGTGGTAAATTCAATAAGCTTTCCATAGATACCAAATTTGCCCAAATCCGACACTCTGGCGAAGAGTTAAATCCTTTTTATTGAGACAGTGTATAACTTGAGCCATCAGCACATCACAGAACCTGCTTAAATGGCAATTGTAAATTTCCAGTGTTGCTCCACGATAGTTGCATGTCACGCAAAAGGACCAGTTCATAATTGCCTTTTTCCAATGTTCCAACATGATATAATCGTGTCGCAGTGAGATTCCTGGTTGGAACCAAGGTGGAAACGTGATTGTACCACATCGCGCCACTATGCCATTTTCTAGTTGTCACTTTCTAGATACACGGTGCGATAGCGCTGCGCCACGCCAGGGGTCTATATCGAGAAATTTTTATAAAAATTAAAAGACGCATCTAGGGTTAAATGGGTCTTTTCTCATGATTTTATTCCACCCAGATGTTGGATTTAATCCCTACAAATGTCCTTAGCTACTTATTATTTACTTTTTCCCAATATCAAGAACATTATCTCTCAAGAAAACAAAACCCTAGCCCTTCAGAATCACGATCAATCTCAAGAAATCAATCTAGGAACTCTAAGAACCTTCAAGGTTTCCTTACTCAGTTATGAATAGTGTTCATTCATGGATTGCTTTTGTCCATGAAGCCCAAGAATGAAGTTTTAAACTATGGATTATCATATTCATGCTATGTTTTGATTATGTTCATGCGGTTGTTGTTGTATTATTCCCAAGTTGGAATCTATATGTGTTTTTATGAGAATATGTTAGCATGTGAGTTGATAACCATGAATTTAGTTGCCATGCCCTAAGTCATGCACCCTAAGTATTTGACAAAATTCCTAATAGACTAGAAATTATATAATATAGCTCAATTGTAACTTAAGTGATGGATTCATGTTTTACCCTTATGTTCAAATTACTCCCATGCTATTGATGTGCAATGAAGATGTTTGTTGAAATGATCATGATGCTAGAATGTGGAGTTATTACATTGATTATATGCATTCCTTCCATGTACAAGATTATGATAACCATGTACTTCATGAAATTCACAACTTATTGTAATATGGATTGTTGATGTTGGTCGTGTATTCAATAATGTCATGCTTTTTCAGTTTCGTTTTATCGAGTCCTGGGGTACTTGTACTCGATAATTTAGTTTTGTGCCTAGAGCCAGTGTCATGTTTTCACGATATGCTCAGTCAAGCCCTATTTATTATAATTCAGTCAGTCACGTGACTCTAGAAAACTCAGTAAACTCAGTAATCCTAGTAATCTCAAAAAGCTCAGTACTTCAGTAATCTCAGTAGTATTCCGTCAGTCAACAGAACTCAATTAACTCAACCCAAAGTTCAGTTAATCATATTCAGTGTCTTTTTAGATGGGAGTAGGATTTAGCACCGAGTGAACCCAAGGATGAGGACACACAATAACAATTGAAGGTGTGATCCTTAGAACCAATCCTTGCATTCCATAACTATGTAGCCAGCATAGATTGAGATATCAACACTAATAGATAAAGTTTGGTGAGGTGTATAAACATTATCAGATGAGGGTCCCATCATTCTCTGTTAGGGACACTGTCAGATGAGGGTTACCCACAGCTTGTCTCTACTAGTGGCACAGTATTCTACCCTTCGAATTGGGGTTATAGATAAGACTCCAACCTAGCTATGTTACTTTATTTGGGGTATGTCGGCTAGATGACTACTTCCCATAGTTACAGTTTCAAACTCAGTCTCAGTAATAGAACTCAGATAGTTCTTTAAAATTGTAGGACTTTCAGATACAGTCAACTAAGAATAATATAGAACTCAGTTACTTCGATTAGAACCTAGACTATCAGATATAGTCACTTAGTATCATTTATATCAATTATCAGTGACTTATGATATCAGTAATCAGACTCAGTTGTCAGTAGCTTTATGAATTCAGTCACAATCACTTATTCATACATGTATTCTCACGTTCATGTAATACAGTCAGTTAGGATTGTTAATGCATTTGAACCCTTTGCATTCAGCCTACCTTACATGTATACCAGTACATTCAATTATACTGACGCATTTGAGCTATGGTCTTTTATACCGTAGGTTCAAAAGCATGAGCTCCAGAGCATCAGTAGCATTGCAGTTTCAGCAGTCAAAGTTAGCAGTTAGTCCTCATTCTTTGAAAAAATGATCATTACCTTATTTATTCATTACTTAGTTTATGTCAGTAGTTGGAGTTCGTTGGGGACATATCCTATCAACTTCTTATTCAGACAGTGAAGAGGCATTCAGACTACAGTGTTTTCATACTAGATGTTTTCAGACATTTTTTTAGTTTTGGTACTGTCGTACCACATTATTCAGATATGGTTTTATTAAATATTTATCAGCTTTAAACCTTATGGAATGTTTCATCCTACTATTTCCATATTTATACAGTATTTATGTAGTGTTCAGGTACATATATTAGTTATGGGTTAGCTTATGGTCTTTCGGGGTCATAAGCACTATGTAGTATTTTTGGTACAAGAATTCAAGCATTACAGTATGTTTGTTGTTGGAGTAGCTGGATTGGTAGTCAAGGAGTGTTGTACTGCCATACTTATTGAGGATATGGATCTTTCTAGGCTGATGATTATTGCTCAACAAATTAAGCCAGAAAAGCTGAAGAGGAGAGAGAGGGGAAATAACAAAGCTAGAATCGGGCAGTTTGATTATGGCCAGAGAAGGTTTAGAGGGGGAAATCTTTCACAGTTATCATAGTCGATCATCTTTCCCAGTACCCTCTTCACCCAGTTCTCTCACCCTTAGTGCTAGGCAGAAGCAGTGGGGTAAAACTTTTATGTCTAGATCTTAGAATAGTATGAGTGGAAAACCCAGTTACCCTTTATGTGCTAAGTACGGTAAGAATCATCTTGCTGAGTGTTTGTTGTGACAGAAAGGATGTTATGGTTGTGGTAAGTCAGTTCATGGAATCAAAGAGTGTCAGAATATTTATGTGTTGTTAGATCCAGGGTCAAATCTCGCTTATGTTACCCTACTAGTTGTAATAAATTTGGAAGTAGGTCTTGAAAAGCTTCCTAAGACCTTCTTTATTTCTACCCCACTGGGTGAGTCAGTTGTTGCCAAATAGATTTATAGAAAGTGTCTTATCACTATCCTTTATGAGATTATGTTAGCAGACCTAATAGAGATAGATATGGTTGACTTTGACCTTATTCTAGGCATGGATTGGCTCCATTCCTATTATTCATCTATAGATTATCGTACCCGAGTGGTGAAGTTTTAGTTTCAAGATGAGCCAGTCTTTGAATGGGAAGGTAATTCAGTATCTCCTAAGAGCCATTTTATATCCTATATTAAGGACAGAACATTGATCTCAAAAGGATGCATGTATCATCTAGTTTGAGTCAAAGACACAAACATTGAGGCTCCAACCATTCACTAAGTTTGTGTAGTCAATAAGTTTCCTGAAGTTTTTCACAAAAAATTCCCAGGGGTACCTCCCAATAGGGAAATAGAATTTTGTATTGACTTTCTTCCAGATGCTCAGCCCATTTCTATTCCTTCATATCGTATGGATCCAGGTGAGCTTAAGGAGTTAAAAGAATGCTT
This sequence comes from Capsicum annuum, assembly GCF_002878395.1. NCBI lineage: Eukaryota > Viridiplantae > Streptophyta > Magnoliopsida > Solanales > Solanaceae > Capsicum > Capsicum annuum. Next base: position 89,059,905 of record NC_061114.1, on the reverse strand, counting down.
AAATACCTCTTAGATAAAGGTTTCATAAGGCCCAGTGTCTCTCCATGGGGTGCTCCCTCCAATTCGTGCAAAAAAAAGATGGTTCTTTGTGAATGTGCATTGACTATCTTTAGTTGAATAAAGTCACAATAATAAATAAATATCCTCTTCCTATTATTGATGACTTATTCAACCAACTCCAATGAGTAAGTTACTTCCCAAAGATAGACCTTAGATCCGGCTATCATTAACTTAGGGAATGTGATTTTCCAAAGGTAGTTTTTAGAACCCGTTATGGTTATTTTGAATTTCTAGTCATGTCTTTAGGGTTGATAAATACCACAGCATCCTTCATGGACTTGATGGACAGAGTGTTCAAACAGTATTTGGACAATTTTGTCATAGTCTTTATTCATGATATTCTTGTGTATTTTAATAGTAAGGATGACCATGCAGACCATTTTTTAATTGTGTTGAAAACACTTATAGATCACCAGTTGTTTTCCAAATTCAGTAAATTGTGAATTTTGATTGAGATCAGTAGTTTTCCCGTTCATATTATTTCAACTCAGGGCATTAGAGTTGATCCCTAAAGGACAGAAGCAGTAAGAAACTAGCCTAGACCTATCTCTCCGCACAACATCAGAAGTTTCTTAGGTTTAGCAGGCTATTACAGATGTTTTTTTGAGGGTATTTCATCTATTTTGTATCCCATGTCTAGATTAACTCAGAATAAAGTTAAGTTTCAGTGGCCAGATTCCTATGAGAACAGTTTTCAGGAGTTTAAGACTCGACTCACTTCATCCCCAGTTTTAGTGCTACCTAATGGTACAGATGGTTCATTGTCTATTATGATACTTCTAGAATAGGTTTAGGTTTGTTTAGTTGAGTGTGTTATATCATCTGTGAAAGGCCAATGAAGTGGCAGACGCCCTTAGTAGACTGTCTATAGGCAGTGTTTCTCATGTAGAGAATGATAAGAGAGAATTAGTTAGGGAGGCTCACTGATTAGTAAGATTGGGAGTGAGGTTGGTTGACTCAGCTGAAATGAATGTTTTGGTCTAGAGTAGTTCAGAATCTTCTCTAGTTTATGAAGTGAAAGAAAAGCAGGATAAGGATTCTGGTTTTGTCTAACTGAAGGGGTCAGTTAAATACCAAATGGTAGAGGTTTTCTCCCAAGGGGGAGATGGTGTTTGAGATACCAGAGTAGATTATGTGTCTCATGTGTTGACGATTTAAGGCGGCAAATTATGGAAAAAGCGTATGGTGCACATTACTCCATTCATCAATGAGCCACAAAGATGTACTACGATATACGGGAAGTCTATTAGTGGAATGGTATGAAGAAATATATAACAAAATTTGTAACCAAGTATGCAACTTGACAATTGGTTAAAGTAGGGAACCAAAGACCTGGTGGCATATTGCAGGAATTTGGTATTCCCACTTGAAGCTGGGAAGATGTGATCATGTACTTTGTGATAGGGTTACCCCATTCGCGTCATTAGCATGATTTGATCTAGGTTATTGTAGACATATTGATCACACAACCTTTTTCTTGCCAGTTCACACGTCCTACAAAACTAAAGATTATGATAAGCTGTATATCAGAGAGTTAGTTAGATTTGATGGAGTTCCCTTGTCTATCATTTTAGATACGAGTACCCAATTTACCTCTCAATTTTTAAATGACTTGTAGAAGGTTCTTGGTACCAAAGCTCATCTCAGTTCATCTTTTCAACCGTAGACAGATGGTCCGGTAGAGAGAACTATTCAGACTCTAGAGGATATGTTGAAAGCAAGTGCTCTTGATTTCAAAGATATTTAGGATGACCACCTGTGGTTCATCGAGTTAACCTACAATAATAGTTACTCTTCTAGTTTTTAGATGGCCCCATTTGAGGCTCTATATGGGCGGAGATGTAGATCACCCATCAGTTGATTCAAAGTTAGTAAGTCCTCTTTAATTGGGCCAGATATGGTGTTTGAAGCAGTGAAGAAGGTTTAGTTGATTCGAGAGAGATTGAAACCATCTTAGAGTTGTCGGAAATATTATGCAGACGTAAGAAGGAGAGATCTTGAGTTTGAAGTTGATGATCATGTGTATTTGAAGGTGTCACCCATCAAGGGGATGAAGATATTGGGAAAAAAGGAATCTTAGTCCTCGATATCTGGGTCCCTACAGGATTTTGAGTCGTGTGTGAAAGGTAGAGTATAAGCTTGAGCTACCTACATACTTGGGATAAGTTCATCCAGTGTTCCATGTATCGTTATTGAAGAAATGCATGAACAATTTAGCTGTTGTAGTCCCTCTAGAAAGCACAGATACTTAGAATAGTCTTTCATACGAAGAATTTCTACTAGATATTCTTGATCACAAGATCTGTAGACTAAGAAACAAAGAATTTCCCTTGGTCAAAGTTCTATGGATAAATCAATCTATTGAGGGTGCTACTTGGGAAGAAGCGGAAATGTGAACAAAGTATCCTCACCTCTCTCCACAAAATCAGACACAATTTAAGGTAATAGTCTTCCTTAATTAAATTCTTTTCCAATCTCAGATTCAGCTCAATTTTAGCCATGTGATTATCTTCATGTCAAGTTTACTCGCTCAGTATGCTTTAGATTCAGTCATCCAATTTTGTTTTAGTCATTCATGGTAGTATATAGTCTCAGTTCCTCACTATCCTAAGTTTAATACCACATACTTTTCTAGTGCTGTTTAGCTCCTAATATGTCGAAGGTCAACTAAAAAAAATTATAATCCTGATATGTGTAGAATTTTCTTGATCTAAACCCACCAAATAGTAGATAATTGAATTAGCTTTCCAACAATAACACTTTCACTTAAATTAGATACTCGAGTAAGAAGTTATGCCCTTTATAGGTAAAAATTAAAGTCCACTATGACAGCACTGTGCCGCGCTGAAGGGCAGATTTGCAATTGTCCATTTTCCAATGAAGCACCATGATTACGCCACATCGAGGTGAGTTCCAAAATCATAATTTTTCCTTTCCAGTCACTCACTGCGATTTGCCGATATCGTGCCAGAATTCTAGATAGGACGGATGCCGCATTATGGAAGAGTGCAAAGTCGCACTCTTCCTTTTCCAGTGATGCAACACGATTACTCCGCATTGCGCCAGATCCCAAAATGGCACTCGTTCCTTTTCTTGTAAGCCACCTCTATGACGCCGCATCGTGGTGGAGTGCACCTCTATGACGCCGCATCGTGGTGGAGTGTTCAATCGGTATTCCAGGTATGAATTAATTTTTCGAAAGGGCAACTTACTCTTTTACCAAGCCCCCAAATCATGAAAAATAAAGAATTAAACCTATTCTAAGCATATTACGATGACTTTTCATCAAATTAATCTCCAAGAATACCCTATAACCTCAATATCAAATCCTCAAGAAACCCAAATTCTACTATTATTTTTCAAAGATAACCCAAAATTCAAGATTCCCAATTCAAGATCCTCAAGAAACAATCTTCAAGAGCACAAATAGGAACTCAAAGTTCAAGCTTCTTCATTCATTAATAAATTAAGGTATGTGGGTTTATAAACAAGGATAATTCTTTCATCCTTGTTTCCAAATTTAGATTTAAAGTTGAATTTTATATGAATTACAAGATTTTTGGTCAAGGGTTTATATCCACTCATTAGTGTTTGAATATTAAGAGATTACAAGTGATTTAGATGTTGAATTGCATGTCTACCTTCATATTTTTATGCGTGTGACATTATCTTCCAAATTTAGCATTGAATTATCAAGATTTTCATTATTTAGCATGGACTTTATAATGATTTTACTTGAATTTGATGCATGAGTTATCAAGCCCTAGTTTGAATGTTGATATTTTAGGAAGATTATGCTTTTAAGCATCTCGTAATTAGTTTATATTAATATATTGAACAAAGATTTGATCGTTTGATCCTCAACATAGATATGAAATCCACTTTATATTTTCATTACAGTTCATAGTAAACAAATATATAATTGGTTTTCATTGTAAACACTTAGACCAATTTTAAAAGTGGATTTCCTACAGAATGAGCATACAAATTAAAGGGAGTAGTACTTAGCACCGAGTTGGGTATATTTACATACGCTCAAACTATGAGCCAACGTAGGTTCAAATATTTAGATTGTTCCCTTTTTTAGATGGATGACAATTACAAATGTAATCACTTAGCTTAGATTATACTCCTTGGCAAGTGTATGACATCTCTCCTTAATGTGAGGTTTTTCCATAAAGGAAATAGACATTGGACCCTATGATAGCTCACATAGTGTATGTCGGTTAGAAGAACCTCCCTACAAAAAAGAGTAATCGTAACAAAAAATCTTTTAGAAACAAATTGAAAAGGCTCGTAGTTCTGTTCAGATATTGTTTTACATATGACATTAGCTACTAGATTTCAGCTTTCACTTTACAGATATTAAAGTGAGTCCTTTCTACACTTAGACTGCATTATTTAAAGATAGACACAAGTACAACTTTTAAAACTAAGTGTTATGACTCACTAGATTTATACATCAAGCTTTACTACTCATGATTATGATTCTCAGTTTTCAGTTCTTCAAGCTTATATGAGTCACTTCACTTAGCATGCATTATTTTACAAATTTATAATAATGTTGAGATACTATTTTACTTATGCTTTCACCCCCATGTGCTCGGAACATTCCAGAAGTACTGATCATGAGTTATTTCTATGTGCTACATTGTCAAATAATGTAGGTTCCGATGCTCAGTTTCAGCAGCGTGAGTAATTTGGAGTATCTCCATCTACGTCCTGACAGTTTATGAGTCCTCATGGTTTTGGGACCCTGTTATTCAGTTTTTTAGCTTATTAGACTAGTTGATTCAGTATTTTCAGTCAGTTAGAGTCAGATTAGGGCTTTTCCTGATGGCTCTCTAGTTATTAGTGGTAGAGGCTTGTCAGACTGCTAGTTAAGATTTAGATTTCTAGAGTTGATTGCTCTGACTGTTAAGTCTAATATTTTCCAATATCATGTTCAGATAATTTCAGTTTAGCTCAGACAAATTTCCGCATTTTAGGTTGGACTAAATATCTTTATTTCTTTATTATGAGTTTCAATTTAGCAGAAGACTTACAGGGTTAGCTTAAGGCAACTCGTAGTCTTGAGCACTGTGTGACATTTCGGGACCTATTTTCGAGGCTTTATGTATCTCCATTCAACTCGTATGGAGTTTTGTAAGACCTTAGATAGAAAATGACCTTGAAAATACTATTTATCATCTGACTTAGGCTCTTAATCCACTAGCATAACATACAGCTAGTACGCTTGAGTCTTATGGTTACCAGAGAGTTCAAAAACATAGGAAATTTCTAAGGGTCAAAACTTAGGGTATTTCAATTGTCCCTCACTTGGACTATCGATCCTTGAATGATGGAAAAAGGCATGGCTAGAATGATTTAAACCCGAAACACCCCTACTCTGAACTTTAACCAAGTTAGAAAACAAGGATGCAAGGAAATCAATCTTTTCTTTAAGTAAGTTAGTAAACAAAGAAGGGATGAAGAACAACTACTTTAAGCATGATCATCTGAAATGGAGAGAAAAAGTTGGTAGTCGGATTTCATATCCCCTCTATCTCTACACAAAGCTTTTTCCTCCCTAACCAATGCATATAATATCCCTTAAATATGTTTGCACTCTCTACCAAGTTTTCAACTATGAAAAAAACACCCCTCTATTTCAACCTCCCAACATCCTCCCTATGAAAACATAACTACGAGGGCCTAAGGAGAGCTACAAATCCATCCCATATTAAAGACTAACTTTGAGTTAAGGTGCAAGTGAAAGCTATGGGACCCTATACTATACACTGCCCTGATAATACTACCCCGTCTATCCATATAATAAAGAGTTATGGCTTCATAACACAATGGTTGTGTACTTATCAATCACCATGCTCCGTCCTATCTTTACTACACCCACTGAATGGATTTACTCCCAAAACTAACACCCTTGATTATTATCAGAAAGATTTTCACCATGCCCCCCTCTATAACTATTTCATATGACAACACTCATCATAGTTTTCCTTCTGCACTTCTTACCTTATCTCTAGTAGTTTCCTAAGGATTTCACAACAAATGACATCTACTCTCTCATCCAGCCCAACAGTAAGCTTCCAAAGGTACACCATTCTAACATAAGAAGGGTCACTGTGGAAATAAAGTATGCAAATCAAGAAAGTGGTAGGTTACACCCTAATTACAAGTCTTATATGTCGTACTACCCAAGGCGAGACCTGTGAAATAAGTCATGGTACAATAGGCACGAGGTATTCCAAAGCAACTACCTAGGTTATATATGAAGGATTACTCAAAAATTAGAACACTATAGTACGAGTCCTTAGAACTGGGAACCAGAAGAAACATGACTACATACAACATAGGTAGTTTAACATAAAGGTGAGATTCATATTCAGGGAACAAAGCCTACGTTGTTGCTTAAAACTACTATTTCTTGGAACCAAGAATGATGTGATACTTGAATATATGGGTCATAAGTATCATGGCATAGAGCATGAACACTTGGAAGCTCGGATTTCTGAGGACCATTATTGCCTTTGATTAAAGGGCTGGAATATAGACTGATGTGGCACATGGAAAGGAAACCTTAGGCATAAGTACTATTAGAATGTGTGCAACACTAGTAGAGTTCCCATTTAATCGAAATAGGAGGGAATCGCTAGAAGATGAGTAAATTCATCCCAACTTTCCTTTGAACTCACCCCTATAAGAAAATTAAAGATTAGCTCTTTGATTTAAATCTTACTACACCTATAAGTACAATACTTTTCTCTAAGGGGTATCACTATGGACATGCACAAGGGACACTTGGCTCTTTTATACTTAAACGATCATCAACCCAGATTCTACTTGTGGTCCAGCATAGCCTCACAAACCCCGTACCCTAACCCATTCAATGACCTATCCCCAATCAATCAGTTCAACCTGGACCTTCAGCCTTTATATCACAACTTTTCCCTCTCATGTATTCCCTAAGTCATCAACCTAATTCCTTCTGCACACCTTACTAAGCTTACCAATCAAACCCAATAATTCTCGCATTTCTGTCCTTGAGCTAACATACTCTCTTTACCAAAATCAATATTTAAGGTTCAAACTTGGTGTCTATTAACCATCATGCACTACCAATTGAGTACCCAATGAAAAATATATATACAGTCCACCCTACGAGGATGTCACCCCAAATTCCTTATCCACCCACTAGTAACCAATACATATCTGAAGGAAACCATTCCTTTTATGCAAAAAAGAACGAAAGCACCCCACGAGGCCATATTAGAATGGATGAAACACTTGTCTAAAAGATCCTTTATCTACTCTTCAAGCTTCTTCAACTAAGTTGGGAAATTCTATATAGGGCAATAGAAATAGGACAAGTTTCTGGAACATGATCAATCCAAACTCAATTTCCCTATTGGGACACCAAGAAGGTCATTGGGGAAGACCTCGGGAATTTTATGCGTCACAAAGATAGAATACAAAGAAAGATCCTCCACAATAGAATCATTAACCCAAACTAGATAATAAAGAAACCCTTTCGATATTAACCTCCAAGATCTAAAATATTATATGAAATTCCCCTTAGGAGCTTGGGAACCACCCTCCCACTTAGCAATTGGCTCATTAGAGATATCAAACACGACCTTTTGGGTTCGATAATCGAGAATTGCATAGAACGAGTGTAACCAATCAACCCCTAACATGATATCAAAATCAACCATTTCTAATTCAAATAGATCCACTAAAGTCTTATGACCACCCACTTATACCATACAACTCCTATAGACTCTTCTAGTCATTATAGAGTCATCTACCGGTGTAGAAACAAAAAAGGTTTCGGTATAAACTTAAAAGCAATACCAAAATAAACACCCATATATGGGGCAACGTAAGAAATAGTGGACCCAAGATAAAGTAAACAGAACACATCATGAGAAAAGAGTTTCAGTGCACCAGTAATGACATCATATGATGCCTCGGACTCCTATCATGTAGTGAAATCATAAGAATGGTCCCGGCCAGTGCCTAAGCATAAAGTAACAGCTCTTGGTGCATGATCTAGCGAGGTGGTAACTAGGATCCTATTTTCCCTAGTGGAAATACTTTTGGGACACTCCCACTGAATGTGACCCAACTGATTAGAACTAAAACACCATTCCTCCTCTTATAGAAATCACCATGGTGCAACAGACTATAAAACTGGCAGGGAGAATAAGGTGGGGCTGACTGAGCTCCCCTAGCACAACAATGATAGTCACCAAAAAATTGAGGATAAGGGACACCAACATCCAGCTAATAACTTCCTAGATTCCCTTGCTCAGACCACTATCCACCATCTCTACCACTATTTCTCTGATCTTTTCCCAGTCTGAATATTAGGAATTCTTACTCTAACTATTTTGTGACTCTTCCTTATTCTTTCTCATACTAATAAGACTAGACCGTTATGATAAATACGTCACTATCTAGGTCAACAGCTAAATAGAACATTTAAAATAAGTACTGGTAAAATCTCCTTAGGGTGACTGAGCATGAGTGCTACTTTTTAGAGTTGGTTCAGTGAAAAACGATGGAACTCTATTGGAAAAATGAGAAGCAATAACCCCAGATCGAGTCTGTACCCCATGAGTTAGATGAGATTCATCAACGTCATCCTTGAATAGGAAAGGTGATTTTCTATATGCTTCAGATCATTAGAAGGACCTAATGTGAAAAGCAAATGAAAGAAGATTTAGGGAAGAGTTCATTAACTTAGACTCTGTATCCTAAAAAGAGAACAACAAGAAATTAAAAGAGAACAACAAGAAATTAAAGCATTCCTAGATGTTTCATAGCCTCTCCCTTATAAGTAGAGTGCACTACATACCCATAAAAAAGACTCTACTCGTCATATCTTTGTGCATAACACATAATATTGAAACCTAGGCTCTGATACAACCTGACACGACCCAAACCAGGGCCTCATTATTCGGGTATCTTTGGTCTAAATAGGATCGGATACCACAACCTATATCAAATCTAATCAACCAATATACGATCCATGTCAGATGAACTCCGAACATATAAAAAGATAGATTGTTAAAAATTTTATGACTTTAGGATAAGCTTAGAACCAAGACCAACCAAAAAAAGTCATACCGTCTAAACCAAACCAAACCATAATATACCCCATTCCATTGTTGTCCATACAAATCCTCTAAACAATATCGAAGAATACCTAGTTGGGACATGCACCTAGCCATACCCAAAAATAATTCTCAATAGAATAATAAAACCATAAGATAAACCATAACATGAAATGGGCCTTTCGAAGAATGAAAGCTCACTACTTCAGTTTGACCCAATCTGTCTCAAAATCTCTAAGTCATTATGGAGGAGGTATGATAGTATTGCTGATGCCTAACTCGCATGGGGATATATCGCTTGAAGATGAGTTAGCCAGTGATTGCTAGAATTTACTTATTAACATTCACCTATACCATTTAAAGAAGTAGAGGAAGGTTATTATAAATATGCCAAATTGCATTGAGGTCTAATCCATAAGGAGTGAAAAATAAACTTCAAATTCTATGGGTTTTTTAAATACTAAAAGGGTACCTAAAGTTTTAAAAAAATGCAACGCATAAAATAAAATTAGAGGGAGTTGGTTTGGAGTCAGAATTTTATCCATCTTGAGTCACACAAAAAGTTACAAAAACAGTTTCTACATTGAATTCAGTTTTAAAGGATATCTTGGGATTATGTCTACCTAAACGCAAAGTGTGTGTGGTATCATCATATTTTAACATAAAATATAGTCGTTGAGTTTCAGATAGGCCAGGTCGAAAGTCCTTGAAGTTAGTTTGTCTACCAAACTTCAATGATTTCACCCATTGTCTCTTTTGATCACCTAACGTGTGTGTCTTTAATAGTCACCAAAAACCTCAATCGAACATCCCTATTTCTAGGATGATGCCTGTGGCATGGCTCACTCTTCATTTACACATATTTATAAGATTTTAAAAAAAAGTAAACCACAAGATCGATTGTCCACCATTTCTTTGTGCCCCTATAGACCCTTTTAAATGATGCTATGGGTTCCCAAAGGTTAACCCTTATCCCTTTTTCAAGGATGATAAAGGTTTTCATGAGTTTAGGGTTTTCACCCATCAAGCACATTTGGATATTTGGGCTTTTCACTCATAAATTCCAACTATTAAGTTCAAGAAAATGGTGTAATCCATAATCAACAGCTAAAACTCATGTAAACCCATCAACACCCACAGTACAAATAGCACTTTAGTTCAACATAATCCTAAGAATAGAGAAATTAGCTACTCATGAAGTGAAAAAGAAGAAATATACCAAATAATTCATTCATTACATCAAGAACAATGTAAATTAAAGAAAATCTTCAATTCACACTTTAAGTTCACCAATTTTCTCTTGAAATTCTAAATACACAAAGAGAAGATGTTTTTGCCCCAAATTCTAGTGTTCTACTTGTATTTACAATTTTTTTCTTCCTCTTCTATTATGTATATGAAAATAAAAAATTGGGTCTAATATGGAAATTTGAATAATCTACGCCATTTAACTGAATTTCCCTTACTCATTAATCATGCTAGGCCGTACTCACAGAGACTTCTCCATAATCTTGGAGAATGCGACCGCAGTCGTAGCTGTGCAATCGCGAGCTTTGTTGCGATCACAGTCAGATATATGGGATTGTAGTATGTTGACATACTTGACTAGCTGTGATCAAGGTAACTAAGGATATGTATACTCTAGTTCCTTCAACTGCACTTCTTTTCTTCTTTTTAGCTCTATTAGCACCAATCCATATCTTCTTTCCTTCTTTTGAGCTCTATTAGCACCAATCCATATCTTTCTTTCTCCTCACCTTTGAGCCTGCAATAATGTGGATATTATTGAATTCAATCACAATTATGTGTCAATTATTCATTCAAAACATGATAATGTGCATGTATATGGAGTTCAACTGAGTGGTACATTAACTACTCATCAACATCCCCAACTTGAAGCTTTGCTTTTTCTCAAGCAATCACTACCTTTGACCATAAGGCAATGCAAATTTAAGCCCAAATTAGATGTCCTAATGATCACAACGACTTTAATCTTTGTCACCACCATAAGTAGTACTTTACACATGGGCCAAGTTGTTCTCACTATACCCGTCAACATAAAATGCAATATTCAAGAAAGAAAGAGACTTTAAAGAGCAACAACGCAATTATAACCGTTACTCTCGAAGTGACTTGCCTTTTGACCATAACTACACTATACTTCCTTTGCCACTTTTCTTGGAGGATGAAAAAAATCACCCACCTCAACTCGTTCACATGCCTCCCCACAAGAAGGAAAGTATCACACACCAACCTAAAAAATATGCATCGATGAATTTAAGTGTAAAACTCTTTCCCTCACAAGAACTCTCGATGCTAATAAATACCATGCCATAAGTTGCCCCAATTTTCAACTGTCACTACAATGAATATACTAATTTGGGAATCACAAAGGGAATTTTGAACTTGGAACATAGATTAGGGGTGGCGTAGGATATATTTTAGGAATGACAAGGCTAAACCCTTCTTGAACATCTACTTCACCCTAATCTATCAAAATTTTGATCATGGGCCACTTCTTCTATTTTCACTCTTTACACATTTGGATACTTTATATTTTCTTAGTTCACCCATTTTTCTTTTCATTTCTTTTTCTTCCACACTTTGTGCTTCTCTTTCCTTTGTTGGATCCTTTTTTTCTCATTCATTTGTTCTCAATATTTAAGCTTAAAGGCACTTACTTACAACTTCGTGGCTCAAATTTACCTCTTTCAATCATCACAACCCCCAACATAGGCTTTTAACCTCAAGTTATAATTTTAAGTCCAAAGAGGATAGGGTTCGAAAGAAGCATAATGATTGAAAGGTTCTCGGCTTATTATGTGTTTTCCAAAGAAAGGTATAAAGGATCAATGTGGGTGACTAGGGATAATAGCTACGTAAGGGTAGGTTTTTTAGGTTAAAATGGACTACCAATGTTGCAATGATGGCTTAAGATTATCTCCCTAAACAAGTAAAATCAAAATTAGCCTTGAGAGACTAATGGGGAAAGTTGTAGATATTACAAGTACAAATGAGATTTGGAAAAATAACCTCACCAATCATGGCAGGTGAACTCACCGAGGAGACTCAATTTTTCCCTCATGTTTGAGGCAAAAGGGGTATCAATCAATATGCACAAGCTAAAAATTTTGGAGACATGAAAAGAGAAAAAGTTTTGTTACAAAGTTACTCACATCCATGCACTTGGTTTTTTTTCAAAAAATTTGAACAGAGTGGGTGCTCAGTTTGCATGGTCACCACGCACAATTTGCTAATTAAGGTAACAACTCAAGCTTTTTCCTCACGTTATGGATTTCATATGGGCAACCCAACCATATGGCTACTCAATATATGGCTAATCAATTTTTCCATATGCATGTATATGATTCCAAATCCGAAATGCCATAGGTACTCAGACTTCCCTTGTATATGTGTCCTTGATGCCACAGGCTCTCAGACTTTCCCTGCATCTTTGACTCAACACCGAGTCCAAAAGTTTTCCCCTTAAGTATGTCGTCACTCAATCCATCATAGGGAAAAGCTCATCCAAAAATTATAAAACAAATCTAGCCTTTGCACACCCCCAACATAGGGACCTGAAGTGCCCTCACTGAAGCTAAATGAAGAAGTACAAATCATAGAAGTGACTTCTTGAGTAGCAATCTTATTGTCCTCCGAATGCAGCAATCATGATAGGGGATCTACTGTTGTGGTAACCGATGTTGAAATCCCCTATTTTTGCTCTGTTTCTTGATTTCTTGCACAGCTACTATCTACCAGCTTTCTTTTTCCCCTAGTTTTCTGGGTGTTGATTTGAGTTAAAAACACCTACCAAACATTGAAACAAAACGAAATTAGTGAAAAAAGGGTTGCCTCCCGTCAAGTGCCTAATTTAACATCGCGGTACACACTCCTTCTTCACCACGTGGCATCTTTGAAATGAAGAACTTCTACTTTGGAGACCACAGGACCTTTCGGATTGTAGTGCTTCACCCTTTGACCATTCGCTAAAAATTTCTTCATTTCATGATCTTCTTTTTGAATGGAACCGCTAGGGTAGACGTTAGAGATCAGAAATAGTCTCGACAATTTAGAATGCTTTTTTGCAAAAAGTTACAAATTAGAGTTGTAAAGGAGTACACTTTCTCCGACATAGAATTCCCATCTTAATATTTAATCATCGTGCCATTTCTTCATTTTCCCCATAAACAATGTGGAGCTTTCATAAGCCATGAGTCAGAAATCTTCCAACTTGTACAATTTTGTAACTTTCGCCTTGGAGGTTTCTCCCCAATTCATCTTATATCTCTTTAAAGCCACATAGATTTATTCTCAAGCTTGACAGGCAAATGATATGGTTTTTCAAATATCAATTGGTAAGGGGACATGCCAATTGGGGTTTTGTAGGCCATTCTATAATTCAAAAGTACCTTATCAAGATGTCGTGCCCAATAGGTGGGCCTATATTTACCGTTTTTTCAAGTATTATTTTGATTTCTCGATTTGAAATATTAACTTGGCCACTTATTTGGGGGTGATATAGGGTAGCTACTTTTTTATTTACTTCATACTTGTCAAGAAGGGCCCCAAATGCCCGATTACAAAAATATGAGCCTCCATCACTAATGATGGCACACGATTTTCCAAACCTTGTGAAGATGCTCTTTTTCAATAAGGAGGTAACACTCTTGCTCTTATTTTTTGGGAATTGGATGACTTCCACCCATTTATAAACATAGTGAATCACCACCAATATGAAAAAATGCACATATTGGTGGCAATTGACTAAGGCACTCAAAGAGTTCAACTTCCAAGTTTGGTTTGGGGGTATTTCATGTCTTATTGAGATACCACCTTGTATTTTGCATGCGTGACAACATTTTGTCCACTCAATGGCATCCTTATGCATGGAGGGAAAATAATACCCACATTGATGGATATTTGCAGAGGTATGTGTCCCTTCATGGTGACCGTTATAAGGTTAGGAGTGACAAGCTTCAAGGATTTCATTTATCTCGATCTCCATAATACACCGCCTAATAACACCATCGGCGCACTCGCAAAATAGGAATGACTGTTCCAAAAAATAACTCTTAGCATCAAACAAGAACTGTTTCTTTGGTGGTAGCTAATCCCCTCGGTAAGTACACCATTACCTACATAATTGGCATAGTCAGCATACCATGGTGCATTTTTTGTTCAATTGACATAACAAATTCATTAGGAAAAGAATCATCATTTTCAATTCCTCTATGCCTGCCATCATTACCTTAAAGATGCGACACATAGTCGGCCACTTGGTTTTTGCATCCCTTTCGATCTTTTATCTAAAAGTTGAATTCTTGCTAGAGCAAAATCAATATAATTATGCCCAGTGTTGCTTTCTTCTTTGCCAAAAGGTACTTAAGTTCAGCATGATACTTGGGTACCAATACTTTCCTGCCTAACAAGTAGGTATAAAATCTTTCAAAAGCATATATAATCGCTAGCAACTCTTGTTCAGTAATGGTGTAGTTGCATTGAGCATCATTCAAGGTTTTAGTTAAGTAATAGATAGGATGAAGAGTTTTTCCTTGCATGGACCTAACACCAGACAGAATGCAATCCCACTTGAATCACATATTACCTCAAAAGGGGATGATAACAAGACCCGACCCCGAGCCTTGTCATAATCGACATCCCAAGTCCAACCACGACCAGGGACCACCCTCTATTACCCAACCCAACCACCTTCATCCAACCTTAGGTGGGCTGGATTTCAAACATATGACAAAATAACATTATTGTTCTAGTCAAGACTCTAAGATAGGGTCACAGCCGTAACCGACCCAATCGAGTCCAACTGTACTGCACAAACCACCCAACCATACCAAATAAAACAATAGGATATAAACCATAATGAATACCAAAACATAATATTATTAATCTCAAAATAAAAAATACGATAGAACAGTGAGAAATCTTGTGATGTGTTCTCATCCCACCAGCCTATTCCAATGACAAGGCCAATACTTATCCTGCCCTTTACGACCCCTAAAAGTACCATAAATCATCTATCCAAAAGAGCAAAAAAATCCTATTGGGACATGCCCCAAACATGGCCAAAACCAATATTCTAAAAACAGGAAAAGTGTTTAAAGAAATCCATGAAATCCAATGATGCCTCCCAAAAATATTTAAGCTCACCACTTCAGTCCTACTGCTGATACCAGATTTGTGTGCTAAATAGGAGAAGTAGAATGGCCAATTCCTTCTACCGAAGAGTTAACCGAAGGAAATAACCAAGATAAGCCCCCAAAGAAATCCTATTATCGAAACCTTAGCTCTCTCTCCACAAAAGCTCTTGATAGAATTATAGGGTGTTTTAGAATTAGTTGTAAGTGTTAATGAATAGAATAATAGGGAAAATAGCCTCCAAAGTGTATTGAAAGTTGTGGGTCTTAATTAGGGTAAGTAGGGAAATGTCTAGAATACCTCCCTTTAATCCCTTAATAACCCGTTGTTAGGATACGTTTGACCCATACGAGTTGTAACCACCACTCATATCCAAGCCTCAACCCCTGGATAAAAATCTATCCAGTATACGACTCATATAACCAAGTTGTGACCTCAATATTCAATACATAACCATAACTCGTGTCCGTGGCAGAATAAAATACCAGGTGGATCAAACACCTTCTACCATAGAGTCTTTAATACAAATCTGACCAATCCCTATGAATCATACCCCTAAGTCGTACTCATTCGAGTGACAAAAACTATCCCACCAACTAACACTGGTCAGTATACGACAATACCATACCACCCGTACCTAATATATGGTTCGTACCTATGTTTAATATTGGTTCCGAAGAATGAAGTTGCAGGAAATTTTCTAAGGGTCAAAACCCAAAATGTTTCAGTCTCCCCCACTAGGAACATTCATTCTCGAATGACGGACACGGTAGGGATAACAACACACAGTGTCATTTGTATTATCAAACGTCCATTTAACAAGGTTTGAAAACAAAGAGGCATAGATATAAATATTTTCCTTAAAGAACTCTAAAAATAAAGATGCGTTGAGGACATGTACTTTCCGCATAAATCCCAAGAGAAAAATATAGATGTCGATATTTTCACTTCATGTCCTCTTCCACTTCCTAAGTAGCTTCTTCCACCTTATGATTTCTCCATAGAACCTTAATTGAAGCCATATCCTTGGTCCGTAACTAATGAACTTTCCTAGATAATATCTCAATCGGGACTCTTCATAAGATAGAAAATCCCAAATACCCAATCCTTCCAATGGAACAAACAAAGAAGGATCACCAAGACACTTCCTCAACATGGAAAAATAAAAGAACAAATGAGCTATATTTAAGCTAGATGGCAACTTCAACTCATAAGCAACATTGCCAACTCTCCTCAAAATTACACAAAGACCAATGAACTGAGGACTGAGTTTCTTCTTTTTACCAAACCGCACCATCCTTACCTGGGAGACACCTAATCCCCGACCTCAAACTCCAAGTCTCTATGCCTAACATCCGCAAAGGACTTTTGGTGACTTTGGGCAGCTTTAAGACTATTTCGAATCACCTTGACCTTCTTCATCACCAGATAGACCAAATCCAGAGTAAATATGTCTGAATCCTTAAGCTCAAACCACCCAATAGAAGATTTACAATTCCTACCATACAATGCCTCGAAAGAGGCCATACCAATGCTTGAGTGATAGCTATTGTTGTCAGAAAACTCCACCAAAGGTTGATTCTCAACGCAATTGCCACTATAGTCAATCACACAGGCTCAAAGCATATCCTCTAATGTTTGAATACTTCTCTCCGCTTGCCCATCCGACTGAGGATAAAAAGTAGTATTCAGACTAATCTTAGTCCCCATCCCTTTCTGGAAAGACCTCTAGGAGTTAGACGTAAACTATGTACCACGATCAGAGATAATTCAAACAGGAACCCCATGCAGCTTCACAATATCCTAAAGAAAAAATCTCACATAATCCTCAACCGAAAAGTAGTCTACACAGGCAAAAAAGATGCAGACTTGGTCATACTAATGATGATGACCCAATTCGAATCATACAAATTTCGAGACCAAGGAAGATCAATAAAAAAATTCACATTGATCACTTCCCACTTACATTCGAGCAAATCAATTTCAATATACAACCCTCGTAGCCTCATATGCTCAACCTTAACCTGTTGACACACCATACACTTTACCATGAAATCAGCCACATCCCTCTTTATTCCATTCCACTAGTAGATCTCTTTGCGATCATGATATATCTTAGTAGGGCAGGGATGAAAAACATATCTCGACTCATGTGCCTCAGCCAAAACCCTTTGTTGCAGCCCATCGACATAAGGAACACACAACCTCCCTTGGTACAGTAAAGTACCATCACCACTAATCTCAAACACCACTACCTTTATTCCCTCTAACATCACCCTTAATTCTTACCAAAAAGGATTCTGCACTTTCATTAATCTCTACACCAAGAGATGATTGAACCACTTCATGCAATATCACACCACCATCTTTAGAGTCTAAGAGATGAACTCTAAGATTAGCTAAGTGGTGAATATCCTTCACCAATTCCTACTTTCCTTCATCCACATGATCCAAACTCCCCATGGATAACCGGCTACGAGCATTAGCAACCACATTAGCCATACTTGGGTGGTAGTGGAGACTCATACTAATATTTCTTAAGAAGCTCAAGCCACCTCATTTGCCTGAGATTAAGCTCTTTTTGAGTTAACACATACTGAAGACTCTTGTGATCAGAAAAGATATCCATGTGAACACCATAATAATAATGTAATCATATTTTCAAAGAAAACACAATCACCAACAACTCCAAATCCGTAAGCACAGGCAATTACCTTCCTATGTTGCATCATAACACAACCAAGCCCTACCCGAAATGTATCATAATAAATCACAAACTCATCATTGACTTCTGGCAAAGTCAGGATCAGAGTCGAAGTCAACTTATCATTCAACTTCCCAAAATTTCCTTCACAAGAATTTGACCAAGAAAACTTAATCTTCTTCTGAGTCAACTTAGTCAAAGAAGCAGCTATTGAAGAAAAGCTTTCCATATACCACCTATAATACTTGGCTTAATCCTTGAAGCTTTGAATATCAGATGAAGTTGTGGGCCTAGTCCTCATCTTTACCATATTAACTTTCTATAGATCTACCATGATCCCTTCACTATAAATAACATGACCCAGGAAAGTCATAGCGTTCAACAAAAACTCTATACAACTGTTGTTCCTTTAAGATATACAACACCACACAGAGGTGATTAGCATGATCTACCATACTCTTTGAATAAACCAGAATGTCATCAATAAACACAATGATGAAGATATCAAAATACTAACTAAACACCCTATTCATCAAGTCTATAAACATTGTTAGAGTGCTATTCAATCCAAATGACATCACCAGGCACTAAAAATTCAAATACTGAGTATAAAAAGATGTATTAGGGATATCCACCTCCCTAATCTTATGATGATGGTACCCATACCAAAGATCTATCGTAGAAAAAACATTGGCACCCTTTAACTAATCAAATAAATCATTTATCCTTGGGAGAGGATACTTGTTCTTGACTGTCACCTTGTTTAACTGCCTGTAGTCAATGCATATCCGAAGGGAACTATCCTTCTTGTGCACAAACAACACCAGTTCACCCCACAGAGAAATGCTAGGATGAATAAACCCCCGAGCCAGAAGATCGTTAAGTTGATCCTTGAGTTCCATCAAATAGTTCAGATCCATTCTATACAGAGGAACATAAATTGGATAAGTATCCGAAAAAATAAATACAAAACTCTATTTTCCTATCTGGAGGAACACAAGGAAGATCATTATAAAAAATGCTCAGAAACTCTTTAACCACAGGGACCGATGACAAAGAAGGACCTTCTAAGTTAGAATCTTTAACCCGGACCAAGTGACAAAGACAGCCCTTTGAGATTAACCTCCAATCTCTATGATAAGAAATAAACCTCCCCCTAGAATCTAAGGAACTAACTTCTCATTTTATAATCGGTTCACTAGGGAATTTAAAGATAACCTTACAAGTCTGACAATCTAGAGACACATAACAAGAATGCAGCCAATTCATAACCAAAATTACATCAAAATCTACCATATCTAACACAAGTAGATCCACTAAGGTATGTTTTTTACAATAGATACCACACACCTCCTATAGACTCCATTAGTAATAAGCGAGTCACCTATAGGGGTAGAAACAGAAAAAGAATCTAAGATAACTTTTGGATTAAAACCAAAATACATAGCCACATATAGAGTGACCTAAGAAAAAGGGGATCCCGGATCAATTAAACAATATATGTCACAAGAGAAAAGCTATAATGTACTAGTGACAACATCAGGTGATGCCTCGAATTACTGTCAAGATGCTAAAGCATACAACCTGTTCTGACCAACACTAAAATTAGGAGTAGAAACAGAAGCAGATGCCACCCCACAAGGTGTAGGTACAGATGATGAAGCCACGTGAATGTTTTTTGCCCTATAGCAACCTTATTAACTAGACAATCCCTGAGCTGATGACCTACCTAGCCATACTTGAAGTATTTATCCCTTTCTTTCTTGGAATAACCTCGATAAGGATGACCAGAGAATCAACAAGGTAGACACAAAGAAACTGACTGACCTCAGCTCACCTGTGATAAGGCAACCTGTTCCCGAGAATTATCACTACCTTGATGACGCCTGTCTCCCAACAGGTAAGGATAACTAGCAGAAAAGAGCTAGAACTCCCCACCTTTTTTTGCACTTGCCACTATCTCTACCACCATGAGACTAGCATCTCCATGATAAGAAAACTTATTTTTCTTTCCCTGCCTATCCCTAAATGTTTCCTTCTTTATCTTCTTATCCTCATCCTACTATATATGAATAGTCAATCTCAATATATCAATATCTTTAATTAGCAAGGTAGTCTTGCTCTCTAAAATAAAATCTCGATTTAACCTATAAGCAAACTTCCTCATTCTTGTCCTCTTATTAGCCGCCAAATAAGGAGCATACCTTGACAACTGATAGAGGTTTAAAGCATATTTCTTTATGAACATATTCCCTTGCCTGAGGTTCACAAACTCCTCCATTTTAGCTTTTCTCAACTATTGAGGAAAGAACAAATCGAAGGAGGCATTAGAAAAGTCCTCTCGCAACCCTTCCTCATCCATATCATCTTTGTCTCTATCCTACTCCCTATATCACTGATAAGAAACATCCTCGACTTGATAAGATGGAATGTTAAACCCCTCTACATTAGTAGCCTACATATCATCCAAGAAGCCAAATGGATCCTCCTCCACCTTTACCCAGTAAAAGTTAGAGGACCCATCCTTATAAATTGACTAGCCCTTGTGGCCTCATCAAATAAATCACCAGTCATACCTTGCTCAGCCTGACCAACAACTAATTGGGCAATAACATGGATAGATTGATAAAATTTTTCATTGATCACATTGCCCTGATGGACCAAAGAAGAACTACCTAGAATATAAAGAACTCCAGCAACATCAATAATAGGACCGTAAGATCAAAGATATACTTTAAACATATGACGTATCCCTTATGCATTATCCCTAGATGGGATGGAAGAATTTTGTTATGTTTCAAATTGAGGAGGCATGATATGAAAGATGAAAAAACATGGATTAGAAGAGATTCCAAGATTGCAAACTCAAACTTGAATATAGAATACCAAGAAAGTGAAACATTTCTAAATGTCTTGCAACCTCTGTCTTATAAGTATGGCACGCTTCACACCCCAAAAAGAGACTCAAATCAACACGGTTTTGCGGACTTCCCAATTGACCATTAACCTAGGCTCTAATACCAACTTGAAATGACTTGACCCCGGGCCTTGTAGTAATTGGCATCCCAAGTTCAACCAGGACCGAGGACCACCTCCTATTAGTCAACCTAACCATTTTTATCTATCCTTAGGTAGGATGAATTTCGAATATATAACAAGATAGCATTACTGTTCTCATTAAGAATCTGAGAAAGGGAAACAATTGTGACTGGTCCAATCGAGTCCAACCATACCGTACTAACTGTCCAACCATACTAAATAAAACCATAAGCCATAAACCATAGAAAATACGAAAACATAATACAATTAGTGCCAAAATGTAATATGATAGAACAGTTACTAATCTTATGATGTGGTGTCATCCCACCAACCTATTCTAATGACAAGGCCGATACTAATATCAATTCTGCCCATACCAACCCCCAAAAGTACCACAAAGCCTCTATAAAAAAGAATAAACAAATTTAGTTGGTACATGCCCACAACCATGGTGAAAACCCATTTCCAAAATAAAGGAAAAAGTATAAAGAAACCCATAACATGAAATGATGCCTCCCGAAAGGATGGATGCTCACCACTTTAGTCCAAATACTGATGCCAAATCTGTATACTAAACAAGAGGAGTAGAATATCCAATTTCTTATACCAAAGAATTAATGGAAGAAAATCACCAAGACAAGCCCCTAAAGAAATCTTTTTGTTGAAACCTTCGCTCTCTTGCCCCAAAAGCTCTTGAGATAATTATGGAGTATTTTGGAATAGATTCTAAAATGAATAGAATAAAAGGGTAAATAACCTCCAAAGTTTATTAGAAGTGGTGAGTCATAATTAGGGTAAGTAGGAAAATATCCAGAATACCCCCACTTAAGTCTAAAGAAAACCACCGCAAGGATACGATTGGCCAATATGAGTCGTACCTTTCTATATGATTGGTACCGACCACTTGTATCAAAGCCTTAACCATTGAATCAAATATTATCCAGTATACAACACATCTAACCAAGTCATAACCACAGCAAACTATCCGTACCCATAACCCGTATCCCTAGAAAAATAAATAATAGGAGGATCAAATGCCTTCCACCATATAAGTCCTTGATACAACTCATACCAATCCATATGGCTCATACCCCTAAGTTGTAATGATACCAGTGACAAAAGACATCCCACCAACTAACTCCCGTCAACATATGACAAGATCATACCACTCATACCATAGCATACAACTCATAGCAATAAGTTGTATTGGGTCTGTGAACAGAATTCCAGGAAATTTTCTAGGGGTCAAAACCTAGGATATTTTAGATGACCAATTCGGGGCCACAATGCTTAGAGTCGAAATAAGCAATACCTTAAGGTTATCAAAGAATTTAAAAAATGCATTATCAAAGTTTAATTAGTCTACTTATAAAGGATTTTGCACATCGGATGCGCTATCTTAGATAAAATCCTTAATAAAATATTGATAAAATTTAGCATATCCAAGAAAGCTCCTAACATATTTTATATATACGAGGGGTGGTTTATTTAAAATCACCTCTACCTTGGGTTGATGGACTTGAATACCTTTCCTCGATATCTTTTGGCCGAAGACAATACCTTCCTTGACCATGAAATGACATTTTTTCAAATTTGGGACAAGGTTGGTTTTCAAGCATCTTTCAAGCACCTTGCATAGATTTTGAAGACATTATTCAAATAAGCTCCCCACCACTGAGAAAACATCAATAAAGAACTCCATTGAATCTTCAACTTTATCTGCAAATATTGACAACATGTAGGCTTGTAAAGTTGTAGCGGCATTGCATAACCCAAAGGTCATTTTCTTGAATGTGGTCATCCCGTACGGGTAACTAAAAGTCATTTTTCCTTTGTTATTTTGGGCAATAAAAATTTGATTGTACCCCAAGTAACCATCCAATAAAAAATACCAACCCTTCCCGGCTAATATATTCAACATTTGGTCCATGAAAGGCATCTAAAAATAGTCTTTCTCATTCCAACATTTTAACTTTCGGTAATCCATGCACACCTGCCATCCGGTGATTGGTCGTACAGGGATGAGAGCATTCTTTTTATTTCAACCACTGTGGTGTCACCTTTTTTAGGGCACTTTGTATCGGTCTCACCCAAGTACTACTGGATATTCGATATATTACCCCTGCATCAAGCAATTTGATAATTTCTTTCGTTAAAATCTCTTCCATGTGTTGGTTTAAACTCATTTGGTGTTAGATACTTGGAACATGTTTTTTCTCAAGTTTAATTTTGCTAGAAGAAATTCTAGGAGATTTCCTGTAACGTCCGCATTGTCCATCTAATGGATTGACTGAAATTTTTCACCACTAACTTCAATGCATCTACTTAAGAGGGTTCAAGTTCATTTGCAATAATGGTTGGTAATGTGTCTCCCTCTCCCAAGAAGATATATTAGAGATAGGATGGCAAGGGCTTCAAATCAACCTTGGGCGGCTGAAGAATCGATGCTCTTGCGGGTAGGCTATAACAGTTTTTATATTCAAGACTCAACTTTATTGGGTTCTTGGAATAAGATCCAAGCCCTATTAGGGATGAAACCAAGTCATCAAATTCTTCCACTTTTTCCCTTTTACAATTCGATAGCACTCCTACCAAAGGGTAATCCAACAAGTTCACATTAATATGATTTGTCACCTCCCCATCAATAACATCAATTATTGAGAGGACTTGTAAGTTCATTGGTTGCTTTTTAGAGATGCATACATTGAAAGAAACTTCATTATTATTCAATCAAAACTTTATCTCTCCGGTCTCCACATCCACCAAACACTTCACAGTAGCTAAGAATAGTTTCCAAAGAATAATAAGAACTTCAATATCTATTACACAATCTAAGATCACAAAGTCAATTGAGAAGATAAATCTGTCCCCATTTACTAGAACGTCTTGAAGAACTTCTATCAGCTTTTTAATGGTCCAGTCGGCCATGAGATATTTCATTGAGGTAGGTGTTGGCTTCCCCAATCTGAGTTTGTGGAAAATTGCATAAGGCATTAGATTTACACTTTCTCCGAGGTCGCATAATGCCTTTGAAAAATTGAACAATCCGATGGTTTATAGAATGGGAAAATCACCGGGGTCTTTTCTCTTTTTGACTAATGGACTTGACATAATTGAACTACAATGATATGTTACTTGGATTGTTTCATCCTCCATAAGCCGTTTCTTAGATATCAAATCAATAACAAATTTAGCATAGCCCGACATATTTTGTAAAGCCTCAATTAAAGAAAAATTAATAGATAGAGTGCTAAATTTATCAAACAACTTTTTAAGCTTTGCATTTTCTGTCTTTTGTGTGAACCATTTAGGGAAAGGAGGAGGAATAGTGTTTGATGGAACAGATACAATTTTGCAATCACTTTCCTTTGACTTTTGAACCACAATCTCACTTTGCTTTTGCTCTTCATCATGGTACCTTTTTCACTTCACCTTTGTTTTCTCATCATTTTTTTTTTCATAGGGGTTGTCAAACTCAATATCATTTTATAGAATTTTTCAATCCTGGGTGATCATAGAATTTATCACCTTTCCACTTGGTATTTTGTTTACTTTTCCTCTTCCTGAGATAATTTTATATTTTATTTATCTTTGCTTTTAGTTTTTGAAAGGCGGTTGAGTAGGATAAAATCATTTTCTAGAGTATTGAGAAATTGCTTTGTATTTCATTCACCATCATATTGTTCTTCTCAACACTACTTAAGATTTGAGCCAAAGTTTCTTCATTGGTGCCCCCTTCTCTTTTACATGGTACCATGCTTAAACTTTCATTGTTCCACACTTGATTCTCGCCTTTCCTTTGAGAGGCAAGGTGGAAACCCTCAGGACACTCAAGCAACACACTCAACTTGTCATCAAGCACATCTTCTTGCACACTCTCACATGGTGTAACCTCTCTTGAACTTATCATATTTACACTTTCCATTGGAACTCCCAACATATGATCCAGTAGGAGCTCAATACAAGCATTATTTTAACAATATTTGTATCTTTCACCTCCTCTTTATATTTTTTCTCTTAACAAACAAACAATGAGGAGGGAGCCCCCATGGCAACCTCGGCATCCTTCTTGTCCCAACCCTTAGATATAATTGCTACTTATCTGAAATTTTTGATTCAACTCTATATGGTAATTTAATGAATGATCCACCGGATACATTGTCCACTCTGTATTTGTTTAGTTGGTCCAATCCCCTATAGAATAGTTGGATGATAATTTTCTCTAGCATCCCATGGTTAGGGGATATCAAGAGCTTCTCCTTGAATCTTCCCCAAGCTTCGTTCCACAGTTCTTCCTGGAATTGGCAAAAATTAACAATTCCATCCCCCAATTGTAACATCTTCTAAGGTGGAAATTATTGACTTAAGAAGTCCTCTGCAAGGCTCATACATGAGGTGATGGACCCGGCGGGTAATGATATTAGCCATAACATCGCTTTTCCCATTAAAGAAAATGGGAAAAGGCGTAACCAAATGGACTCTTGACATATGTGTGCAATATTGAAAGGGGCTCAAACTTCTAAAAAAAATTTCAAGTTTAAATTCGGGTCCTCATGAGATTGCCTCCCCCCCCCCAAAATCCCCTTTATATGAAGCATTTGTAGTATTACACTTGTAAAATAAAATACTCCACTTCCCTCGGCGGAGGGGGATGCAAATATCACTCTGATGATATTCGGTGCAAAGATATTCCGTGACCTCTTGACTCATGATTATGTGGAAATAATAATGACTACCTAATAAAATATCAAGAACGACAAAGAAATTAAATCCAAATCACCATTGATAAACCCAAGTAAAAATCACACCGCACAAGTGAAATCTAGATTCCACTTCCCCACAGCAGCACCATTTTGATAATGATCACTTGTACCATTAAAGTGTTAAAGGACGGTTGTAACCAATATCCCAACTTGCGTTGAGGTCAAACCCACAACGAGTGAAATAGCAACTTCAAATGCTATGGGTTCTTTATTACCAAAAAGGTATCAAATATGTAAACAAAATGCAACACATAAAATAAAGTTGGGTGGGAGTTGCTTTTGAGTTGAAATATTATCAATATTGAGTCTCACAACAAGCTACAACAACACTTTCTACTTTGAATTCAGTTCTAGGGGAGATTTTGGGATTATGTCTACCTAAATTCAAAGTGTGTGTGGGATCATAATAGTTTAATATGAAATCTAGTCGTTGAGTAAAAGATAGGCTAGGTCGAAAGTCTTTGCAGTTAGTTTGTCAACAAAACCTTAAATATTTCACCCGTTAGATCTTTATAAAATCTAACGAGTGTCTCATTAATAGTAACCCAAAATCTCAATTGGTTATCCTTCATTCTTGGATGATTCCCATTACATGGCTTACTATCCATTTACACTTATTTCTGAGATTGCAAAAAGAAGTAAACCATGTGCTCAATTATCCACCTTAGCCTTGTCCACCTATAGCCCTTTTTCAAGGATGTCATAGGTTCCCAAAGGTTCACCCCCATCCCTCTTTTAAGAATGATAAAGGTTTTCGAGAGTGTAGGGTTTTCACCCATCAAACCCATTTGGATATTTGGGGTTTTCACCAACAAATTCCAACTATTAATTCAAGAAATGGTGGAAACAAAATCAACAACTAAAAGTCGGTAAACCTATCAACATCCATAACATAAATAGCACTTTAGTTCAACATAATGTAAAGACTAGAGAAATTAGCTTCTCATGAATTAAAAAAGAAGAAATATACCAAATAATTCATTCGTGGCACCTATAACAATGTAGATTAAATAAATTCATGAATTCACACATCAAGTTCACTAATTTTCATTTGAAATTCTTAATACACAAGGAGAAGAAGTTTTTCCCCAAAATCTAGGGTTGTACAAGTTTTTCAAAAAAAAAAAAATATTCCATCTTCAATAATGTCCATGGAAATAAAAATTTGGAACTTATATGGAAATTTGAATCAGTTATGCCACTTGAACATAGTTCCCTTGATAATTAATCCTACTAGGTCACAATCACAGAGGCTT
Organism: Capsicum annuum; assembly: GCF_002878395.1. NCBI lineage: Eukaryota > Viridiplantae > Streptophyta > Magnoliopsida > Solanales > Solanaceae > Capsicum > Capsicum annuum. Next base: position 89,032,808 of record NC_061114.1, on the reverse strand, counting down.
CTCTGCGATTATGGAGAATGCGACTACGGTCGTAGCTATGCGATCATGAGCATTGCTGCAATCACAGTCAGATATATGCAATTGTGGTATATTGACCTTCTTGACTGGCCGCAATTGTGGCCTTTAGACTACGATTGTAGTATCGGAGTCTATGTCTGCTCTAGGTCTTCAAACTTCACTTCTTTTCATTCTTTGAGCTCTTTTATCTCTAATCCATATTTTCCCTCTCATCACCTTTGTGTCTATAAAAATATAGATATTAGTGCATTCAGTAACAATTATGTCTAAATTATTCAATCAAAACATGCTATTTTGCATAAATATGAAGTTCAATTAAGCGGTAAATTAACCACTCATCCATACTCAAGAATAATTATAAAATAATACCATTAATCAAAACAAAAGTAAAAAACCCTATGCAATCACATATATATACATATATATCATGCCGAGAAAGGGAACCAAGTTTAGCATGAATTTAAAACTTTAACCAGGGTTTTGTAGGTTTACCATCATAATCCACCCACAAGCTATATGGTCCTATTTTACCCCTGAACGAACCCCTATGTGTGTATCCGTACGAACTGAAGATACCATAGGTGGTCGGGGATTCCCCTGTATCCTTAACCCTCTATGATACATATGTACGCGTATATACTTGGGGGATTCCCTTGTATCTCATAAGTACGTGGTCATCAAGACCAATTCTTAAGTCGGCAAATATGTGTTTCTAATGGCAACCAATTAGACTCAGACCTTCACGACTAGCTATCGTTACCTATCATTACTGCCAATTAAAATTGTTAATACATAACCAAATCATTAATTCTTGGAGTCAATTATCAAGGCATTACAAAGTGGTATCATCATACTGACTATATCTTGCAAAAATTATAATTCTGCAACACTTAAAGGATTCCCATGTACCCCGCAGACCCTATAATAAAAATCACTTGGGGGATTTCCATGTACCCCGCAAGGTTTTCACTATAAGTTTACTTGAAGAATTCTCGTGTACCCCGTAAGGTTTCAAATTAAACTAAAACTGTCACCACCAAGACCTTTCAAAAAATCATTAAACAACCTACCAACCAATTTAAGTTCTATTACAATATTATGCAATGCAAGGTTTTCAATAATTGTCAAACTATTTATAAAAATATTCTCATTGGCATTTTCACAAACATGTTAAGGGCATATAGTTTCCAAAACCAAAACTAAGAACCAATTTACCATTCCCATGTAACCACATGTTCAAACCAATATTATAACATGAAAAAACCATAAACAGAACATGGGAAAACATTATCCAACCATTATTAACCAAAACCACCAACATATATTTCAACACCCAAAATGATATCCTAATTATGCCATGAAAATAATTAAGTCAAACATGCTTTTAGTTTGAACTAACAATGAGGGATGAGTAACATGCCCGAGTTACAAAGATTCACAAAGAGATTTTGATCCTTAAGCCTCTAGATGAACATCTTGAGAAAACCATAGCCCAACCTTCTTAAGATCCTTTACAGAGACTTTTGAGAGTGTTTTGATTTTCTAAAGTGAGTAATTAGAGGCCAAAAGGTGTTATAGGATGTGGGGTGGGAAATGTCCCAAATACCCTAAGCATAAAAGATAAAAAATTAATGCAAGTGGGTATGGTTTGGACCCCTGACCCATATCCAATCATACGAGTAGTACCCCTAACACGTACTCTAGGAAGAATGTTCAACTACAATTCTATCCAACATATGTCACGACCCGAACTAAGGCCTGGCCATGACGGACATCCCAAACCATGAAGGCCCGGATGTCGTTCTCTATCTAATCTGGTAAACATAGACAACATTCATATCATAAAACAAAATATCGAAATAAAATTTGATACGGAAACATAGTAATTAACTCTAGGTTTCAAGCCATAAGAAAGAAAAACTGCAATTCAAAACATGTGAATAAGATCTGACTCAGTCTGTGAAATCTCTACGACATCTAAAAACTGTTCTGAAAACTGGGACTAGACCCTCAGTAGACCAAAACCAAATCTAATAATAGTTGTCTGAAAGTAAACAGGCCTTCTGGAATAAAGAAGGATCACCAAATGGATACTACAAACTCTATCTGATAAAATCTATTGCTTTTTTAGACCCCTAGATTCAGCCTGAGAACCTGGAGGAAGGAGGGGAGTCAATATAGATGTACTGGTATGCAAAGTTATCAAAAATAAAACTTTTATATAAGTAAAATAGTGAAGAAAATTTTCTAAAACATCAAGCATAAACAGTTCTTAAAATACATGGGAACTTTCTAAAAATCATTAGTCATTCTTGTCAATGCACTGTCTGTTCTTTGTATTACTTTTGAGTTAGGTGGTACGCCCCTACAATTCTAAAATTTCATGGGCTGTATGGAATTCACCATTGACTTAGTGGGGAAGCCCCTAACTTGAGTGTGCCGCAAGGGTTGGAGTTTCTATTTCTTATACACCACACGGAACTAGGCCAGCATAACATAATATACCAGGATCGGTACATCACTATTTCGAGCAATGAGTTATCTGAACTCATGCCTACTTCGGGGAACCACCTAACGTCTCTTTATGCCTAGTTTTAACCACTTCTAAACATACCTCATTCTAAATCTTAAAATCTAAAGGTATTATTTCAAACATGCATTCTATTATGTTCTTAATTATCTTTGCATAATCTTAATTGGTGTCGTCACACCAAGACTTGCAGGTCCTATTTATAAGCCATATTACAATTAGCATGATATTTTATTAAAACAAAGTTCAGACCACCTACACATGCAATTAGTATAAGAGATTTCATGTTCTGAAGCATAAATCAAAACTATGCAAGAATCCTTTAACCATATGGTGGTCATGTGCTTTGGGAAAAATCATGCACTCTTTCATTATATGAATATTTTAAAGATTTATCATCAAACTACCCTCTTTTTGAAATTCAGAGCTTAATCCAATCATAACACAATTCAAGACATTTTAAATCATGCTTTTCAAGGATGAGTTCAAAACATCTATAGTATATGATAAACAAAGGAAAATCAAAACAAGAGATGGATTTTACATAAGTAATGCTCTCAATTAAATGATCAACCTTAAAACACTAGAATACATATATATACAATTTCAAATCAATGTGAGAGAAGGTTAAAAGACCAAAGCAATACAGTCAAGATTTCTAAAACATAAATGTATTGATAAATCTAAAAACCCCTTTCTTAAAATCATGATTTCTATGCCCATGAGATTTTAGAAAAACCGAACTTACCTCGATTATTAAGAATAATGGATGATCCTTGAAGCCTATGGTTTGGGGATTCCAAGTCTCCAATCAATTTCGAAAACCCACAGTTGAATGTTGAGTTTCTTGGAGAAGAAACATATGAACTAGGGTTTTTGTTTTGAGGGAAGTATTGAAAATGCCGTGTATTATGCTTGTAGAGGTCTAAATCTCCTGTTTTGCGTTTTAAGAGACTTTAAAAAAAGTCCAAACTCCCCTTGTTAAATTTTGAAAAAAAATACAAAAATTTAAATTGGGAACCCAATCTTATGGGCCACCGCGATGCGCCACTATCGCGATGGCTTAATGGAAATTGGCGAATGAGAATTTGGCCCACTCTGCGACGCACCTCTATTGCGGAGTCTTACTAAAAATTGACCATTTTCATTTAAACCCTCTCCGCGACACACCAAGGATAGGAATGACGGTGTTTTAAGACTAGGACTTAAATTAACTATAACTCCTTCACCGAGTGTCTGTTTTGGACGAATCATATGTCCACGGAATACTCATTCAATTCCCCATACTACTAAATTGATTGACATGCCATATTTGCATAGGATTTATTACTTTTGGATCGTCTACACATCAAAATGATAATTTTCATTCTATCCAAAAATGTGTGATAGTACATTATCTCCCTTTTGGGATCATTCATCCGCGAATGATGGGTAGGAACGTTGAAACTTAAGGATATGGAATAACGCGAACCTGATGTGTCTTCTAAGAAAGGATATAACTGATCTGAAACATTTAAACTTCTATAACTAAACTAAATTCTAAGCTGACTTTCCCTTACTTGTTTTAAGAAGTTGATTCATGCTGAGAGTTTACGATACCCTCCCAAAGAATTTATGCTCAAATTATAAACATTGTATTTGGAAGTGATAACTTAGGTATGTACGAATCATGAGGCAACAAGATTTAGATCGTACAAAGTTATTACACTGTTTGAGCTAAAATAGTTAGAAAAATTAAAGATTATGTGATGAACTCTTATGAACTGAGTCATGACTAAATAACTAAATCTGAAACATGATGCTTCAACTGAACTGAGTTCGCAACTTACATGGATGGAATAGATTATCTTTTGGGATTGTCATACGCATTGGACTTCAAATAGTAGGACTGGGTGAAAAGGTAGAAAACCACAGTAACTTGTCTGCCTGACTGCTAAACTGAATTATACGGGACACTTATACTTAACTAAAGTATCTCTTCAATTCTCTTTTAAAGAAGTTCTAGTAGTGTTAAGGAGCAAAGAATCTCTAACATGAGTTAAACAAGACATCCAACTAAAGAATCATAACAATGACACTACTCTATAGCATGGAATATAGACATATAACTCATAAACTAGGATAGAATTACCAAAGCTTAGGCAATGCAACTTATTACTTTTGAGTTTAGCTATACTTCAAAAATACTCTCTCAACTATACTTTCCTCTTAAACACCATGCTCATTGATTTCACTTACTTTTCTCACATGGCCGATGGTATTTCCATCTATTAATATCTAAACTGAACTAAATCCCTCATTATCTTCAAGCCTAACTCAAAATCACAATACGCACCACATAATACTATAGTACTAGTCTGAATCATGAATTTAGAACATCCTGCATTTCACAATTCCTCATCTCCTGGATTATTCTTATTTCCACTCCAGCAATCACCATAAACTTCGTATTAGACATTCACAAATAGTAAAGGCATCCATCCATATACATATAAACATGACATTCAATCTTATCATCATACCCACATATGCACTTCTAAACAACCACTCATAAAGCATATTTCCCATATTCTCTAATACTTCTATCCATAACAACTTTCCTACACTATTTAGATGATACACATAAAATATCCTCAACTAACCAAGCCATACACGAAACTTTAACCAAAAATTCTTTGAACTTATAGACTTACATAAAACAAGCACACAACTTTTCCCAAATATAACACATCAAACATCAACTAACCTTGACATATGTCAAAGACTTGGCCTTAATCTTACTCCACATTTACTGCCTTAACTCAAATAAGCACACAACCATCTTTTATCAAAAATAAATTTTTATTCTTTCCCCTCTAGACAACTGTTTATCATCACTATCTCGACCTAAGGGAAAAGGTCACTAAAAAATTGGAATACTGGAATCCGGAACATGAGGGAAGTACTAAGCGTAACTTGATACCTTACTGAGGCGTAAGGAATAGAGCACTCACGGCATGGACTCATTGAAGAGATCTAATATGAGGATGTACCTCATATAAATCTAAACTTTCACTGATCGTTAAGAGTATCACTTATGTATAAGATTCATGAACTGCATGATTTGAATTTTGGGAATTCATAACTTACGGAAAGCGATTCTAACTGCTAAACAAACTGTGAACTCATCATACTAGGAACTAGGAGAGTACATGATTCCTTATCATATGCCTAAACACAAGCTATGATCATGAAGCTAGACATAAAGCATGAGTATGTATCGGAATAACTGAAGTATACTAATGAAATAAGAATAGATTGAGCATTACTCTTTCTCACGGCCAATTCCATAACTTACTGGCATATCTATTATCATCTGAAAATTTGACTTGGTTACTCGTTATATCACCTCCCCCGTAGATTTAAGCCACTACTCAAAGTCTGTGAACCACTATATACACTCTGGTATAAACTGAAATTACTTTACCCTAGAGTCGGGGATATAACAATACACATAAAACTAAACTTACCCTGTAAGACAATATCTTCATGTATAACAACCAATGCTAAAACCTACTTCTAAGATTCAACCCTTAGGTTTCTATATCCCCAAAAGTCATCATATAACAGCTTAAACATTCACCAACACAGATTCTTCTAACGCTAACATGGATATCTCCAAACCTTTGTTGGACCATACCACTTTTATCTTAGTCTACCAACATTATGACTCCAAACTTATATCTCTCTACTATGAGAATCAAGATCATATCAAAAGGCTTAACATTATCTATCAAAACTCCTTAACTTGGCTATTTAGAACACCATATACCATGTAACCATTCTCTCTCCACCTATCAACTCAATGGTACCACTATCCATTATAACTTACTAACTAATCTAGCCATTTTCATACTTTGAGCAAACAACAACTCACCTTAGCTAATTACTTTTTCTTTACCTTCTATACAAAACTAGCGCATAAGGACATATCACCTTAATACCAACTTAAGATCATGCCAAAAGATTCAGCTATACATACATTTAATAAATTGCCCTTACTGCTTTTCCTTCCATTACGCCTCTAAACCCCTAGTTTTATCCAACACAATAACCAACAAAATGGACAATAAGTTGCTAGTGAATTGAAATAGGCCTCACACGGCTTCACTAGACTTTGAGTTTCAACAACACAATGATAACAAGATTACAAAAGACAGAAACTTGACACACAATAATCAAAGATCTTAGGATACATATCTTAGTCTGTATAAATAAAAAAAATCAGAGACAAACACTTCCCCCACAGACTACAATACAATCCACACATGCTAATAGCTACCACATTAGTTTATCACTAAAAAGGGGTAAATCATCCTTTAACATCAGTTATTCAACTAAAATATTTATTTACACAAAAGTCACCCTAACTCCGACTTCTAACTTTGTGACTTCACATCACCAACTTCTTGGTCGAACATCACTACTAATAGGTCGTGACACCGAAACTTAACTTATACTACTACTCAGGTAGAAATATAGTTCCAATATTCTGCTACACATTATCCCCCTTAAGCATGACGTCAGCAACATAAATTTTGAAAAGGACTGAATATACTCAATACCGCAGGATGAAAAGCATGATTTCATCAGAATCAAAGTTCACACTAGAATTAATATACTCTGAGGCACTAACTAACTGTTCATAAGTCCTTGTACAATTTCAAAATCTTATATGGCTCAATCAGAAAGAACTATGTCATTTAGACTCTAAACTTCTGTACTTTCATCAGCTCAATAATGAGATATGTATGAGAACATCAGAGTAAGGAAAGAATTGGGATGACTATTACTTTCGTACGGGCGACACCATAGCACAAATTAAAGTATGAAAGAGAAACATTCTGACTCTATTACACGAACTACAATATGAAGAAAAAGAGATATTCCTAAATTCCTTGTAGCCTCCTACTTATAAGTGTGGCGCGCTACACATCCACAAACAAGACTCTACCCGACGCAATTTTTTAAACACCCTGGGACCATGAACCATGCTTTGATAGCAAGTTTGTCATGGCCTAAACTAAGGCCTGGCCGTGATGGATATCCTAAACAATAAAGGCTCGGATGCTCTTTTCTATCTAATTTGGTAATCATACACAACATTTATATCATAAAAGAAAATACGAAAATATAATCTAATACGGAAACATGGTCATTAAATTTGGGTTTCAAGACATAAGAAAGAGAAACTACAATTTAAAACATCTGAATAAGATCTAACTTAGTCTGTGAAATCTCTACTACATCTTAAAACTATTCTAAAAATTAGGACAAGGCCCCAGTATACGAAAACCATATCTAATAATAGTTTTCTGAAAGTAAACAGGCCTTCTGGAATAAAGAAGGCTCACCAACTGGACATTGCAACTCTGAATGATAAAATCTATTACTTTTCTGAACCCCTAGACTGAGCCACAAAACCTGGAGGGAGGAGGGGGGTCAATACAGATGTACTGATATGCAAAGTAATACAAAATAAAACTTTTATACAAGTAAAATAATGAAGAGCAATTTGTTAAAACAACATGCATAAACAGTTCTCAAAACACATAGGAACTTTTTGAAAATCATAAGTCATCCTTGTTAATGCACTGTCTGTTCTTTGTATTACTTCTGAGTTAGGTGGTACACTCCTACAATTCTAAAATCCCACGGGCTGTATGGAATCCACCATTGACTCAGCAGAGAAGCCCTCAACCCGAGTGTGCCAACAGGGTTGGAGTTACTATTTTTGATACACCACACGGCACTAGGCTAGTGTAATATAATGTACCCAGATTGGCAAATCAAGGTTTCAGGCAATGAGTTTTCTGAACTCATGCCTCCTTCGGGGAACCACTTAAAGTCTTGTTAAGCTTATTTTTAACCACTTCTAAACATACATCAATCTAAATCTTAAAAGCTAAAAGTCTGATTTCAAATATTCATTCTATTCTATCCTGAATTATCATGGTATAATCTGAATTGGTGTCGTCACACCAGGACTTGCAAGTCCTATTTCAGAGCCATAGTATAATAAGCATGATCTTTCATTAAAACAAAGTTCAGATCACCCAAACATGCAAATAGTATAAAAGATTTCAAGCTCTGAAGCATAAATCAAAACTATGCAAGAATCCTTTAAACATATAGTGGTCATGTTCTTTTGGAAAAATTATACACTCTTTCTTTATATGAATATTTGCAACATTTATCAACACAACTACCCTCTCTTTTGAAATCCAAATCTTAATCCAATCATAAAACAATTCAAGATATTTTAAACAATATTTTTCAAGGATGTATTCAAAATATCCATAGCATATGATAAGTCAAGAGAAATCTAAACAAGAGAGGGATTTTACATAAGTCATGCTCTCAATGAAATCATCAACCTTAAAACACAAGCATACATATATATACAATTTTGAATCAATGTGTGGGAAGGTCAAAAGACCAAACCAACACCATCAAGATGTCTAAAACATTAATGTGTTCAAAAATCTAAAATCTCTTTCTTAAAATCATGATTTCTATGCCCATGAGATTTTAGGAAAACCCCACGTACCTCGATTATGAAGAATAATGGCTGATCCTTGAAGACTATGGTTTTGGAATTCAAATCTCCAATCAATTTCGAAAACCCACGGTTGAATCTTGAGTTTCTTAGAGGAGATGCATATGAACTAGGGTTTCTATTTTGAGGACAGTCTTGAGAAAGTCGTATATTATTCTTGTAGAGGTCTAAATCTCCTGTTTGAAATTTTTAAGGGACTAAGAAAAAAGTCCAAACTACCTTTGTTAACTTCTGAACAAAATTGAAAAAATTTAAACTAGAACCCGATCTTATGGGCCACTGCGACGTGCCACTATTGCGGTGGCTCACTAAAAATTGACGAATAGAAATTCGGCCCACTCCACAATGTACCTCTATCTCGGAGTCTCACTGGAAATTGACCATTGCCATTTAAACCCACTCAACAATACGCCATTGACAGGAATAACGGTGTTTTCTGACTAGGACTTAAATTAACCATAACTTCTTCACCGAGTGTCAGTGTTAGACGAATCTTATGTTGACAGAAAATTCATTCAATTCCCTACACTACTAAAATGATTATCATTCCATATTTGCATAGGATTTATTGCTTTTTGATCATCTATGCCTTGAAATGACGGTTTTTATTCTAGCCCGAAATGCGGGGTGTTACAACATATGATTTCATGGGCTAACTCTATCAAAATCATATAATTTGTACCCTATATTCGTACCCTAGGTATTATATGATCATAATGTATATGGCTTAGCATACGATTATCCCTACTCTCTCTACCATCTAAATTTGTCTCATATGGAGTCTTGTCATACCTTAGATAGAAAATGACCTAGATCACACTATCTATCATTCAACTTGGGCTCTTAAGTTATTAGCACAGCATACGAGTAGTAATCTTAAGTCGTATGGTTCCCAGAGAGTTCAAAAACTCAGGAAATTTCTAAGGGTCAAAACTCAGGGTGTTTCAGACAAACCATAGCTGACATAACCTAAATTCTAACTTACTAGAATAAGTTCAGTTAATATCTGAGAGCATCAAAATATGGTCCCTTGAAGTAAGAGGACTCATCAACTGTTTAAGTGTATGAAATGGTGCTCGCAATCAATCGTGCTGCTCGGAATGAACACCAGAACCTACATTAGGAAACAATGTAGTATAGAGACATATATATAGGTTAGTAATTTTGGAATGTACTGAGTATATGGGGTGAGTGAACATGAAAAGTTTAATCAATATTCAAGTTAAACCATGTGCGTTAAGTGTAAATAGACTCACCAAGAGGCTGAAATAAATTGAGAGTTGAATTATCTCTAAAACATGTATACCTAAAAAATATAACAAACTGGGTGATTTAGTAAACTTCTAAAAATTATCATTTCTATGGGATAAGTAAGACTGAAGCACAATATGCATTTAAATTATGTAGGCTAAGCGTAAAAGTACTCACCTTTGTCATAGGTAAAACCAAAAGATTAATTCTCATAAGGAATAACACATAAAAAATCTCTAAACAAAACTGTGAGTCTTTAAACTTAGTTTCTAAACAGTGATTTTTCTATGGTAGATTCTCATAACCGACATAAACGATGTGAGCTAGCATAGAGTGCAACATTCGACCCATATTGAGGAGGGATGCTCTATCCTTGCCATTGGAGTAGAACCTAAACTAAACTGGAGTAATCACTAAATTGAACCTATATTGGTCAAGGAGAACATTCTCTAGCAAGGACCCTAAACCTATGATATCACGTAGTTTTTGGGAAATAGGTGCACTGAACCCATACTTCCCTCTTAGTGCTAAATACTACTCCTAAAATATTTATTATATGCTTATACAAATGAAATTCATTTTAAACTAAGCATATGGGTTGGTAAATCTGAAAACCAATCATGCTTCTAGTAATAAATCGTACTCCTGAATAAGTATGTGAATTTCATATCACGTCAGAGACATACGACCAAAATGTAATCTGAATCATACAAAAATATTATAAAATAAGAAGTATGAACTTTTTGTAAACTAAGAATCATGATAAATTGATAAGCTCAAATTAGAAATTGATTGAATCATATTGAAAATCATACATACTTATCAACTTATGAAAACTCATGTCAATATACTAAATTTCATCTCATAGTAATAATCATATTAGTAAAAACATGAATGAAGGTATAATCATGTGCAAACTGAACTTTAAATCACACGATAAACCCATATTCTTAAAATATGGAAATTTGGGTATGAACCCTAATTGAAATCACATAAATTTAACTTTGAAATAAAATCTTTGGGGCATAAGTATAGAGTTTATCCTCGTTCAAATCTGACATACCTGATTTTCTTGACTTTTCGAAGCTTTGGAAGGTGAATTCTTGAGAGAATACTATTTCCTTGTCTCTTTAGAGTAAAAAAGAGAATATGTTTTTTAACAGACAAGAGAAAGGGAAACTAAATGTCTATTTGATGATTTTAATCATCCTTGAGACCCTGTAAACGTCCATAAAGGGTTTTGGAACAACTTGGGGGTTTGAAAAGACCCCATGCCATTAAATATATTAAAAATAGAGCAATTTGATAAACCTGCAGGGGGTTTATGGCATAAACCCTATCATGGACAAGGAGTTTCGTGATGCGATCCCTAGGAGACATTGAAGGTCTATGATGTGAACCTCGGTGTGGACCCAAAATAGCATGCTGCTGCAGGAATATTCGCAGTTCAAGGCTACGGCAAAGTACCCATTTCATAATGCAAAGCCCTCTTCTACATCAAAAAAAATCCCCATCCCTACCAAACCCAGTCATAAGTGGTTTTATCTCCAATACAATGGTCCTAAGGACATATTTCAGGAACTATTTAAGCATCAGAAAGGTCGGTGACAGCGCCAATGTTCACACACAAGTGTACATGATCTACAAAGCAATATATTGGCGTTCAAGAAAGCTAAGTATCGATCACATAGGGACTTATTCTAATGACTATTCAATTCTAGTTCGCAATTTAGATTAATTGATGCAAGCATAACCAATAGAGTTTATGATATTTGTAAACTAATGTACAGTAAGAAATCCCTAAAATAAAAGACCTGAGATAATCAATAAAGAAAAGCCTGGGGTTAAAGCACTTTGAACAATCATACTACGTTATTGAACTGCATTCATAAACTAGCTTATCTTGGTTTCTGATTCGTAGGGTTAATCTCTTGATCATGGTCTCCCGACCTTTAATCGTTTACCTAACTTGGATATAAAAACTACATCGCTGAGCAGGGGATGTAATAATCCAATTAAGTTCCAAAAGCTATTATCCTATATATGAATCAAGTAAGGATCTAGGTACATCCCTTTACTAGATGCAAATTTGAATTCCTTATTTCATCAAAGAATTAAAACCCTACTTCATTTATCCCCACAATATATGTATTCTAAGGGTGATAAATACTTAAAATAATTAAACCAAAGATAAACAACCAACAAACCATGCTAAGATAATTAGAAAAAAATAATTTAATATAATGGTCTTCATATTCTTTGCTTTAACCCCGGAAAGGGAGTATTTAGCCACTAAAATTCATAATCATCATCCAATTAGTTGTATGAGTGATCAAAACCGTAAAGAATCGAAATGAAATAATGTAAAACATAAATATAATGTTGCATAAGCCTCCTCAATTGTCCAAGCATTCAAAAAATGATTTACAATGTGTGTACAAGATCTATTTATAGTAAAGTGGAAAGCCTAAGCCATGTAGGACAAGGATGTCACATTTGGCCATGTGAGGGATGTCCAACACGTCACCTTTGTTAATTTATGGATAATGCAATGTGGGGTGTTGGTTATTTCATGGAGAATGCAATGTAGGGCATTTGTTTTTATGTTGTTAGAGAAATGTGCCACATCTATTTCGCATTGCATCCAAAAATTTTAGCTGAGTGTTTTGCATTCCCCTTATATTCCTTGTCTTGTGGTGTTCTTTTCCTTTTGTGTAATGATTTTATTTGATCAATATATCACCATAATAAACTCACCAAGAATTCTACATGATCAATCACAAAAGATTTGAGCTAACAACGACACAATATTCACAACGATGGACTAAAAACACGAGCTAAGACTATGTTAGTTCACGTTGATCTTCACAATTTGTTTTGACTTTTTGCTTGATCTAATTGAATGTTGAACATTACAAACAAGTTTTTACACATAATTACACATTGAATTCATTTGGAACTCATTAACCCACTGGAATGCAACGAGATCAACTAAACACGCACCTAACTCAAGCTAGTAAAACTAGATTTCCCGCTTGAACATTAAAAGACTCAAATGAGTAGAAACTTGTTTGAAAACACTTTTAACCATTTTAATCACATCCTTGAAAACTTAGATGCTCATTTATATCATCATTGACTCATTAAGAACATGAATCATCCTCAAAACAATGCTAGGTAGCTAGGATAATGACATTAAAGTGGATAAATACACCCAACATTACCAACCCATACTTAAGGCCTTATTCATCCTCGAACTAATATTTACTATAAGCATCATAATATGAGTAGGCTCTAAAATTTTATTACTAAAATATACTCAAGTTGGTACTACAATGACCACACAGAATGCAAGTGTCTACCCTAAGCATGTTACATACACAATTATTAGTTCAAGAACACTACTCCAAAATATCCTAGCCTCAAGAATTGATGCAACAAGTGGAAACCTTATACATATTAGTCAATGAAGGACATAATACAAATCACCCACATTCATCAACTGTGTGCCCTAACAATAAGAGAGTTACCCATAATCACTCACAATAATTCAATTTATCACAATGGGTGCAAGAATCAAGTTTCTATCTCTCACAAAGAATTCAGAAGTTTCACTAGATGATCCATAGATTTAACCTTAGTGTAGTACTCTACTAATATTAGAATGATGAAGTTTAAGATAAAATAGGTCTTTTCGGGTTGCAATGCAGGCTAAGGGATGGGTAGGAACAATTTTAGAATAGTGACTATCTTCCCAAAGGCTTTAATACACTATATTATACAGTTAAAACCAATCTCCAACAATAAAATTATACCATTTTTGTTTACCCTATTCTTTTATTTTCACTCCATCTTATTAAGCTTATTTACATATACTATGGTAGGAGGATTCTATGCAAAACTCTTTCAGTTTGAATAATTTTTTATTCTTTTCATTACTCAACTCCACACCATAACATAAAACAATTCTTTTGACCACCAATAAATATTACCTTGGGGCTTCAATTTCACACTCCTTAACTTACTAATTCACACTAAAGCACTTAGGAGCTTTGAATTAAATTAAGGTTTAACAAAGAAGGGATTAAGCTACATATGAGGCTGCCAAAGAAAAAGATAAAGGATCAACGGGGCTTGCTAGTATTATACACAAGGGTAGGTCAAAAAGAAGGTATAAAAAAACGCTATCAAAGAAATGCCAAAATCATCTACTAAACCCACACTCTTTGTTTTGCTTTGCACACACACTAGGAAATTTCTATACATCACATACAGCAAGGAATATACAACCAACTCACACACACATGGCACATTCTCGAATCACATAGGATCATCATAGACTCTCAACCAACCAATAACTTGAATTCAATATTATTCCACTAAGTACAATAGTCTTAATCATGGGCCTAGAAGTCTGAAAAGTAGTAATTCACACAATCAATATACTTTTACAATCAAAACACTTCCATCATGTAGTAAAATATAGTACTAACAAGAAAATACCGCATTTATTCCTAACACAAAAAAATTTAAATTTACCCTAAAAATGGGAATTTTCGTACCCCACACTTAAAAATCTACTTTGTCGCCAACGTGTACTTTAAAAGTAGAGGTAGAAATACTCCGTGAGGCCTCTAGGCCTAGTTAATAGAGTCTTTAAACTTTAAGAGTTCTGGGGACCCAAAACTCAGTCTTCACTATGCTCCTCAGCTATGGTCATTCAGTATTTGTATTTTTCATCAACTTGCGACTCAACAAAAACAAAAACTATGTGAAGTCAAAAAACTAAAAACTGAAAATAAAAAAAACCTACTTGGGTTGCCTCCAAAGCAGTGCCTGACTTAGTGTCGTGGCATGATCCAACTTAACTTAACCAAGTTCCTTCATTTTTTTTGCACATTTGGAGGCCAACTTCTAATTCATTTCTGACCTCTTAAGTGTGAACTCTGAAGGTTAACAAATTTCTTAATTTTAGCCTTTTCAGGCTCATCAATCTACATCATGTTGAGCTTAGGTGATTATGGCTTAGGGTGCTCAATGAGGTAGTCTAAAGAGGTATTTTTTGGAATAGACTCTACCACCCAACACTTATCCCCTTCAGTCACAATAATCATGCATAAGTCTTTATTGTGGGATAGTGTGTTAATCATTTTTTACACTTTAAAAACCACCTCTTCATCCTCTGACCTTATTGTAAGTACACCCTCTCTCACATCAATTAAAACTCCTCCCGTTGCTAAAAATAGATGTCCCATTATTATTGGTACCTGTTTGTCTGCCTGAAAATCTAGAATAATAAAGTTAGCATGAATAATAAATTCACCAACCTTTATGAGAAAATCCTCTATCACTCCTTCAGGAAAGACTATGGTCTTATTTGCCAGCTGCAATAGTATAGAGCTCGGCCTAAGCTTTCATAAGCCCAATGTGTTAAACAAAGATAGGGGCATTAAATTTATACTTTTCCCTAAATCACTAAGTGCATAAACAACCTCGCTGTTGCCAATCTGAATGGGAAGAGAGAACTTCCAAGGGCCATTAAGCTTTTCGGGCATCCTTTAAGTCACCACCTGGCTAAACTCTTCAGTGAGTGTTACCGCCTCCACATCTTATAAATTAACTTTTTTATCCACCATATCTCTCAATTACTTAGCATAATTAGGCATTCCCTACAAAAAATCTAAAACAGGTAAGTTAATATGTAGCTCTCTAAACGTGTCAAAGAACTTCTTGAAGCGCGCAATCCTCTTTTTTCTTTAATATGCCTCTATGGGCAAGGTAGTGGTGGGATCTTCTTCACTTTTTCAACAACTTTTTATTTTGAGTACTCAGAGTTTCTTGATTTTTAACAACTTTGTGAGTAATATGTTGGGGATTTGAATCAGCATACACCTCCTTAGTCAACTTTAGAAGTTCTTCATTAATATCTTTACCACTCCTCAAAGTGATTGCCATTACTTGTTTTGGGTTTTTTGTATCTCCTAGGAAACTACCTTGAGACCTGGTATTTAGTGTCTGTCATAATTTCCCTAACTGCAACTCTAAGCTTCTCGTCGCAACTTACTCGTTCTTTACATTTGCAGCCAACTGTGTTTAATTAGTTAGAATATATTTTATCATCTGTTCCAAGTTGCTAGTTGACTTATTTCCTTGTGCCTGCGGTTGCTGAATTAGTTATTATTGGGCGTTCCACGGATGATTTGCTGGTTGAGTCTTCCACTTCATGTTGTTGGCATTCCCATAATTATACCTTTCAACAATTTTGACATATATCAAAGACTCAAGATTGGCAACATACATAGCCTCTGAATAACCACTATTGCCATAAACCTCACACCAACCACTAGTTTATAGAACTGCATTGACTGCTATTGCAAGTTGTGTGTCTCCTACTCTTAGGCTGTTGAATTGAGTTTTTATCAAATTATATAATGCAACAACCTAAGCTGATAAAGCAGTGTATCTATATATCTCCAACACACCTGCAACTTTCTTCGTAGCACTCCTAGAATCACCATGCCACTCTTGATTTACTTATACGATGTTGTTCTATAAGTTGTACAGTTTATCATAAGTCAACTCCAGCGCTTGACCACTTATAGCTGAATCTAGCAAAATTTTTGTGTTATGGTCAAGTGTTTGTACAAATGTATGAGAAAGTACCTCAATGGACTATTGATGGTGTTCACAGTCTTAAAAAAGTTCCTTGAACCACTCCCAATCATGATAGATATTCTCATCTGGCCTCTATTAAAACTCACTATCTCACTATGAAGTTTCATAGGTTTGCCAAATGGAAAAAATCTAAGGAGGAACTTTCGGGATAAGTCGTCCCATGATGTGATTGAATTCGCTGGCTCAGAGTTAAACCACCTTTTAGATTCCCCAATAAGTGAATAAGGAAAGAGTGTCAGCCTAACATAATCAGCATTCACATCTGTCACAATAAATATGTCAGTGAGCTCAATGAAATTTTACAAGTGGACCTCTAGATATTCATGTGTAAGCCCTATAAATTGTCCACTTTTTATCAACAACTTCACTGTATTGTTCTTTAGCTAGAACCTTCCTCCATTAGCTGGTTTCTAAAAAAGTGAGGTTAAATTTGTTGGAAGTGTGATTGCTACTTCACGAACTGTCCTGTACGCTGCTTGTTCATAAACCATGTGAGTAGGATTATCTCGATCTTCTTTGATTTAAGTAATATGGGTGAGAAGTATTGGTTATCTCCTGTGTTGATGGAAAAGTTACTCATGTTTTGGGCTTGGTTCAAATAATTCCCAAGCCCTTGATAGGTTAGTACGTCGAAATCCTATTTTTTACAAATACAAAACAAAGACCAAGCGTAAAACACTAAAGTAATCCAAAAAGAAAAACTAAAAAAAAATTATTTCCAAATTACAAGTCCCTAGCAATGGAGCCAAAAACATGATCGCCCAAGCACAAACACAAATGTATGTGGTCTACAAAGTAATATAGTGGCCTTCAAGAATACCGAATATCAATCCCATATGAAATTTTTCTAATGACTATTCAATTATAGTTAACAATTATATTAATTGATGCAAGCATAACCAAAATAATTTATGATATTTTTAAACTAAGGTAAAGAAGTAAACTGCGCGTAAAATGAAAGACTTGAAAAAATCAACAGTGTAAAGACCAGGGTTAAAGCATTTCAAAACATCATACCACGTTAGTCAACTTTATTCACTAACTATCTTATCTTGGTTGTTGATTTGTAGGATTAATCGCAAGATAATTGTCTGGCGACCTCTAATCGTTTACCTAACTTGGATATTACAACTACATCGTTGAGCGAGGATGTAATAATCCAGTTAAGTTCCCAAATCTATCATCCTAGAATTGAATCAAGTAAGTCTTCTAGGTACATCTCTACCCTAGACACTAATTTGAATTCCTTAATTCATAAAAGAATAAGAACCCTACCTTGTTTATTCTGACATTCTATCTTCCTATTCGCTCTCCCGAGATCACAAGGTTTACAATATATGTATTCTAAGGGTGATTAATCCTTAAATTAATTAAAAAAAAGGATAAACAAGCAATCAAATATGATAAGATAATGAATCTAAATAAATTTAAAACAATAGTCTTCATGTTCTTGGCTTTAACCCCGTAAAGGGATTGTTTAGCCACTAATAGTCATAATTATTATCCAATTAATTGTATAAATGATCAAAAACATAAAGAATCTAAATGAAAGAATGTAAAACCTAAAAATAAAGTTACAGAAGCCTCCTCAGTAGCACAAGACGTCAAAAAGATGATTTACAATGTGTGTACGTGATTTATTTACTGTAAAGTGGAAATCTAGGTCATGTAGAAAAAGTAGGTCACATTTGGCCATGTGAGGGATGTCTAATACGTCACCTTATTTAATTCATTGAGAATGCAACATGGGGAATATATTATTTTATGGAGAATTCAATGTGGGGCGTTGGTTATCACGTTGGTAGAGCAATGCTCCACATCTATTTCGCATTGGCTCACTGCAAGTTGCATCTAAAAATTTGGCTAAGGTTTTTGGTTTCCCCTTCCATCCATTGTCTTGTGGTGGTGTTTTCCTATGATTTCCAGCTTTTATTTCATCAATATACCATCCTAATCAACTCACCAAGAATCTTACATGATCAGTCACCAAATTTTAGAGTTCACAAAAAACCAATGTTCACAACGATGGACTAAAAACACAAGCTAATACTAAGTTAGTTCACCTTGATCTTCACTATTTGTTTTGACCCGTGCATTGATCCAATTAAACTTTGAACATTACAAACAAGTTGTTCCATGTATAATTACACATTTAAACCATTTGTAACTCACTAAGTAAACTGGAATCCAATGAGATCAACTAGACACACCACAAGCTCAAGCTAGTAAAACTAGTTTTCTTGATTGAACTCTAAATGACTCAATTAAGTACAAACTTGTTTGAAAATACTTTTAAACATAGTAATCACATCCTTTAACACTTAGATTCTGACTCATTAATCACATGGATCATCCTCAAAACAAGGATAAACAATCTAGGATAATGACATTAAAATGCATAAATACACCCAACATAAGTCGGGGTATCCCAGGAAACTAACACAAAATAGATCAAACACGATGTGTAACTAAAGAAGCCTATGGAACCTATGACAATCAACTACTTTTAGCTTAAATTTCACACCCTCACCTATTCACAACTTTTAAAACCATTGTACGGAACAATGTATCACAACATTATAATGTAAAATGAATCAAAAGATGGCATTAGATAAGCAACAAATAACCAAGCATATATGCAAATGACACTACCTAAAAAAATAAGTAGTTAACAATACAACCCATGTAACCTCACAGTAAGGAAGTTCCAACTCTCTTAGTATCATAATGCAAACCAATAAAGAGGCCACATAAAACCAATCTCTTGCTCAAAGAAGTTCAAACAATGTGCACAAAATACCATAACTTTACAATTATTTCCTATACCTTAATTTTTGGATAGTTTGACAGGGATCACTATAGGACTTTTATAGGTTGTAATGTAGGCTTAGGGGCAGGTATGGTACATATGGGACATAGCGAATTACCTTCCTTGATAATATACTTACATTATAGGCTCCACTACTTAACCATGCTTCTTTTATTCTCATTTATTCTCCCTTATTTCTAATATTTATTGAGTATGGGTTCTTTCATTCGTTGTAATTATATTTTTATTTCACTTTACCTCTTTTTTCTTTTTATGACTTTTCTACCACACCAAACCCTATGAACTAAGGTAGATTTAGGCACCTCAGCGTTGTGATCTACGATTATTTAGCTTTGTTCTGAGGACTTTTCATGTTCTTAATGTGTTAATAATGATATAATTAAGAATATAACGGTTAAACTACTTGATTTAAATGTTTATGGTACTTTCCAAATAATTTTGTACTTAATTTTGTCACTTAGAGTTTCAATGAGAAAACTAGTATTACTAGCTTGAGCTAGATATTGTTCTAGTTAATCTCCTTGGACTTTAGAGTGTGTAATGAGTTTCTAATTTTATGATTTTTTAAATTATATGTTCAAATTCTTATTTATAATTATTAATGTCTAATTGTATCAAGCCAGGAATCAAAACACTAGGCTAAAGATTAAAAGGATGAAACTAGTTCTTAGCTTATGTTTCTAGTTCTCCATTATGGATTGTGTGTTGTTTTGAGCTTTAATTTTTTGTTTCTAGTGCTATAAAATTCTTATTTATTTGATGATGATTATAAAGTTATGATTCACAAGAACAAGTCTTCTAATGGATGGACGAAAGCAAGGGACAAGACTTAACATAAAACATATATCTTTGAGTCCATAGGGCATCACAATCCCTAGCCAATGCAATAAGGGTCATGCCACAGACTTGGAAACATCATAAGGGACCAAAAAATAGTGTGTGCCCATGGTTAGTCTATGACTCCCACCCTATGTCCAGGAACAAGAGGGCCGACATGGGCATAGTTCCAAAATAGCTGATTCTGTCCTCCTATAAGTAGGATACTTAAACACAATGCAAAACACCTTGGACGACCTTGAAACATTAAGGGAGGATGGATAATACTTAAAATTTGATTTTATTCCTTTAATTTAGTTTTTTATGTATTTTTATCATTTATTCACCAATCGTGATTACGCTTATGTCTATGAAAGGCTAAATACCCCTTTTCGGGGTTAAGGCCAAGAACATGATTACTATCGATACGAATTTATTTGGTTTTGATTATGTATCATATTTGGTTTTTTATTTTGACCTTTTTATCACTATTTTGAGGTTGCACAAACCTTATAATACATCCATTATCAACTTGTGAGCCCGTAAGGAGGAATAAAAGGATAGAATGTGGGGTAAATAGAATAGTTTTGTAATCTTCTACAGAATGAAGTTATGATATGCACTTAGGACAAGAATATGCCTAAGTAATATATTTTAATTTATGATTTGAGATATGAATGTATTTAACCAAGTTTTCACATCCCGTCTCAATGATATAGTTGTGGGCCCAAGTTAGATAGATGACTAGAGGCTCAGAAGACCATAGTGGTAATATCAACCCCGTGAATCAACAACCAAGATAAGTAACTTAACCAATGAAGTTAAATAGAATAGTATGATTGTTTATCGATCCTTAACCCTGAGTTTCTCTACATTGATTTTCCAACCACTTTACTTTTCCCCATTGTTTACTTTACTTTTAGTTAGAACTCTCAAACTCTTTTGGTTACGTTTACACTAATTTAATCTTAATAGTGAACAATAATTGGATAGTTTTCAACACTAATCTATAAGAGATCGATATTTGGATTTTTATAAGACCATTGTATTACTTAGTGAGACCATGTATACTTTTTTGTCTACTTGGGCGCAATAAGTTTTTGGCGTAGTGCCGATGACTTCTAATTTGGCAACTACTTTACTTTTTGTTTTAATATTTGGATTTATTTGGTGCTTTAAACTTGATCTTGCTTTTTAATTTGTAGAAAATAGTTTTACAAGCTAGTAAGCTGGCAAGGGACTGGGAATTGGTTGAACCAGGCCCTAAGCCTGAACAACTCTTACACTAAAAGAGGAGAGAAATAGTCGTTCTCTACTTTATCCCATAAATCAATAAAGCATAAGTTATTCTTGCTCTTATGGATCAGGACCCACTAGCTCACAGGACAGTTCGCGATGTGGCAATCTTACTAGCGATAAATTTGACCTCTTTTATTCAAAAAAAGGCTATTGTAGGTAGAGCTGAGTTGAAGAATAACATGGTGAAACTCTTGCATAGCAGTGGTTAATTCATCGGGATATCACATAAAGATCCACAAGTCCACATACAGAATTTTTTTGAGATCAGTGACACATTAATCTCTACGGGTATGTAGATTGATTATGTAAGGGTCTCTTCCCTTTTTCACTATTAGGGAAAGAAATGAAAATTTTGAACACTAAGCCAACAGATTATTGACAACTTGTGATGACTTAGCCTTGATGTGCCTCAAATTCTTCTTTCTATCTAGTAAGTCAGTGAGAATCCACTGTGAGATTTTGACCTTCAAACAGAGTCCAGATGGGAACCTTTATTATGCTTGGGAGAGATTTAAGTACCTTCTTATGGACTGTCCACATAATTAATGGTCAAATCAGGTATTAGCTCACACCTTTGTTGAAGCCGTTGACCATAACACAAAAAAAAAATTTTAGATTTAATTACAGGTTGTTAGGCTTTGGAAAAAACATAAGATGAGATGTGTACATTTCTAAATCGGAATACACAAAGAAATATGAATTGCCATGGTGATGCCTCAAGAGGATTATTAGAAAGGCTACAGGGGTGATTGAAGTTGACAGTATTACAACCTTAGCCACCCAACAATCAGCACTACCAAACTAGATGATGACACAATTCAACAATTTGGTGTGAAGCAGCCTCCAACTCTTGTCAATACAGTGCAACAGACTCCGGCATGGTGTGAGGTTTCTGGCATTAGTGTCCACACTACAAACATATATGGTGAATATCTCGAGTGAGTCTATTTTGTGGGTGATTGATAAGTAGCGAATTTACCACTTATTCGTACTCATCATACATGCACTACCATATTTTGAATAAATAAGTGAGGGATATTTTTTATTATATTAACTACTATCAACATTTTTCAGGCACATAGGTAATAAGATAAAAATATGTAGATGCAAGCTGAAAAAATCAAAAGAAGGAAAGAAGCGCAGTTTGAAGACCTATAGCAGTACACATCCTAAGTTACCGCAATCGGAATATAAAGGCTATGATTGCGGTGGTCAATATTGGTCATATAATGTGATTGTATAGCTATAATAGCGGCAAATCTGATGCAATCACAATAGCATAAGAGTTTGACCAGCGGCAGAATTGTAATTTTAGTAATCCGTGACCAAATCCCTAAAAGGGACTCAAAATTTATCTCTTGGAGAGAATTTTATTACTCCCAATTATTGTAACTTTGTCTAGTTCTTGGTTTCCATTCTTGGAGAACAAAAATATTGTAATAATTTGGGGTGAAGAATACATTAGAGTAGCTTCTATGTAGAGGATTAGAAAACTCCCGTTGATGATTTGTTGGAGTGTAAAGTTTGACGTAACATTTACTTAGTCTTTAAAAATATCATATCAATGGATATTTTGGGTAAATCTTTACTTGTTTAACTCAAGAGTAGCTAGCTCTTCCCCTTGGGATAATGTATGAATAGGGTTGAAGTGTGTGAGGGTTGTTATTGTTAGCTTCAATTAGTAGTACAGGTTGATAGGTTTTGTAATTTCTTGATGAAAACATTGAATTTGTTGGTGAAATCCTCAAATTTCCCATGTCCCACATCATCCTTGACAAAGGGATGTGGGTATCCTAGATTCTTCAACTATCCTTTAAAGAAGGGTTATTGGTGACATGAGCATTTTTAAACAATTACTTAGGTTTTAGTTGGTCCCTTTTTATTATCTTAGAAACAGGGATAAATTTTGGTATGGCTAAGCCTTAGGCATTATCCTAGAAGTAGGGATGCCTAAATTGAGGTTTGGTTACAAAAAGGTTAACATACCCATTTGGTATTTGAAAGGATTAGTGGATGATAGTTTTGTACTTTTTCTAAAGGCTAGTATCAAAATCCCTAACCGATCATACCCTTACATGATCTACTAAAAGTGAAATTGATTGTTTTGCACCCATATATTAGCTTTCCCTAATAAAACATAACCCCAAGATCCATGTCTAATTGTTTAAACTCTAATTATTTGTATCCTTAAATAAATACCTGAAAACCCAAAAATAAATATTAATCTTTCTATGTTCCACCCCGCCCCCATTGTTACAATCTTATACTTTAGGTTTGAATTTAGAAAGTTTTCTTTGTTCCATATTAATTTAATTGCCACTAATATTGTTCCTCGTGGATTTGACCCAAAGTCCCAAGTTGGGTAAATATATTGACAACGATCGCCTTTCGTTTAAATTTATTTGTATGTTGAGCATTATTAAACATAGCATTGTTGCTGGGGAAAAATTTGGTGTATTGAGTTAGTTTGGGATTTTAGCTTACTTTCTTAAATTCAAACATGTAAATAAGTTTTTGTGATTTTCTTTTGTTTCTTGTGTTAGGTAGATTTTTATTTTGTTTACTTTATTCAATGGCATCTTGGGATAAATATGACTTTGGTAGTTGGAAATTCTATCTTGACGATACATGTCCATAGTGTGATAGTCCCAACTTTAGGAAAAATTTTAGATATGCTCTCTGGAGAGAGATGGAAGCACCATCTTGATCCTATTAGGAGTGTGATTATTATTTGTGTGGTGGTCGAGATGGATATTAAAGTTATTGTCCAAATTTTCCCTCCCCTAATAATGCTAACCTAATTTATAGTTCTTCTTATGAGTTTGATATGTATCATGATACGATAAGGGAAGAACAACATACCAGGTCCAACAGTTTTGAAGCAATGCTTCAAACCATTTTTGATCGGGTAACAACAACAGTGGAGAATGTCCAAGAAATACATCAACCTAATGAGGAATTTGGAAGGAAAAACGCCAAGATATAGAAAATGGGCAAGTAAATAAATCTTGTAAATACCATCACCTTGCCCACATCCTAAGAGAGGTGAATCAAGAAGAGAAACCAAGCTATGTGGTTAATGATGCACTTGGTAGTGAAGAGTCCTTGGTGATTTTCCAACAAACCGAACCAAATGTTGTTGAAGATGTTGAAGTCAAGGAAATAGTTATAGAGTCAAAAAAAGAAGAAAAACCAATCTCTTATGATGACTCTAGCCCATTTCAAGGTGATGATTCTAACAAGGATACAACCCCAGAACTAAGGGATAGGCCTCATTCAAATATTTTTTTAAATATTATTCTTAGAGGATGTGATGAAAGTCCATCTAGCTAAGCAAATAGAGGATCATAGGGAGAAGAATCACCCCTAATTGATATTCCAATATAGCACAGGGAATCCCCACACTTGATGTCCAAGGAAATCAACTTCTGATGTACAACTAATAGCTTCTTAATGTTCCTACCATTACCTAATGATATTAATTAAAAATGCAATATAAAATTGGGTAAAAGGTTTAAGTCTTTAAAGTGGGGAGAAAGAAACATCCTCATCATATCCGTATATCTAGAATGCTTTTAACTTGTAAGATCTAAATCTTTTGCCCCTCTGCCTCTCAATGCATTATGAACGAATGTTGGAACGGAGGTTCAAATCTTCTAAGTGGAAGCAGAAAGGGTAGTTGTGAAGGTGTCATGCCACGATGTAAAACTAAGTACTGGATGGGAAGCACCCCATCAAGCCATGAAAAGTGGTTCGTATCCTTTTATTAGAATTGTATAGGGTAGAGTTTAATTATATGATTGACTAATCCTTGAATGTTTGACACTGGTGTATAATAATTTTGAATAGGAAAAATATGGTATGTATTCATGATTGTCTAGCCATGGGAAATAGAGGGGTATCGCGGCCATCCATGTGTCTGTGATCATGGATACTTGATCATAATCATGGTCAGACTTGTTTTTAAAGACCATTGGGCTTTCTTTTCTACCCACACTTCCCTCTAACTTTTCTCTAAAAAATTCTCTCAATTTTGGAAAATATTTAATGAATTCAAAAACACATTTACATCTTCTTTGCATCACTCATCTGATAAGTGCCTCAAGCACTATTATTATTTGTTATTAAAAAGCCTTAGGGATTTTAAACTTGGTAGGGCCTAATACTATGTTTTTCTTTGCTAAATGTTTGTTGAATCATGTTGGCGTGGTATTTAGCTGTAGATATAGTATGTACACATATGGGTAAGTGTTGAGTACCCAAAGTTGTATAAAATTTACCAATATATCGGGTCCACACATAGTGTTTCATAAATTTCCCCAATGAGTCAATTACTAACTATTATCATAGTGTGGGGGCATAATAGAGAACTTAATACACATGTTTCATGTAATTAGAGATTTATTCTTATTTTAGAACATGTCGCAGTCACGATTATTAGGACCTCATTCATGGTACCAACGATCGTTGTCTTATGGTTGTGATCATAGACAAGCTATCGCGATTGCTATAATTGAGACTTACTATTAACCTAGGCCAAAATTCCTGTAGTTCAAATTCTTATTCAAATACCCATCCCATGAAGTCTAGTGGACAATGTAGTGTAGTATAATCATGAAAATATTAACGAAGAATGATTTTATGTTGTCCTCATTTCTTGTAGTATTCCATCATGGAAAACTATGATCACATCCAGTTCATTACTCCCAAATGCCAGAAACAATACTATATTGAGTTTCTAAGGAATAAGTTGTTCCCAAAAAGGGGTATATTCTTGGAGAAAGTGCCAAAGAAGTTTCTGGCATTTTATAATAGACTAGAGGCCATTGGATGGAGTTTTTTTTCTCTGACCCTTGCTTAGAAAATGAGCAGTGGGTATGAGAGTTATAAGTAAATTTTTGTGTCATATCTTTTTCTGACTCCGTTATTAGGATTCGTAGGTAAATATGAATTTTGGAGTGGTGCAAATTAACAATCTATATGGTCTCATAAATCCAAACATTGCTGATTTTAAGGCAAAAGGTTGTGATCCAGGCTGCAGGATGGTAGGGAAGTTATGCCCGAGAAAGAAGGTCCCATGGGCCGTAATAAAAAAGGGCATCTCGATGAATGACTTCATAGTCGAGGCTCATATATGGATGAACATTATTTGATGTCGGATCTCTCCTTGAATGTACATAACTACAGTTATAGACATACGTGCCTGCATGGATGCCTGCATACTGGACAACATTTTGCTAAATATTGGCCATCTTGTGATTTCTGATTTAAAGTTTTATAAGAAGCATGGTGGTACGCATATCTTGTTAAATTCCCTTATTACTATGTTTTGTAAGAGAGCAAGTGTGATGGAATACATTGATGACACTTAGGTGCACCCTAGAACCCCTATTTACCCACTTAAGATCTGGGGTAAGGATGCATCTGGTAAGAGTAAAAAGAGAAAGATCGACATAAGCAAGTCAATAGCTGAGGAGTAAGAGTCATATAGAACATCCTCATTTGGGCCTCTAAAAGATATTTGTGTTGATATTAGGGTCATCATGGAGATGGTTTTAGGATTGCCTCAGGCACCAAGAGAGCCCTTCACCAGGCATCATTCTTATATTTTTTGCTTCGACTAGGAAAAGTATCGAGAGGAGTAGAAGAAGAAGGAAGGAACATATGCTAGGCTGTAGAAGGCATATTCAACACTAGAAGAGTCTTAAGGAGCTTTATACCCCCTAAGAAAAGATGAAAAAAAGTGAGAAGAAGAGTGACAAGTTCTTCATCAAAATGTGGAAAGAGGTCAAGGGCCCGTGGAAGGTCCTGAAACCTCATGACAAGCTACCTTCTCCTAGAGTCGAGAGTGATGAAAAGGCACCTGTTGAGTGGTCTGATGTAGATGTTGGTGATGATGGTCCAGAGTCTGAGGGATATAGCACCTTGTGAGGTAGAATCAGGGAGTATTCTTTACTCTTGCTTTATTTCTTATACAGTGAGCATGCTACTAAATCTTTTGTTGGGGGTACCAGTCCCTTGATTGTGTTGTTCTGATATATATCTGGATGTTTTTGATATCGTTTTGATGACATTTTGGATGATTGTTATATTATTTTTGGATTTCTACATTTGGGCACTCTAATGGTGCCTATATTTTATGGATTAATCATTTTGTTTTTCTTTTAGATTTTATGTTTTATTTTAGTTTTATTATTTGTAATAGTGATGTTCGATGAGCTTTTCCCTATGATAAATTGATTAACGACATTCATAAGTGAAAAAGGTCATGATTGGGTTTTGATCCATGAATATAGGGGAAGTCTGAGTACCTGTAGAAGTAAGATCACAAATGCAAGGATAGTCTGAGTACCTGTGGAATTGTGGATTTGGGATTGCACACATGTCATTGGCAAAATCTGAGTAGCCATATGGTTGGTTTGCCCATCGTAAGCCAAAATGTGAAACAAAGTCTTGGGTTGTTGCCATGGTTAGCAAATTATGCATGGTGCAAATGCAAAGAAAAAACCCACCCCCCTTCATTTAATATTTTTTCAAAAATTAAGAGCATGGATGCGAGTAACCTTGTAACAAAACTTTTTCTTTTTTGTTACTCCAAATTTTTTTGATTGTACATATTGATAGATACTACATTTTTGTCTATAACATTAGGGGCTATTGTTCCTTCTTGTCCAGTCCACATGCCATGTGCAGTGAGTTTATTGGTCTGTATCTTATGTATACTTGTGTGATCTAAAACTTTCCGCATTAGTCTCTTAAAGCTAAATTTTGATTGTATTTGTTTGGTGACATTATCTTAGGCCATCTTGGAGATATTAGAAGCTCACTTAGCCTTAAAAGCCTACCCGTGAATAGATATTATCCCTAGTCACCTACTTTGAGCCTTTGGAACTTTCTTTAACAAGCATATTACAAGTCATGAACCTGTCAACTTTTATCCCTCTTTTGAACCATACACTCCTTGAACTTAAAAATACAACTTAAGGCTAAAAGCCTAAGTTGGGGATAGTGAAGAGTGAAGGAAGTAACTTTGGAACACGAAAGTGATATTGAGTGCCTATGTGCTTAAGCATTGAAACAAATTAATAGAAGGGGAAAGGACCCAACAAAGGAAAGAATTTCTTGAAATTTACAAGAAAAAGAAATGGAAGAAATTGGGTGAAATAAGGAAATAATAGTAGGCACAATTGTAAAAGAATAGAAGTAGACCATAGTGAAAGGTTTATTAAATAAGTGTAATGTAGATGTTCAAGGAGGTTGTAATCTATGATTGTTCCTAAATGATATCCTACCCTACCCCAAACATACGTTATAAGCTCAAAAAGTACTTTGAGATCTCCAGCCACGTGCTTTCATTGTAGTGGCGATTGAAACTAGGGGTAAACTTATGGTATGATACTTGTTAGAATAAGGAATTCTTGTGAGGGAGAGAGTTTTGCACTTAAATTTGGTGGAGCATATTTGGAAGCTTTGTGTATGAAATTTTCATTCTTGTAAGGAGGCATGTGAACAAGTTGTGGTTGTTGATTTTGTCATCTTTTGAGAAAAGATTCAAAAGGGAGTATAGTGTGGTTGGGCTAAAAAAATGAATCACTCCTAGAATATCGGTGATTGTTACATTGTTGCTCTTTGAAGTCTTTTGCATCCTTTCTTATTGTGTTTCATGTTAAGGGGTGTCGAGAGAATAGTTTCTCCCATGTTTAAAGAGATAATTCAAGTTATAACCAAGCTTGATGTTATTTTGATCATTAAGTCATCTATTTAGGGTAGTACATATGCATTGTTTCATGGTAAGGGATCGTGTTGCATTACGACGAGCAATGATTTAATTTGTGGGTGTTGCTGAGTGGTGAATTTACCACTCATTCACACTCATCATATGTTCACATTGCCATGTTTTGAATGAATAAGTGAGACATATTTGTGATTAAATTCACTAATATCCACATTTTCCAGGGACATAGGTAATAAGATGAAAATATTTGGATGCGACCTAAAAAAGATCAAAAGAAACAAAAAACTAAAGTTTGAAGACCTATAGCAGAACATAGCCTCAGCGGTGATCGCGGTATGAGGGCCACGATCGCGGTTAGTCAATATTTGTTATCTAATACCATCAAAAGAATTCTATTATAGTCATATAGTTTCAATTGCAGTAAATCTAATGCGTTTGCGGCAGCACGGGATTTTCCCCTGGGGAAGAATTGTAATTTCAGCAATCCTTGCCTAATTCAATAAAAAAGGACTCAAACCTTATCCCTTGGAGAGCATTCCATTAATCTCAATTATTGGATCTTAGTCTATCTTTTGTTTTCCATTCTTTGAGAAAAAAATAGTGTAATAATTTATGGTGACGAATACATTAGAGAAGCTTTAAAGTGGAGGATTAGGAAACTCCCATTGAAGATTTGTTGGAGTTCCAAGTTTGAAGTAACATTCATTTAGTCTTTCACAAAATCACAATAATGGAGATTTTACGTACATCTTTCTTTATTTATCTGATGATTAGCTAGCTCTTCTTATTGTGTTTATGTATGAATAGGGTTGAAGTGTGTGTGGGTTGTTATTGTTAGATTCAATTAGTAGATCACGTTAATGGGTTTTTCAAATGCTTGATGAAAACATGGAATTTGTTGGTGAAAGCCTCAAATTTCTTTGTCCCACATTACCCTTGACAAAAAGATATGGGTATCCTAGATCCGTCAACTATCCTTGAAAGAGGGGTTGTAGGTGACATGACCATTTGTGAATAATTACTTAGCTTTTAGTTGGTCTCTTTTTTTTGATCTTAGAAATAGGGATAAATTTTGGAACGGATAGTCCTTAGTCATTATCCTAGAAGTAGAGAGGCCAAAATTTAGGTTTGGTTACCATAAGTTAAACACACCCATTTGGTATTTGAAAGAATTAGTGGGTGATAGTTTGGTACTTTGTCGAAAGGCTAGTATCAAAAACCCTAACCGATCCTACCCTTACATGATCTACTAAAAGTGAAGTGGATAATTTTGCACCCACACGTAAGCTTTCCCAAATAAAACATAACCCCGAGATCTGGGCCTAAATTTTTCAAACTCTAATTATTCG
This sequence comes from Capsicum annuum, assembly GCF_002878395.1. Lineage (NCBI taxonomy): Eukaryota > Viridiplantae > Streptophyta > Magnoliopsida > Solanales > Solanaceae > Capsicum > Capsicum annuum. Next base: position 89,001,707 of record NC_061114.1, on the reverse strand, counting down.
TAGCCCTGAATTAATACTTGAAAATACCAAAAAAAAAGTTAGTCATGATACGTTCCAAAACCCCGATTTTTTCAATCTTTTACTTTGTTATGAATTAGCATGTTTTCTTTATTCTGAATTAATTTAATAGCCACACTCTTGTTCCTCATGGATTTGACCCTAATTCCAAAGTTGTGTAAATATATTAACAATGACCGCCTAGCACTTAAATTGACTTGTAAGTTGAGAGTTATTAGTAATGCCCAAAGTCCAAATTATAGTAATGCCTACAACCAAAAGTGGCAGACTCAAGAACTAAATTATTCCTAGAACAATAATCAGCAAAGTCAGCAACAACAAAACTTGTAGTCCAGTAACATAGAGGATATGTTAAAGAAAATCATGGTCACTCAAGAACAGGTGGTTTTAAACAAAAAAATAAGCAAGTTCTTCAGAAACAGTTAGAGTATCAGTTGGAGCAAATACAGTAGCACACAATGCAAGGCCTTAAGGTGCTTTTCCAAGTGACACTGAAATTCCTTAAACAAGTAACGACAATAACTATGAGGAATGATAAAGAGCTGAATGAAAGTCTTCTAAAGCAAAATAACAAGGTAGATGAAGAGTTGAATCCTCAATTAGTTTCAAACAATTTGTTGATTATTCAAGTATGTATGAGTACCCAAAAATGGAAGTTGCAAAATAGGTTAAGGAGAGACCAATATCACCCATTTCACAAAGGCTAAGAAAAGCAAAGGATGATGTATTTTTAAAGAATTTATTTGACATGTTCAAAGAGCTTCACATCAACTTTCTCTATTAGATGTTTTGTAGGGAATGCCGAAGTATGTTAAGTACTTGAAGGATGTGGTGACTAATAATGTTAACCTGGTGGATATTGAGATAGTAGCAGTCATTGAGGAGTGTAGCTTTGTGGTGATGCAGAAGATTCACAAAATGCTTAAGGACCTATTCTAATTGGTAGAGGCAAGGTGGTCCATGCACTGAGTGATTTAGGGACAGTTACCAATTTGATTCCCTTGTCAATGCTCAACACTTTTGATTTGGGAAAGACAAAACCGTGCTCTATGTTATTCTTAATGGCAGATCAGACTATAGTAACTCTTGAAGGAATCGTTGAGGATGTTCTCATCAAGGTGGGTAAGTTTATTGTTCCTACTGATGTTATTGTTTTGGATTATAAGGTAGATGACAGAGTGTCAATCATCTTGGAACATTCATTCTTGGCGACGATAGGAGCCTTGGTAGATGTGAGAGAATGCTCACTCACAATAAGGTTGGATGATAAAGCGGTGGTCTTCAAAATTTACCAATCACTTAACATATTGTCCAATTGTAATGATTTATGCATGATTATAGTGATGGAATTGGATGAGTGTGGGTTGGTAGAGCCCAATCCACTAACGGTCACTTTAGACATTTTTATTGAGTTGTCAAGCCACCAATGCCTAAGCCCGTAGGGATGCTGATTGAATATCTTGAAAAGTCTATTGATGAGAAAGTTATTGACCTTGAGAGATCACACTCAAGAGGGCAAAAACAAATAAGAAGACATTAAAGTAGAAGATAGAGGATGAAGAAAAATGGTTAACTGTAATGTTGGGTCGTGCCGCGACACTAAATCAGTCGTAGCTTGGGATGTATCCCTATTTAAGGTAGGTTTTATTTTTAGTATTTTAGTTTTTACTTCACGTAGTTTTTGCTTTTGTTGAGTCACAGGTTGACGGGAAGTCTAAGTAATAGAAATTTAAGTCGAGAAATATGCCGAAGACTATGTGTAGGGTGCTCAGACCCTCTTAATGATAAAAAATTCTACTAGGAAGGTCTAAAGGCCATAGGAAGTATTTCTATCTCTACTTTCAATTTTACATTTGGGACCAAGTAAGTTTTTAAGTGTTGGGTGGGGAAATTCCCATTTTTAGTAATTTTTAGGAGTAATTTCAAGTTTTTGTGTTTGGTAAGTACGATTTCTTGTTAGTACTAGGTGTGATTCCATGATGCAAGCTATTTGGAATGTAAGAATCATGCCGATTTTGTGAATTATTACTATTGATACCCCTAGGCTCTAGTTTTGTACTCTTGTACTTGTTGGCTATTTATGTGATTGTTTGGTTAAGAGTCTATGATGATCCTACTTGAGTTGAGCATGCTCCAAGTATGATATACTTGATGTCTAGAACTTACGTATTGTGTATGTAAATTGAAATAAAGAGTATGGGTTTAGGAGATGATACAGGCATTTCTTTGATAGCCATGTTTCATACCCTCTTTTACCTACCCTTGTTCATAATCCTAGTTAACTCCATTAAGTATTTAGCTTATTCTTTGCTAGCCTCATATATAGCATAATTCCCATCATTTATGTACCGTAATTACATCCAATGCTCCTAAGTGCTTTACTGTAAAATTAATATAGTTAAGGGCTTTGAAATTAAATCAGAGGGAGGTGAAAGTGAAGCACCAAAGTAATAGTTGTTGCTGTGTAATGTCTCCCAAAACTAACCTCCAAAAAAGTATGTTGTGGTTGAAGCCAAATATGGTAACCCAACAAGGTTAGGGTCGAATCCACAAGGAGAACTTAGAACATTTGCTTAGCCTTGATGTAATTCACGAGTAGTGAGGAAAGTAAATGAGGGGATTTTGGAATTATCAGTAACTAGTTACAAAATCTTGAATGCTTTGAGTTGTAAACAATAGAATACAAACACTAGGACTGTGTTTCCCCTAGCATCTCAACTCCATAAATTTCTCATGGTCAACCCACCTATTTTGTTGTTCTGCAAGTAAAGTCAAGAAGATATGTATTATCAACTATCTTGTGAACGTATTGATAAATTTTGCCCTTTACTTGAGTCTCAGGGTGTTGCCTTATTTCTCCTTGTCAATGAATTCAGTTCAAATTTCACCATTTAAGACTAAAGATGATTTGTTGAAATAATGGAATACTAAGATGAAAATGAATCTCAAAGTACTATCTTAATTATCTTTTCCCAATCAAAAACTCCCTTGTGGGGGCATTTGTGAATACAAGTAGTCCCCGCACCACTGTAGTAGCTTTGAGGTTAATTATTATAAAGAATATTAAGATACATGCATAAATGTTTGATTACATAAATCTCTCACTTTCATAATATAGCTAATCTGTCAGGGTTCCTACAACCCTACTGAGGGAAATTAGTCGCTTATGATCATGCAAAAATCTATGATAATCAATGAAGAATTCATGTAATTAATTTCACAAAAAAAGATGAATAAAATCCAAATTCATGAATTGAATAATAACCCAAAAATCTCAAGAATTATGTAAAAGTATGTATTATAGTGTCAAAAACTGTAAGAGAATGTCAAAGAATGTAGGAGAATGTAAACTAATAAAAGATAAACCCTAGGGAATTTATATTATCTAAAAAATAGACTAAAATCCTACTAAAAAAGAAAATGTAATATGAAAACAAGGTACGACTCGCTCGTCCACTCGTAAGGTCTTCTTATGAGTCGTACATTGCTAGTCATATACATTCCAATGTTTGATCTTATAGGCTTCAACTTTCTATTCTTCTTAAGACTTCTTCTCATGCGTCGTACCATGACCATACAACTTATGTCCTTCACTCGTATGCACCTAGGAGTTCTTCTTTTAATGCGTTGAACACTGCTTTTATCTATAGTTTGTTGGTACTAGTCGTACTCAGACTTTCAACTTATCTTTTTCTAGGACTTGAACTCTGAATGACTGCTTTGGTTTTTGTTCACTTTAAGGTTTCTTGTCACGACCAATATCAATATCTTATGGCTCGTACCCTTAGTCGTATCTTCTCATCACTTAGTTTTTCTTCTTGACTTTATTTTCTGTTGAGCTTACAAATCATCCTACGAGTCATATGAGGTGTTGATTACTAGTGTGGAAACTCATACAGTCTACTGTCTTGGTCTTTTTTAGGTCTTTTTCTTCCTATTTCATTACAAGTTTTTATTTGCCGGTTTCACCTACAACAAACACAAAACCACCTTATATCTACTAAAAAAAACTAAGTGCAAGCATAAAATCTTGGTTTTAAGCATTGCAATTTTCATTTTTCCACAGGAAATCAACACCCTCAACTTAGAAAGTTTGTGTGCACTCAGGAAAACAAAACACACAAACTATAATACACACAACGATGCTTCAACAGGAAGATCCTAAGATATCTATGGTAGTGACTTTCAAATTAATTTTTCAACTATTTTTTTCCCTCCCTAGTTTTAACTTTTAATGAATTAAACTATGTGTATTGATTTGTAATACCAAGAAACTTAATGGAATTCGATGATGGCATTGCATTAGTAGTAGACAACTAATCATATAATGATCACATTAACCAAACAGTCTAGAAACCTAACCACATAACTTATGTGCGCTCACAATCAAAGAAATCCCTTTCTCACTCAATATGGATCAATTGATTTTTCTTGGTATATTACCAAGAACACTGTCACTCACAAAGAAGTATAGACCGATGTCTCCAGAATACCATAGGCTTGCCGATATGCTCTCTTCTTAAGTTTTTTAAAAGTCGAGGTAGGATCACTAAATGACTTTATTTGTCTTGTAACGAATGTTAGGGGATGGTATGGTATCTTTTTGGGAATTATTTTGTGACTATGCCTCCTCGACACTACACTTTATTTTGGGTTCCACATATTATTTACTTTGTCTGTATTTTATTTTTACCCTTATGTCACCTTTTTCATTTTAAAGAACATTCTATCTGGACCAGGTGCGATTTTCTTTTCTCATTTCTTTTTATTTTATTTGTAATTTTCTTCTTTTTATTTTTCTTTCTTTTATATTCACCGCACTTGTCCTTTTTTCATTTTTTTTTCTTTTGCACCCCTTTCTTCATACTCATTTTTTCCTATGAACCCCTATAATAGCTATCCTCAACTTTGGCAATTTGGCGGAGTTGAGGTGCATAGTGTCCAAGAAGGACCAGGGCCAATACAGGTTCATTGTAGAAATAAGAAGGTGAAATCTATGTACTAAATAAAAAATGGGTAAACTAAGATCAAAATTTTGGATCAAAGGGATTAATTTAAAATTTTATTAGGAATTTAGGCTCCAGTGAACTTTTATCAAAAAATGACCTATGATCATCTCCTATTCGACTATCCTAAACCTAGGTAAGAGCAACTGAGAGTTCTAGATTCAGAAAAATCAAAAACTCAGTATCACCTCACACACACTCACCCAGGGTTATAATTCTAAGTACTACTTATTCAATTATACCATTGTTCGCCCTAGTTTTTCTATTCCTAACCCTAATGTCATAATCAAATATTTAGTCATTTCACATACGTACACATATCATACAACAAAATTTAGGAGGGCCATCAGATTTATTCGCACATTTATTTAAACAACATCAGCTTTCACACATATAAATTTCCTCCCTTTTTTCAGCTATCCCATCACAAAACAACATAAAATCAACAAAATCAAAAACCAAAAACATGCTAGTTCTCAAATTTTTTTCATTTTGGCAATGAGATTTTAAAGATGGCAAGTATAGCTCATGGTGACTTTGGTACACCCCCACCAACAAAATAAAGCTTATGCACAGTCCCAATGTAACTAAAAATACAATGCAAGAGATCGGTAACAAACCGAGTCACTCAAGGTGCAAGCTTATATAATATCATCTCGTGGGCCTTCAGCTCAGGTCCCACTATCTTCAGTCGTAGTCCCATCAACTATCAAGACTGCCTCCAAAGTAGTGGCAAAAGTTGTGGTCGGTATGCTCAATGATATATAGATTGGTGGATTTGTATCACCACCTTCCTTAACCTCAATACTCAACGGTCTGGAGCTACCGGCTCAAACCCGCATCTCTTAGACTTTTTTCGACTAGTCCTGCTCACTCTGTAGCCTATCTGCCTTACCATTTTTTGTTGTTTCTTTTTCTGTGCTACTCTGGTGCTTTCTCTTCTTCCTTTACTCTTGGGGTTCTTTTACCAGATTCAAAATCTCCTAGATATATTCAACATGTATATTCAGCTTCACCTCTACTGCTATCGATGCTGGAATAAATGCCCATTCATACAACTCATCAACGATCTTTTTAATATTGGCCACTTCAAATTTTATCTCAATAATATCAATAATCTGGCTACTATATAACTATCGGGTCATCCACTTCTCGAATGCATCTAACAGACTCTACACTATTCTATCTTTGTTCTCCAAGTTTGTTTCAACTTAGGGATTCATACCCTCTTCCATGTTACAAACATTAGCTTCTTGTGTGGCCAATCTTCTCATTACCTAATCTCACATAGACTGAGAGATCATGATCACACCAGCTGGCATGGCTTTGCGTCAAGCTGGTATAGATTGAGCCATAAGAGGGGCACTAGATGTACGGACTGTATTGCAAGGATGTAGCTCAGTCTGCATATAACCACTTCTGGTGGCATCAGTCATAACAACATCAGCTTGTCCAGTTGGTCTGAACATATCGGCAAACATATTTTCTCCTCTTCTTACCTGTCTAGCTATTGGGTTTTTTACATCCCAAATCAACCTCAAATATATAGTGTGTGTAGTTTCTAGCAACTCATCAACCCCTGGGATTTATTCCACCCCCACAGCTAAGCAAATCTACTAATCATACAAGGGTAGGCCAACTGCAAATTCTCCATGTTCAAAGCCTTTTCTCAAATCTCTCAGTCTAAGAACTCTCCACAGCAAACTTATAACCATCCATTAACCTAGATATTATTGCTACATGAACTGGGCTGATCATAGTGTCCCCGGTAGTAGGACACAGTTTGTATCTAGCTAGTATCCACCATGCCTTAGCCTCATAGTTAAGCATTCAATGATGGGCACCAAAGCAGGTGTGATAGCTAGTGGTGGGTCCTATCTGGCAATCAGAGTAGCATCAACTTCTTCCCTAGCCGCACTTTGACTCTACAAACTTGCTTCTAAGCTGGATTCAACTTCTTTATCATTACTACTTCCCTTTTCAGGCGAGGATAGTTTCTGGGGTGGTAAAGTATGGGGGTTTTTCTTTCTGGATCCTCTTGGAGGTGTGTCCTTTGAAGTGACTAGTTTCTTTCCCTGAGGTCTTTGATATCTTACCCAAACTTTTCCATTCATTGGCAACTCAAATAAGTCACCGCTACTGCTGGATGACTTAGTAGTATTAGAACGTAAACCGATGATTTTTTATTTCCCTTCTTCTCTACTTGTTTTTAAGATGAGGTACCGTTAGAAGGCATATTACTTTAGTACATACATTGATTAGTGATTACGTAAGAAAAGTAAAGGAAAAAATAAGAAAAGTTTATGTTAGTATGCATATTATGTTCAGGGTATGACTGGGAGGTAAGACTCATATGAACTGGGTATGACTCGTATGACTGAGTCGTATGATAAAAAGTATATATAGATATTAACAGGTTTGCTCATGAGTCCTCCTGACTAGTTTTAAGCATATGTTACGAGTTGTTACCAACAATCATAAGTGGAAAAGGAACATTACTAAATTATATTTCAACTTCCCATGTCCTTACGACTTATGTTTATGAGTTGTATAGCATGGATATGACTCACTTAGGAAAGTCGTACCTATACCAGAACCTACACTTAGTTAAATTTCTATGTTGTCGGTGGATACGATCCTCCTTACGATCATACCCCCAAAATAAATATTTAACTTTATGAGATGTTCCCAACTTGGGATACCTATTCTAGCCTTTAATGCATAACAATACCACTCTATTTCAGTCAACAAACACACATATTCAACACACAAAATCAAGTTTATCCCTAATTTCTATTTTAAGCTAAAATTTTGAAGAACCAGGGTTCCTATATTCTATATAAATATAGATTCAACTCCAAGAAAAGATACATTCTCACATGTTATCATTTCAACTTGAATTATAGAGTAATTAAGTTCAAACATTTACTTGAATGATTGATAGATTAGGGTGCTTTAGTTTTCACTTTACTTCCCTAAATTCTTATAAAATTCATGTGATGTGAGATAAACTTACAATTTGGTATGTGATTTAGAGTGCAATTGTGTGTTTAGAGCTTAATATTTAGTCAACAATAGAGGTATAGAGTGTTTTCGGTTATTAGGTACCTTTATAATAGTGCACTTGGTTAGGTTGACCCACAACCCTCAACTTGGTAAGCTTAGGTACGATTCATGTGTATGAATATTGCCCAGTCTTATGGGTCCATTCCTTCATTCATAAAGACCAGGAACCTTACCTAGTTCTGAAATCGATAGACTTAGTGTGACGAGTCATACATTGAGGATATGAATCGTTCTAAGAGACATAAAGACTCCAAAAACTTTTACCTAATTCTGGATTAACTCCCAGGTACTTATGACTATTACTCATGATTCATTACATTCTTATACGACTCGTGAAGAGTCTGTGTGACCTAACTTCTTGAATTTCTTGGTCCTTTCCATAATCGTTAACCCTGCACACTAAACAAACATATTACCCTATAGATGAATAAGTATAAAATATAAGTTGCATCCCATGCAACACTTAATTTATTGTTGCAGCACGACGGAGTTAAGTTGGATACTGAAATTTCACCAACAAACATTATGGTTTGACTCCCATGAATCCCTCGATTTAACATCGTGGCATGACATAATTACCTGGGTTACTCTGACTTCACCAAGGTCTATCTCCAAAATCACATTAATTTTCTTAGTGTTAGCTATGTAATGCTTTACTATTTGCCTATTCACATTGAATGGGGCTTCACTATCCCTCTTTAATTCCAAATCACCATATGGGAATACTCTTAGAACATTAAAGGAACCATACCATCTAGACTTTAACTTACCTAGAAATAAGAGAAGCCTTGAGTTGTAGATCAATACCTGGTCACCTTTTTCAAAAAGACTTTTCTAAATCTTCCTATCAAGATGCAGCTTCCTCTTTTCTTTGTAAAGTGCAGAAATTTCATATACCCGGGGTTGGAATTCATCCAACTCATGCATGTTGTTCATCTTTGACTATGTTGCATCATGCCACTCAAAATTCAGCTTCTTAAAGCCGATAATGTTTTATGTTCAAGCTCAACAGGCAAGTGACAAGCCTTGCCATACACTATGTGATAAGGATAAGCACCAATAGGGGTCTTGAAAGCTATGTGGTAAGACCATAATGCATCATCTAACTTTTGCGACCAATCAGTCTTATTGGCATTTACTATTTTCACCAAGATGAACTTGATTTCCCTATTGGACACCTCAACATGTCCACTAGTTAGAGAATGATAAGGTGTTGCAACCTTGTAGTTCACTCCATACTTCCCAAGTAGACTTTTGAATAGATGATTATGAAAATTTGACCCACCATCAGTAATGATAGCACATAGTATGTCAAATCAAGGAAAGATGTGCTTTTTCAAGAATGTAGTGATACTACGTGCTAAATTGTTGGGGAGACTAACCACTTTCACCCATTTAGAAACATAATCCATAAACACAATTATACACTTCTTGCCAATCAAACTTAAAAAGGTCCCATGAAAACTATACCCCATACATCAAATAATTCCAATTCTAAAATTAAAGTCATAGAAAGTTCATGGCATCGAGAGATTTTAATCTGACGCTGACATTGATAACAAGATGTATAAAAATTATATGTATCTTTGTATATTATTGGCCAATAGTACCCACATTGTAAAATATTTTAGGTTGTGCGGGTTCCTCCATGATGACCCTCAATTGGGGATAACCGACAAGCCTCAAGTATGTCATTATCTCCACCTTAGGAATATATATACGAATAACCCATCCACACAAATTTTGAATAAATAAGGCTCATCCCAAAAAAATTTCCTTACCTAAAGCATAAACTTCTTTCTTTGTTGAAAGAAAAGTTCTTCTAGGACTAGATCACTTGTTAGATATATTACATAGTCTACAAACCATGAAATTAGATCTTGGGAAGCTTACAATATCTTCTCATCTAGAAAACTCCTACCATTCTTAAGCCCATCTTCAACAATCTTCATAGCTTTCTTCTCATATCTAGACAAATGATTTGCAACTTGGTTCTTTGTGCTTTTTCTGTTCTTGACCTCAAAATCAAATTATTGCAACAAGAGGACCCACCTAGTTAGTGTAAGCCTTGCATATTTATTTGACATCAAGTACCTCAATGTTGCACGATAAGCGTACAGAATCACCTTTGTCCCAATCAAATAAAACCTAAACTTCCCAAAGGCAAAAACCACTACCAATAACTCTTGTTTAGTGACGGTGTAGTTCTTTTGAGTAGGATATAGTACCTTTCTAGAGTAGTATATGTGATGAAGGATATTATCTTTTCATTGGCCTAGTATAGCACCAAAGTCTAATCTACTTGAATCACACATAATCTCAAATAGTAAGGACCAATCTGGTGAACCTAAAATAGGAGTAGTCATCAACTAATCTTTTAGACATTCAAAAGCCTTCAAGTATTCTTTAGTAAACTCAAATTTCACTTCTTTCTCAAGAAGCTTACAAAGAGGGTTTGTAATCTTGGAAAAATCCTTGATTAATCGACTATAAAATATAGCATATCCCAAAAATCTAAGAACACCCTTAAAAAAATTAGTGGAGTTAATTTCTCAATCACTTCAATCTTTGCTCTATCTACCTCAATACCCCTTTTCGAAATTTTATGTCCAAGAACAATACCTTATTTCATCATGTATTGGCATATTTCCCAATTAATTACTAAGCAGTATTCTTCACACCTTCTAAAAGCATTTTCGATGTGAACTAGGCAGTCATAAAAATATCACCAACGTGAGAAATCATCCATCCATAAATACTTTGATGATGTATTCTACCATGTCAGAGAAGATTGACATCATACATCTCTAAAATATGACTGGAGAGTTACATAACACAATTGGCATATGTCTGAATGAAAAGGTCCCATAAAGATATGTAAAAGTCAGGTTCTCTTGGTCCTCAAGTGCAATAGTATTTAGTTGAAACACATTGCACCAGATTGACCTACTTGCTATCAATAAGGGAATACACTACACCATCATCTAATAACTTTATTATCTCTTTCTTTATCACCTCTTGCATAAGAAGATTAAGTCCACACTGATGTTCTATACTTGGAATACAATCCGATTCAAGTTGAATTTAATGAGTGCAAAGACTAGGCGAGATACCCATAATATCTTTAATGAACTAACCAGTGAAACTCTTAAAACTCTATAGAAATAATAGTAACACTACCATTTTTATATCAATTAGGTGAGCTACAATGATTATCGGCAAAGTGTTATCAATGAGGGGCTTTAAACTCTAAGATAGGTGGATCCTCAATAGATAGGAGAGCAGGTGGAGTGTAGGGGATATGTGGATGATATGTGGGATAGGGTGGCTAGGTGCATCAAGGAGACTGCTAGTGAGGTGTTCAGCATTTCTAGGGGCCAGGCGGGCGACCATCAAGGGGATTGGTGATGGAATGAAGAAGTTAAGAAGAAAGTAGAGGTAAAGAAAGAGGCATATGCTAAGTTGGTTGAGAGTAAGGATGAAGAAGAGAAGCGGGACAATAGGGAGGAATACAAGATAGAAAAGAAGAAGGATAAGATAGCAATTACGGTGGCTAAGATGGCAGCTTTTGAGAGCTTATATGCAGGGTTGGAGGCGAAAGAAGAGGAAAAGAGGTTGTTTAGGATGGTGGATTGTTGGTGGGGGATGGGCTTAATAAGATGAGATGGCAGTCATACTTTGATAGATTATTGAATGAAAAAGGAAATAGAGCTATTGTGTTAGGGGATTTGGAGCACTCTGAAGAGTTTCATAATTTTAGGTATTACAGATGCTTTAAGGTAGAGAAGGTCAAAGAGGTGGTTCACAGGATGCGTAGGGGTAGGGCGACGGGGCTTGATGAGATTCTAGTGGATTTTTGGAATTTTTCTGGTGAAACCGGCTTGCAATGGTTAATTATTTTGTTTAATGGCATTTTCAAGTCGGCAAAAATGACTGAGGCTTGGAGATAGAGTACTATGATCCTGTTATTTAATAACAAGGGCAACATTCAAAGTTACAATAACTATAGGTGGATAAAGTTATTAAGCCACACTATAAAGATTTAGGAGAGAGTGGTCGAATTAAGGTTAAGGAGGTTAGTGACTAGCTCGGAGAACCAGTTTGGATTTATGCTCGAGCGCTTGATGATGGAGGCAATTCATCTGGCGCGAAGACTGGTAGAATAGTATAAGGAAAGAAAGAAGGACCTGCACATGGTGTTTATCGACTTGGAGAAAGCGTACGACAAAGTCCCTAGGGAGGTTCTTTAGAGATGCTTGGAGGTGAGTAGGGTCCTGGTGGTGAATATCAGAGCAATTAAGGATATGTATGATAGAGTTAAGACATAGGTTAGGACGGCAGAAGGAGATTCAGAGCATTTCCCTGTCTTAACAGGGCTGCATTAGGGATCTACTCTTAGCCTATTTTTGTTTGCTTTTGTGTTGGATGTGTTAACATGGCGTATTCAAAAAGAGTTTCCTTGGTGTATGATTTTTGCAAATGGTGTAGTTTTGATTGATGAGACACAGGGGGGTGTGAATGATAAACTAGAAGTGTGGCGATGGACCCTTGAGTCTAAAGGGGTCAGGTTGAGTAGGACCAAGATAGAGTACTTGGAATGCAATTTTAATGACTTGTGGCATGAAGACGATGTGGTAGTAAGTTTGGATTCCCAGGAGGTGTGAAAGAGGGGTACTTTCAAGTATCTCGGTTCCATGATTTAGGAAAATGGTGAGATTGACGAGGATGTCTTCTACCGTATTAGAGCAGGATGGATAAAGTGAAAGCTCGCCTCAGGGGTATTGTCTGATAGGATGGTGTCGCCCAAGCTTAAAGGTAAATTCTACAGGGTGGTAGTTTGTCCGGCCATATTGTATTGAGCGGAGTGTTGGCCAGTTAAAAACTCTCACATTAAAAAATTAAAGGTGGCTGAAATGCAGATGTTGCATTGGATATGTGGGCTTACTAGGGGTGATAGAGTTTGGAATGAGACAATTTGGGAAAAATTTGGAGTGGCTTCAGTGGAGCACAAGATTAGAGAATTTCAATTGAGATGGTTCAAGCACGTGATGAGGAGGGGCATAGATGCCCTATTTCATAGGTGTAAAAGGCTAGCATTGGATGTATTCAGGCAAGGTAGGGGTAGGCCAAAGAAATATTGGAAAGAGGTGATTAGGTATGACATGAAGCAGTTGTAGCTCACTGAAGACATCACCCTAGATAGGAAGATCTACAGGATGTGAATTAGGATAGAAGGTTAGGGATAGTTTGGGTCGTTGCGGTAGGGCAATTATGGGTGGGTGTACTTTTCTTGTTATGCCACATTGTTGCATGCCTTATTATGTATTTGTTTACTATTCTTTGTTTATTATCCTTTGTGGGTGGATTAGTTATGTTTTTTCATCTTTTCCCATGCTTTATTTTGGATTTAATTAGTATCTCTTATCGTGAGCTGGGGGTCTATTGGAAATAGCCTCTCTACCTCATCAGAGGTAGTGGTATGGACTGCGTATATGTTACCCTCCCAGACCCCATTATGTGGGAATACAATGGGTTTGTTATTGTTGTTTTTTTTGTGGTGCATAAGTATAAGAACAACTCCCATAAAGGGAACATACCATCTCATCATACTCATCAATGCCAGCTCTATTGAAGTTCATGATCACAGCTACTAGAGCTTCAACACCCAACCTCTGTTTAATAGGAACAACATCAGGTGCAACTCCGAAATAGTCACTGAATCAACATCATAGAATGAATCTATCTCCTCATCATGCACATCAATCACGGATACAACTCTTAACTTATCAAGTTGCTTCATGGATTTTCATATATTGACTATCACATGTTCATCATTGAGTCTCAGCAATAGATGTTCTAACTCTAAATCAATCAACGTCCTTCCCATAGCCAAGAACATTATTACCATAATAATTTGTACTCAAAAGTCTACTTAACAATCTAATATCACACAATCAACTGGAAAGACGAAAGAAGCCACCTTCACCAACATATCATATTAACTATCTAGTTTTTTCATAGTCTTGTTTTCCATTACTAGTCTCATAAATATTGGTTTGGGAGCTCACAATCCCAGCTTTTTAAACACAGCGAATGGAATAAGGTTGATATGAGAACCCAAATTATATAATGCAAAAGTGAATTTGAAAGATCCAATTGTGCAAGGTATACTAAAAGCAATAAGATCCTTCTTCTTCTTTAATAATCTAGTAGCTACTGCACTACAATGATGATTATTATCGACTGGCTCATAACTAACCAACCTCTTCTTGGTGATCAAACCTTTCATAAATTTTACATATCTTGGCATTTGTTCCAATTCCTCAACAAGTGGTATATTCACTTATAGCTCTATTGACATTGATAAAAAATTCTTATACTTACCCTTTTCTTGCTTTTTTTCCGCCTTTGAGAAAAAGGAGGTCAAGGTCTCGAGATCGACTTCAAAATCGGCTCTTCAACCGTGTCTTTTCATTTGTCTTGCTCAATTCTACCTTGATCATGAATAAAGATATAATTATTTTGTTTATCAATAGTGGGTACAGGTGGATCCTTGGTGGTTTTACCACTATGAGTGGTAATAGTATTGCAATGACTATCATGCTTTGGATTTGTAGCCGTGTTACTACGAAGAATGCCAGTTTGCCTTTGAATCAATATGGCCGACATTTGGACATATTGCTACTCCAGTTGTTTGATTATAATAGCATGTGACTCAACTTACTCGTTTAGCCCTAATACACCTACCTTAATCTCCTTAAGAGAGCTTTCTTGAATTTCTTGACCTTTGACTAAGTTTGACAGAATGCCTCCATCGTGGATTCTGAATCACGATTATATGGTACAACATACTTGTCACTCTTCTTCCTATAGTTATCTTTCTGTCGTCAATCACCACCTCTCTCTCTACTTTTATCTCTGTATTGGTTCTATTCCTCTTCATATTCAATCTCAATGGTTCTAGAATTAGATCCCTATGGCACAACTGCAATCACTTTCTCATTACACATTATTGCAAATTGTTTTGTAAGAAACCCAATATCTTTCTAAAGTTGGGCAACCTCTTATGCTACAAAATCTTATCCAACTCCATAATCATTAGTTACTCTAATATCATATGAACCTACATTATGCTCAGCATCTCTAGTATGCCAACCTTTATTAGTCACTGAAGTATCATCAAGCATATCCTGCACAGCATCTCACCGAAGACATAAGAATGCACCTCCCAAAACAATATCTGCCATTGCTCTATAACTATCATTCAGTAATCTGTAGAAGATTTCTAACAAATTTAACCCTCTAATTCTGTGATTAGGTACCATGCCCAACTTCTTCTTGATTCTAAACCACAACTCATACAAGGATTCTACAGGTAACTATCTAAAATTATAAATTTCATCTTTAAACTATAGCATCCTTGTAGGAGGAGAAAATCTATTCTAAAACCATTTATGCAACTCTTACCAAGTAGTGATTGAACCTCTTAGAAGTTTCCCTAACCATAGTGATGCTTCACCTATCAATGAAAGTGGGAACAACATCAACCTCAAAACTTCCTAATCCATCTCTAGAATAGTGTTTTACGTGTAAATTTGAATAAAATTAGCAAGATGCATGTTTGTGTAATCAGTGTCTGGTCCAAAAAATACACCCTTCAAATTCAAAAATTGGATCATAGCACTAGTAATATCAAACTTCATACTATAGGGTAAAGCAGGAGGAATGATGACTCCTATCTTAGTAGGTTCAACTCAACCAATTTCTTCTTCATCATTGTATAGGTGTAAGTGTTGATATGCAGGAATAAATAGAGCTCTGCCACTCAGAACTCTATCTCCATACTCGACTACATACAATAGTCTAGCTAGTCCTCCTTTCTAAGCTAACCCAGCCTCTTTATCTAATCGGGCCTTTTTGGCTGCACTTCTCTATTTCTCAGTAGAATCTATTAAATATTGTGTCTTTAAATTTAAAAAATTCCATGTGTCACTAGGTGCATGCAAAAGTGACGCATTGGGAGCAACAGGTAGAGAACGGTCTTAAACCCCTATAGAAACACCAGCATGAATTGACATCTTTCGTGGTGTCTAAAGATTTATTTTAGCCTCTAGATCAAAATAAAGTAAGGCATTGACTCTTCTCCTAGTGTTTGACATGCACCGACGTATGCCAAATCAAGAATAGAAAATAAAACCCACGATTTTTTCCAATTCAATTAACTACTCAAACCATCTTTCCCGACAACAATGCTAACATTTTGATATCATTCAAAACTAACCTCAAAAGAAGTATGATGCAGTCGATGATAAATATAGTAATCCAAGTAGGTTGGGTCGAACTTATAGGGAAAATGTTGAACAGTTTTTTATCCTTAATGTAATTCACGATCAGTGCACAAAGTAAATAAGGGGATTTTAGAATTAGCAGTAACTAGTAACCAAATCTTGAATGCTCCAAGTTTTAGAAAATAGAAGACGAACACTAGATCAGTGTTTTCCGTGGCTTTGCAACTCTACGAATTTATTGTGCTAAACCCGCCTATTCAAATTTTCTGCATGTAAAGTCAACAAGATATGTATTATTCACCATCTTGTAAATGTGTTGATAAATCTCACCCTCTATCTTGTAAGTCTTAGGGCATTGACTTATTGCTTCTTATCTATGACTTGAATTCAACTTTCACCATTTGATTCTCCAGTTGATTAAATAAGACGATGTAATACTAAGATGGAAGTGAATCTTAAATTATTGTCTTAATCCTCTTTCCCAATCATAAAATCCCTTGTGTGGATATTTGTGAGTATAGGTTATCCCCATACTTATAGCTTCGAGGTAAATTAGTATGAAGAAGATTAAGATACATGCGTAAATGTTCTAATAAATGAATCTCCCACTTCGATTTTGTAGCTAATCTATCAAGGTTCCGACAACCCTATTCATGAAATTAATCGCTCATGTTCATGTAATAATCAATGATAATCAATAAGGAATATATCTAAATAATTGTGCAAAATAAGATCAATAAACTAAAAAGTCATAAATTGAATAATAACCTAAAAATCTCAAGAATAATTTAAAAGTATGTAATAGAGTATAAATGAACCTAAGAGAATGTCAAATATTGTAGGAGAATGTAAACTAATAAAAGATAAACCATAGGGTATTTATAGTATCTCAAAAATAATCAGAAATCCTAAGAAAAATGAAATAGGAAAAGTAATGTAGGTACAAATACTACTTGCTCTTCCACTTGTAAGGTTTTCTTATAAGTTGTACTATGCTTGTTTTACCATTTCAGTGTCTGATCTTCCAGGCTTCAACATTTTTTTATTCTTATGACTTATGCTCACGAGTCATACCTTGACCATATAGCTCATGGCCTTCACTTGTATCCACCTGGAACTTCTTCCCACCATGCTCTAGACACTGGTCATCTTACAGTTGGTTGGTATGAGTCATACGTAGACTTATAAATCATCTTTTTTTGGGACTTAAACTCTGAATGACTAATTTGGTTTTTGTTCTCTTGACGGTTTCTTGTCATAACCTGTATCAACATCTTATGACTCATACCTTTAGTTGTATCTTCTCATCACTTAGTTATTCTTCCTGACTTTTGTTTGTGTTATTCTTTCCTGACTTTTGTTTGTGTTATTCTTATGACTCGTCCTACGAGTCATGTGACATATTGACAACTTGTGTGGAGACTCGTATCATCTAAAGGTTTGGTCTTTTTAAGGTATTCTAATTCCTATTTCATTCCAAACTATTATTTACATATTTAACTTTCAACTAACATAAAACTTCCTTACATCCACAAAAACAACTTAAATTCAAGCATGAATTCTTGGTTTTAAGCATTGAAAGTATCGAGTTTCCATGGCACATCGGTGTGTACAATTAATGATTTGTGGTTGGGAGCGAAAGAAATTTGTTCCAAAATTAAATCATGCATTTATAGACAGCACTCCCTTCCATATGGTATTTGAGTGAACTTTGTGATATGGGGGGGAAAAGTTGTGGCTATATACATGTGGTGGAAATTAGTTGTTTATCAATTAATCTTAAGTGATATGTTTGACATATTATAGTGCTTAGGGTTGATAGTCACAATTCCAAATAAAAATAGGTCCTACCCATACGTTAGACTACATTTATACCTTTAAAGAACTACTTGATCTTGATCTTTAACACTATGAAATTAGTAGAGTACTAAACTAAGGGAAATCCTATTTTTTATCGTGTAACTTGTGAAATCATTGAGAGGGTGAGCATAGTTAAATTCTTATACCTATTTTGTGATAAATTCCATCTATGTGTGTGATTATGGGTAACTTTTGTTGTTGTGAGGGAACATGTGTGATGAGAGTTGGGTAATTTCTATGAACTCTTTGATTAAGAAATATGTAAGAGTTTTCCAACTTTATGAGTAAATTCTTGATGGTAGGATGTTTTGGAGTAGTAATCTGAAGCTCTCAATTGTGCATAACATCCTTGGTGTAGAAACTTGCAGTCTGTGTATTCATTATAGTACTAGAATGAGTGTATTTCTGGTAGTATCAGTATGTAGTCTCCTTATATTATGATGCTCAGAGTAATGAGTTGTTCGAGGATGAACAAGGCTTTAAGTATGGGGCGGTGATCTGAGTTGGATTTTGGCACCTCAGAGTAATGATCCAGGATTATTTTGCTTTGTTTTGAGGAAGTTTCATGCACTTAATATGTTGATAATGATATAATTAAGCATCTAAGTTCATAAGTACTTTACTAGAATATTTATGGTGTTTTCCAAACATGATTGTACTTAATTTTGTCACTTAGAGTATAAACAAGAAAAATAGTGTTATCAGCTTGATCTAGGTGTTGTTCTAGTTTATCTCGATCAAATATAGTGTGTTTAATGTGTTCCTAATGGTAATATTATGTAATTATGTGTGGAAAAAATTATTTATAATGCTTAAAGTTCAATTGGATCAAGCCAAGAGTCAAAACACTAAGCTAAAGATTAAGAGGACGAAACTAGTTCTTCGCTTAAGTTACTAATGCACCTTTGTGGATTGTGTGTTGTTTTAAGCTCTAATTTGTTGTGTTTAATGAAAATTTTTATTCAATTATGATTATATATGGAAGATATACAATCTTCATATAAATTGAAAATAACATCACAAGGCTTAGAATGGATGAACAAAATCAATGGACTAGATTTGACATAAAATGGACACATTGGAGTCCATCGGGCATCATAGACCTTAGTCAATGCAATAAGGTATGATACATGGACATGGAAGAATTCTAATGGACCACAACGCAGTTTTTCCCTGCGATAAAATCACGACACACACCCTAAGCTATGGAATAAAAGGAGAGACGTGGACTTAGTTCAAAACCGATAATTTTGTCCTCCTATAAATAGGTCACATAAACACAATGCAAAAGACCTTGGACAACCTTGAACTTTGAGGAATACTGTGTAACATATAAATTAGGGTTTTGCATCCTTTACTTTTGTTTTTTTATGTATTTTATCATGTATCCATCCATTGTGATTATCTTTATGTCCATGAGCGGCTAAAAGCTCCCTTTCCGGGGTTAAGGCCAAGAACATGATTACTATTGCTACGAATTGAATTACTTTTGATTATTTATCATATTTGGTTGTTTATTTATCCTTTTAATTATTATTTTAAGGATTCTCAACCCTTATAATACATTCATTGTCATCTTATGAGCCTGTAAGGAGGAACAAGAGGATAGAATATGGGGTAAATAGAATAGGATTGTAATTTTCTACAGAATGAAGTTATAATTTGAACTTTGGATAGGAATATACCTAAGTGACCTATTTATTTCACTTACAGGATAAAATATTAATGTATTTATCATAGCTCTCACATCCTCACTCAACGATATAGTTGTGGGTCTAAGTTAGATAGGTGTCTAGAGGCTCTAATGACCATAGATGCAATATCATGCCCATGAATCAACAACCAATATAAATAAATTAACCAATGAAGTTCAATAGCATAGTATGATTGTTCGCAGAGCCTTAACAAAGGGTTTCACTCCATTTATTGTCCAATCACTTTACTATTCTGCATTGTTTACTTTACTTCTGCTTATAACTCTCAAACTCTCGTGGTTACATTTTCACTAATTTAATCTTGATAGTGAACTAGAATTTGATAGTTCATAAAATAAGTCACTGAGGAATTGATATTCGACTTTTTTAAGGCCATTGTATTACTTGATGAGATCATTTACACATGCTTGTGCGCTTGGGTACAATACCCTACGTTTTTTTCTCTTATTTAACACAGTTCTTCAAAACTAATTTTCAACCATGCACCCCTATAATATCCACCCTCAACTTAGGAGATTTTCCTATTTTGAGGTATATACTGTCCAAGAAGGGACCATGGTCAAAACAGATTCATTGTTACTAAAAGGGGAGGTAAAAAGGTTAAAACTAGAAAACGAGTTAATTTAGGCTCGCATTAGGGATCAGGGGACAATTATACATATATGGTATGTCATTTAGGATAAGAGTGGACTTATTCAAACATGGCCTATGATCATGTTGGAACCAACTATCCTATAACCTAGGCAAGACTAACCAGTCAAGTTCAAGATTAAATACATAAAGTTAGAAATGTAAAAGCCTTAGACCCATATGGTACACAGTTATATTATCAAATACTATGTATCTGATTCATGCAATGGTAAGCTATGATTATTTTATTTCTAATACTAATGACATAAAAAAATTCAATAATGGTCACTCATAAATTCACAACACACAGTTCTCAAAAATTTTCAGAGGGGTATCATTTAGCTTATAAAAATGTATCATTAAAATTATAAAACACAAAATTTAGCTAAACCAAGATTTCCTATATTTTTGTTAGTCAAACAAGACAACATATAACGCATATCATGAACACAACATAGTACCTAAACAAGTTAACCTTAATATGAAAACTCACTCTAGGAAAAAGAGACACAACAAAAAGAACCCTGAGAGGACATCTAGACCCATAAGAAGCTCATTCCACTTCAAATAATCATTTAATTTCTGCAATGTATTAGGCCACTGCAAAGCAAGGGAGTCAGGAACATACTTGTGGAACCTTAGGTGCATAGATTTGATGTCAATCATAATAACATAAATTATCACAAATGGAGAAATATCAAGATACATTGGCCTCCCAAGAGGCTGATTTAACGTTATGACACAATGTGGGGATCTTGATTACTCAGACTTCATCAAAATAGCCATAGGGTTAGCTTTCAGGGTCACCAAAACTGCTTATTACTGAAACTACTTTCATGTTAGTTGTCTATTTCATAGTTTTATGAATATTGAATATGACTTTGTCATTATTCAGCCTAAACTTAAGCTCACCACTTTCTATATCCACTAATGCTCTACCCATGGATAAATTCGTCTCTCCAAAATTATGGCATCTTAAAATCAACCTCGCAATCCAAGATAACAAAGTTGACCAGAAAGACCAAGGTACCCACCTTGACTAAAATATCAAACAATTAGCCCATAAGTTTGTTGAATATATGATCTGCCATCATTAACTGCATCATCATCAGTTTGGGGGATCTAAATACCAATTGGTTCAACACTACCAGCAGCATCAAGTTAATTCTCTCACTCAAGTCATACAATGCCCAGTCAAATTTGGATAACCCAATAGTATAAGAAATAGTGAAAGCACTGTGGTCACTTTTATTTTGAATAAGATATATAGATGTAATCACATTGAAATAGAGTAAACCACCAACATCCACATAATTCAAAGTTCTCTTTTTTGTCATCAAATCCTTCATAAAAGTTGCATAGGTAGGCATCTATTCTATAGCTTTGAGAAGAGAGATGTTACCAGTCAACTTCTTTAGCATAGAAATAAACTTCATGTGCTTTCCTTTATCATCCTTATCATTTAATTTTTGGGAAAATGATGTATTAGTTTGGGGGACAGGCTTAAGTGGTAGTGTAACCTCTTCACTATTTCTATTATTTTTAGCTCCTTTTTCTATAAATGTAGGCTTCTAATACGCCTCAACATTCATCACCACCTTTCCAATTTCATCTTTTCCATATCATTAATTTCCCTAAGGTCATTCCTCACATCATCAACCTTAGACATAAGTGGATCAATAGTGGACTTACTGCTTCGAGATGATAGCTAAATTATAACTGTCATTTTTCCTATTTTTAATTATAGTGCTGGGGAGAGTTCCTGGTGATGTTGATTTAAAGTGGAAGACATTTTCCCAAACTATTGCTCAAGCTATTTAATAATAGTTGCATAAGACTCTAATTCTAGCTCAACCTATACCATCAAGTCACTATAACACTCTCGACTCATATCCCTATACTTATCTTTGGTATGGTTATAACTTGTATTACCTTGCCTCAAATTCCAAGTGACTTGGTCAGACCCTTGTCCCTTGGCTCAACAATTTGTCATCATCTATCCATGTGCATTACTTTTTCCTCAAAATCAGATACTTTGTATCTAAAAGATTTACCTCATACTCCTATTACTTTACCTTATCTACTCTAATAGTTGTAAAATTGCTTTGTACGTAACCCAATCTAAGTCATCAGTCACGATACCTCCTACTCCACCAAATCATCTATGGCGCTTTGCTCACTAGAAGCACCAATAGAATAAGTACCGAATGATCTATCTGCCACTCAATTATGGAACCCTTGGTTTGTTTTAGTATTATGATCTAGAATTTAGAAAGCCTGATCCCATCAAAAGACTCATGAAAGATCCACTAGTAATTGTATTAGCAACAACCTTGGTATTTACAATCAAGGATCCACAGAATATCTCCAAAAAGTTCCTCATCGTGATTCTATAGTTTGGAACATTCATCAGCTTCTTCTTAAATCGTAACTATGTCTCATAAAGTTTCTCCAAATGTAGCTATTTGAAATTATAGATCTCATCTTTAACTGCAGTATTTTAGAGGACGGGAAAAATAAATCCAAAAATTATGTCCTTAACAAATTCTATGTAGTGATGGACCCATAGGGCAACTCCCCTAACCATAATGTCACTTATCATATAAGAGAGAACATAAATAACTTAAGTCATTCAGCTTCCTACTTACCATAGGTTACTTGTATGAAGTAAGAATGCACAAAAAGTTTTTAAGGTGTATGTTTGCATCATCAGTAGGAGACCCTACAAATTCTCTCTTCAAATTTTGCAACTAGATTATCCCGCTCATAATGTCAAATTTCATTCCTTGGTCAACTCTGGAGGAATGATAACAGCTGTCTCAATTGGTTTAACACAACCCAAATCTTCTAATGGATTATCATAAACTAGAACATACTGATAAGGGTGGTTGATCTCTGTTCCTTTTAAGTCTTTCTCTATCGTGTCTACTTGATGATCTTCTTCCTTCTATCTATCCCTCTTCTCAGCATATTGTGCACGTGCTAACATAGAATTTTCTTTCCTCACTAACAAGGATGTGGTTTGCTCGATGATTTCTTGAATACCATGTTTAGGTGACCAATTAAATATGGATGGGTTATCACGAACCCCTTCATACTGATCTCATTAATCATACTCTTTTACAATCTCTATCATATGATTTTGTTGTCAGGTCCATTCAAGCTCAGGATCAAATAATATCAAGGGATTGCCTTGACTCCAAGTATTAGGCATACTAGATGTGCACTAAATAAATAGTAATTGAAAATCAGTAAGCAAAACTAGTAACTTCAATAAACTGAATCAAGCGATTCATAATTATACTCTCCATAAACAATGCCAAAATTCGATGTTGCAAAAATTAAACCTCTAAGAAAGTATAAAATAGTTTCTTGTCTAATATAAAACCCAATCAGGTTGGGGTCGGTCCCACAGAAAATAGGTCATAAATCTATCACAAACCTGATGATGTAATTTGAAATTGAAGAACGTAAAAGAGGGTTTTCTAAAAATAAATAGTACCAATAATAATGTTGGGCAATTAGGGTTGTTATCAATATTAGACAATCACTAGAATTGTGTTCTCCCTAACTTCATAACTCTACAGACTGTTTGTGTTTCTAAAACTATATAGGTGTATTGCTTGCTAATTATAACAAGTTATGTAACACCTAACCGTCTTTTGATCTTTGTTTGGGTAAATTTCACTAATATCGTCTCGACCTAAGAGTTTTGAATAACTAACCCTCGTTGTTTACCTTAGATTAACCATCCTCTCTCAGTCTCAAGATAATTAGATTAAGGTTAATAGCTTTAAGTTACTGTGTGATCTCCTTTATCTAATATCTAACTCTTTCTTGAGAAAGTATCAAATACAGATAAGTTTCTAATGTTTTCAACCATTAAGACATAAATCAAAGCAAAAAAAAACCAAATACTTACAAAAACACCAATTTAAAATCATTTTTCACTTCTTCTACTTTGTTAATCCATTAGCATTCCCACAACGCTACTAATAGGGTTAAGCTACTCATAGTGGTAAGAGCAAGAATAAATTCCTTGAGCGAAAGCATAAAGAGGAACTTACAAAGAATAAGAATGAAAGCACAAAATCTCAAATTAATTTTAAACCCTAAGAGCAAAGAACAATGTTTCCAAGATCCTAATGTATGTCCAAACTGAAAATAATGGAAAAAGTGTATGAAGTGTGTAAAATTGATAATAATACATCCAAAGGGT
The DNA here is from genome assembly GCF_002878395.1 of Capsicum annuum. Classification (NCBI taxonomy): domain Eukaryota; kingdom Viridiplantae; phylum Streptophyta; class Magnoliopsida; order Solanales; family Solanaceae; genus Capsicum; species Capsicum annuum. The sequence goes on along the minus strand of NC_061114.1, from coordinate 88,976,905 downwards.
ATTTATAGATACTTCTGAAAACTTATCCTAAATAGTGTAGAAAACTTGAGTCAACACCAACCAACGAGGCAACCTATGCAGCGTAAGTAAGCTCATGGAAATTTGTGAAACCATCATTCTGCAGAACTTCTACCTACGAGGCAACTTATGGGTCATAGATTGTACCTAATCCTTGAATGTAGGCTCATGAAAATTATAATTTTTTAGTAACTTTTAGATCTTCATGATTAGCACATCTCGTAGGTACTACCTATATTACCCCATGACTAGAATCTACTTTCCAACATAAGACTCATTCCCTAGAGTCATACAACTTTATATGAGTCCTATTTAGTGAGTCATATCCGTAGTAGTGTGGAGTGATTTTAATTATTTTCATGTTACAAGTTAACTTGTAGAGTTGTCAAGTATATTACAATTGAACTGAAGTCAAGTCTAGGGTTTAGCAATGTAGTCTCCGCTAAGATTCTATCCAAGTTATGAGAGGGGGGCTACAAGTCGAATTAAAATGTTACTAATCATAGCTTTAAACTAGCATGTTGACCAGTGTATATCCTCTTAGACCTTGCCAAGATTATGAGCCATAAGTCCTAGTCGTACCTCCACAATACGAGTCGTATGGTCTATTCATGAAGACTGACGATCATTTATTGTGAAATTTAGTTAAAGGGACTTTTGGTCTTTTCCTCTCTTATAACTCCCAACCCATGACCTATAACCCTAAAAAAGCATTATTTTACTCTAATTTTAATCAATTAACAACATCATCTCTCCTCTCATCTTCAAGAACATCAAGATTAGGGTTTATCTCACTAAGACAACGTTTAAGTCCTAAAGTTCAAGATCTCTTCACAAGTCAAGAAATTCTAGGTATGTGGGGTTTATGAACTAAGTTATTCTTTTATTCCTTGTACCAAAAAATATAATTTTAATATTAAATTTACTTGTTTCAAATTAGGGTTCATACCCAAATAACCATATTCCTGAAGTATGGCACTACCATGTGATTAAAAGCTTTAAGTCCAACAAGCTTTACATATATTTATGTTTTTACCAACAAAGATTTAAAATGTGATTTAAATTTTATTATCTTGATTGGGATATTATTGAAAGATTTCAAGGTGATTATTGAGCGTTATGTTTTGTTATGAATTTCTTGGAAACAAAGCATAAATTCCAAGTCCTAACTACAAATACTGAGTTTACAAGAATTTTATGATCTTAAGCTCCATTGATATGTGTTATAACATGATTTAAAGAGCAGCTTAATCTTTTGATCTAAATATAAGATATGAAATCTACAATTGTTTATCTTGATTTAATTTTTAAAATAAAGAGAAGCATAATTAGTTTTTATTCTATAAACCCTTATTCAATTTTAAGGTGGATTTCTTAAGTATGAACATATAAGTATTCTGGGAGTAGTATACAATACTGAGAAGCGAATGCAGATGAGTGTATCCTAAATTCCTGGAAACTATGAGCCACGTAGGTTAAGATTTTTTTCCAATATGGATAAAGTTTAGTGATCACTTAAGTTAAGGTTCTATTTCGATGACAAGAGTAGAACAACTCTCCCCAACATTGGTAAGATGTTCGACTACATGGTACCTCTTATGGTTTATGTCGGTTATAAAATCCTCAATAAAAAAAAATAGAACTAAAGATTTTAGAAACAATGTGTTATTGCTAAGTTTACTCATATGTATCATTATTCATTTATTATGATCTTGAAGTCTTTAGTTTTACTAAAGTTCAAGGTAAGTCATTTATGCTTAGCATGCATTATTTACAAGTTACATACATATTCAGTTCTTGTTTTACTTTGAATTAACCCCCACATACTTGGTACATTACAAAGGTACTAGCCCACATATATGTCCATGTGCTATATTACCTAATAATGTAGGTTCTGGTGCTTGTTTCAGTAGCAGGATGGATTACCGGTGGCATAACCTACATCTTGACTTTTAGTTATTCCTCATAGTTCAAGGACCAAGCTTATTAGATTTCTAATCATTGATGAATGTATTTTAGTTACTTGATTTTTGTTTATGTTTGGGTCAGCTGGGGTTTGTCTTGATGGCTCTCTAGTTTTTAATAGAGGCTTGTCAGACTATGTATGTTTTAAGTTCAAAGAGTTTCTTAAGGTTTCCAAAGTTAAAGACATACATTAAGATATGAAATTATTACTCTTTAGTTTCTATATATGTTAGTTCACTTTTTATGTGAGTTTCAAGCTAAATAGATATTATTGGTTAGCTTTAGGATATTCACAGTCTTAAGCACCATGTGACATCCAGGGTGTACTTTTAGGACATTACAAACATAGTATTAGAGCCTAAGGTTCACAAAAGTCTGAGGGAGTCAAACAAGCTATGTTACGTAGAGTATTGATTATGAAAGTAAAGCGCACCACATTTTTGAGCAAAAGGCTATGGAAGGAGTTAGGAATGACCATTTTTTCCATGATCTAATATGCTTATAGTTATCTCTAACTGCCTTAAATCTTGCTTTTTGGGATAGAATATGCCTCCTCTTCAAGCCAACGTACGTATAAATAGTGATCAACCACCCCAGCACGTAGTCCTTCTTAATGAGAACGTATGTCATGGAGAATTTTGGGTTGCCTTTCAAGCATTGGACCAAGCTATGAATGCTAATGTTCAGATAAACCAACAGGAAGTGGTACCACTTCAGCAAAATGGTAATTTAGCTACATCCAAGATTCAAGAATTTAGGAGGATAAATCCCCTTGTGTTCCATGGATTAAAAGTCTATGAGGATTTTTAACTCTTTATTGATAAGGTGAGAAAGATTACTCAAATTTTACATGTTGCTGAAGACAAGATTGTAGAGTTAGAATCCTATATGTTGAAGTATGTTGATTATGATTAGTTTGTTATCTGAAAGCAAGGTAGGGGTGAGAATGCAGCTCTTAAGGGTTGGCAGGGTTTTAGAATATTTTTCTAGACAAGTTCTTTCCACGTGAGATAAAAGAGGTTAAAGAGGAGGATTTCATGAACATGACGCAGGTATCTATGATAGAGAAGGAGTATTACCTTAAGTTCACTCAATTTTCTAAGTATGCTTCTGGGTTGTTATCTGACTATAGAGCTTGTATAAGTAAGTTTATTATTGGGGTATCTTATTCGGTGGTCAAGGTGTGTTAGACTGCTGTGCTGATTGGGGATATGAATATTGGTAGATTGATTACTAATGCTCAGCAGATTGATGCAGAAAAGATAAAGGAAATAGAGAGTAGAAATAAGAGGTCTAAGACTAGACATTTCAAGTATACTTAGTCAAGGTCTATAAGGGGAATCCATTCAATATTTTAGGGTCACTCATTGGTGTTTGCACCATCTTTAGCTAGTGACCATACTACGAGTACCTGACCAGAGCAGTAAGGAAGGACTTTAAATTCTAGATCTTAGAATAGTATAGTCAGGCCTAGTTACCTGACATATGAAAAGTATGGTAGGACCCATCCTAGTGAGTGTTTGATGAAAAAAGGGATTGCTATAGTTGTGGCAAGTGGGACAATATGATAAAGAAGTATCTGTATGCTAAGTAGGGAAACAGGGATATTCGTCTTCAAACTCAGGATAATTATTCATTAGCTCAGCTAGGCCATCCAGTTCATCTACAGGGCACGTCATCTAGTATCGGTAGCAGTCAGTGCTGGAATTGATTCTATGCCTTACTATCCCATCAGGAGAAAGAGAGTTCACCAGTTGTGGTCACTGGTATGGTTTGTGCCTTTCACCTAGATTTCTATGAGTTGTTAAACCCAGGGTCAAATCTCTCTTATGTAACTCCATTGGTTGCTATAAATTTTGGGCTACGCCCTTAAAATCTCCCTAAGACCTTCTCAATTTCTACCCTATTAGGTGAATTAGTTATTGTTAGGCGATTCTATAAGAAGCATCCTACTATCATCCTTCATAAGATCATACATGTGGGCCTAATAGAGTTAAAGATGGTAGATTTTGATTATATTCTAGGTATGAATTGTCTTCATTCATGCTATGCGTCTACAGATTGTAGCAACCACGTGGTAAAGTTTCAGTTTCTTGATTAGGTATTTTTTAAGTGGGAGGGTAGTTTTGTGTCTCCCAAAGGTCATTTTATCTCTTATCTTAAGACGAAAAATTTAATATCAAAAGGGTGTATCTACTATTTAGATCGAGTAAAAGATACTAAGTCTAAAGTCTTGATAGTTCAATCAGCCTGTGTGATCAATGAGTTTCCTAAGTTTTTCCCTAAATATCTATTAGGGATACCTCTAGATAGAGAAATAGAATTTTATATTGATCTTCTTCTTGATACTCAACCCATTTCTATCCCTCCATATCGTATGGCTCTGGTAGAACTTAAAAATTTAAAGAAGCAACTTAAGGACCTTTTAAATAAAGGTTTCATCAAACCAAGTGTTTTTTATGGGTTTCTTTAGTCCTTTTCGTATGCAAGAAAGATCACACTGTTAGGATGTGTATAAATTATAGACAACTAAACAAAGTTTCCATCAAGAACAAGTACCTTATTCCTTTAATTGATAATTTTTTCGATCAAGTTCAGGGTGCCTAGTGGTTTTCTAAAATTGACCTTAGGTCGGGATATTATCAACTAAAAGTCAGTGAGCAAGACATTCCAAAAAAATATTTTAAAAAAAGGAACGACCATTTTGAGTTTATGGTTATGTTGTTTGGATAAACAAATTATCCTGCAACTCTTATAGATTTAATGAACAGGGCCTTAAATAAATACTTAAACATATTTATCGTTGTCTTTATATATAACATATTGGTGTATTCTAGGAGTGAGGTAGAGCATGTATACTATTTGAGAATAGTACTGCAGACTCTCAATGGCCGTTAATTATATTCGATGTTTGGTAAATATTAATTTTGGTTGGAATCATTGACTTTCTTTGGGCATGTCATTTTATGGGCTGGTATTCATGTAAATTGTCAGAAGACTAAGTCATTGAAGCACTGGCCTAGACCCATCACTCTATCCGATATCAGTAATTTTTTAGGGTTGGCTGGGTATTAAAGGAAAATTTGTGGAAAGGTTCTCCTCTTTAGTAGCACCATTAACTAATCTTACCTAAAATAAAGTCATGTTTACATGGTGAGATAAGTATGAGAAGAGTTTCAAAGAGTTGAAGGGTAGATTGATTTTAGCACCAGTGTTAGATCTAATGGAAGGGTTTAACAGATTCATAGTGTATTGTGATGCTTGCAGAGTTAAGTTAGGTTTTGTATTATAGAAAAATAGGAGAGTGGTAGCTTATGACTCTAGGAAACTTAAGATTCAAAAAAAGAATTACCCAACTCACGGCTTGCAGTTAGCTGCCTTGGTTTTTGCCTTAAAAATTCAGAGGCACTACCTATTGGTGTGCATATTGATGTTTTCACTGACCATAAGAGTCTTCAGTATGTATTTTCTCAGTGAGAGCTGAATCTTCATTAGAGAAGGTGGTTGGAGTTATTGAAAAATTTTGACATAAATGTGCTCTATCATCCAGGTAAGGCCAATGTGGTGGTAGATGCACTGAGTAGGCTGTCTATGGGTAGTGTGTCACATGTTAAAGAGGAAGAACGGTACTAGCCAAAGAGGCGCATAGATTAGCCCATTTGGGAGTACATTTGCTCAACACTAATAATGGGGGAGTAGTAGTTCAGAACAGTTAAGGATCATCTTTGGTAGTAGCTGTGAAGGAGAAACAATGAAATGATCCCATACTTAACCAATACTAGAAGCAAACTAGTAAAAAAAGGTTCAGATTTTCTCCCAACGGGGAGATGATGTACTTCAGTATCTAGGTAGATTTTGAGTTCTGATAGTAGAAAGGTTTAGGGAAAGGATACTAGTCGAGGGTCATGATTTAAGGTGTTCTATTTGTCCAGGTTCTACTAAGATCTACCGTGACTTATGAGTAATTTATTGGTGGAGAGGTATAAAGAGAGGCATAGGAGAGTTTATGGCACAATGTCCAAATTACTAGCAAGTTGAGGTTGAACCCTAGAGATCGGGTGGTACTTTGCTAGGGACTAGTATCCCTACTTTGAAGTGAGAAGTAGTGAATATGGATTTCATCACAGGTTTGCCTCGTATAATACGTCAACATGATTTTACTTAGGTCATATTAGATTGAACGACTAAATCAGCTCATTTTTTATCTTTAAAGACTTCATGTACATAAAAAAAACTATGCCAAAATCGATATTCAAGAGTTAGTAAGGCTTCATGGGATACCCTTATCCATCATCTCAGACAGAGGAATGCAGTTCACTTTGCTGTTTTGGTAGTCTTTCTAGAAAGGCCTTGGTACAAGGTTAAGTATAGTACTACTTTTCATCCACAGAACTATGGTCAGGCTGAACACATAATTCAAACATTAGAAGACATGATGAGGGTGTGTTATTTTGACTTTAAAGAAAGTTTAGATGACCACTTACGTTTGATTAAGTTTGCTTATATTAATAGTTATCATCTAGCATTTGGATGGCTCCATTTTAAGTGTTATATAGGTGCAGATACAGATCACTAATAGGATTTTTAGAGGTTGGTAAAGTGACTTTGATTTGGCCAGACTCTGTTCTTAAAGCTATGGAAAAGGTTCTATTTATTTATGAGAGATTGATAACTTCTCAGAGCCATCAAAAATCGTATACTGGTGTAAGAAAAAGAGAACTTAAGATTTAAGTGGGCAATTGGGTATTCTTGAAGGTATTGCCTATGAAAGGTATTATATGATTTGGAAAGATGAGAAAGATGAGTCCCCGATTTGTTATTCCCTATAAGATAGTGAAGCATGTAGAAAAGGTCACTTATGAACTGAATCTTTCATCAGAGTTAGTGAGGTTCACCCAGTGTTTCCTATTTAGATGCTTAAGAAGTACATTGGAAATTTATCCTTTGTAGTTCCCCTAGAGAGTATTAGGGTTAAAGATAACTTGATGTATAGGGAGATTCCTGTAGAGATACATTTTTGGCAGATCCGAAGGATAAGGAATAAGGAAGTAGCGTCAGTAAAGGTTCTTTGGAGAAATTAATTAATTGAAGTGGCCACTTGGGAAGCTGAAGAAGGCATGATGAAGAAGTATCCTTATCTATTTTCTTCCAACTTAGTTCCTAGCTTATGTAAATGATTCTTTTTAGTTAATACTCCTTTTTAAGACTGTTTATGTATTTTCAAGTCGTATTTTATGTTGTGAGTAATTAAATCCTTGTGGTAATGGTGATCTTGGTTTTAAATATAGAGTGGCGGTGTTAATTCTTTTCCAAAGTTCAAGTTCTCGATGAATCACATTCGAGGATAAATATTTCCATGGTGGATATAATGTAAGACCCTATGTCTTTAAGCTACCGTACTGTATATGACTTATTTTCTTGAGGCGTACATACTTCATACGAGTTGTATATAATGATTCATACCAGTGGCAGTGTGGAGTGATTTGAATTTAGTTCAAGTTATGAGTTAACCCCTAGAGTAGCCAAGTATGGTGCGAGACATATGAACTGAAGTTATGGGTTTAACATTGTAGGCTCCCTAAGATTCTATCCAAGTTACGAGTGGGGGTCTACTAGTCTTATGGAGATGTTACTAGTCGTAGGTTTAGACTCGTATATTAAACAGTGTATACCCTCTTAGATCCCACCATGCTTATGAGCCATGAAGCCTAGTTTCACCTTCACCATACGAGTCATATGGTTAACTCATGAAGACTAACGCTCAATTTCTGTGAAGTTTTGCTAAAGGGCCTTTTGATCTTTTCCCCTCTTATAACTCCGAACCCACGAGCTATAACCCTAAAGGAGTGTTATATTCCTCCACTTTAAATTAATTAACAACATCATCTATCCTCACATCTTCAAGAACCTCAAGATTAGGGTTTCTTTCACTAAGCCACCTTTCAAGTCCAAAGTTCAAGTTCTCTTCACGTGTCATTAAATTCCAGGTGTATGGGATTTATGAACAAGGTTATTCTTTTATCCCGGAGCCCAAAATCATGATTTTATGATTTGATTTACGTGTCTTGAATTAGGTTTCATACCCAAATAAACATATTCTTGAAGTATGACAGTACCATGTGATTGAAATCCTTATGTGCAACAAGGTTTACATATATTTATGGTTTTACTTGCGAAGATTTACATTGTGATTTGATTTAATTATCTTAATTGCGATAGTGTTTAAAGATCTCAAGGAAACTACTGAGCATCATGTTTTTTCTGTGAAATAAAGCATGAATTTAAAGTCCAAAGTACAAGTACTGAGTTTACAAGATGTTTATGCTCTTAAGCTCCATTGATATGTGTTATAACACGATTTAAAGAAAAGCTTGATCTTTTGATCTAAAGATAAGCAATGACATCATCTTTATTATGATTTAAAGTTAAGAGAAGCATAACTGGTTTTCATTCTATAAACTCTTATGCTATTTTGAGGTGGATTTCTTAAGTATGAGCATATAAGTATTCTGGGAGTAGTATTTAGCACCGAGAAGGAAATACGGATGAGTGTATCCTAAATTACAAGAAACAACGACCCACCATAGATTAAGCTTTTTCCATATATGGATGAAGTTTAGTTATCAGATAAGTTAAGGTTCTATTACTATGGCAATGGTAGAATATCTCTCCCCAATGTGGGTAATACATTGGACTCTATGGTATCTCTCATGGTTTATTTACTTAGAAGAATCTCACATAAGAACGAATAAAAGTAAAGGTTTTAGAAACTAAGTAGTATGGCTCACTAATTTTACTCATATGCATCATTATCCATTTCTTATGATCCCAAAGTCTTTAATTTTACTCAAGCTCAAGGTGAGTCATTTATACTTAGCATGCGTTATTTGTAAATATAGATATGTATTGAGTTCTTATTTTACTACACCCACACATACTCGGTACATTCTAGGGGTACTAACCCACATATATGTCTATGTGCTTCATTGTCTAATAATGTAGGTTTTTGTTCTTATTTCCAGAGCATGATTGATTATGGGAAAAATCACCTACATCCCTAATTTGGATGAGTCCTCATAGTCTAAGGGCCCATCTTATCAGACTTCTGTTCTTTGATAAAAGTATTTTAGTTACATGAATTTTATTTATGTTTGTGTCAGCTGGGATCTGTCCTATTGGTCTCTAGTTGGTAGTTGAGTCTTGTCAGACTGTCTATGATTTAAGTTTGGAGAGTTTGCTTAACGTTTCCAGAGTTAAAGACTTTGAATAAGGTATGGAATTGTTTACCTTTAGTTTCTATATTGTTAGTTTATAGTTCATGATAGCTTTAAGCAGAATAGATATCATGGGTTAGCTTAGGGTTATTCATTGTCTTAAGTACCGTGTAACATCCAGGGTACTTCTGCGGCGTTACTGTAACGCCCCAAAAATGGGTCCCGGTACGTCACACGGTGCTTAAGGCTACAAGTAGCCACAAGATAACCCTTTCAACCATATTCACATCATTCAACATTTATCAAGAGAATTAATATGATAAGTCATCAAAATATCCTCCCTGATATCATAATTCAAAAAAAAAACAAAATAGATGCAGAAAAGTAACAAAATATGACACATCATGACAACTCCAACCATCTAGTCTAGTCTGACAAGCCTCTAGAAGTCAATAATAGCAGTGAGCCATTGAGACATACCCCAACTGACTCATTATCGAAAGTACTTCATTTAATGAAACAGAAATCTAGATGTCACGTCCTCAAATCATGAGGACTTACCACAACAGAGAATGTAGAACAGTGTGCCCGAAAAATTATTATCGAGCTTGGGACTGAGCACCTGAACATACATTCTGAGAAAATATAGCCCACATCTGGAGATGTGGATCAGTACCATAGAAATGGACCAAGCATATAGGGGTGTATGCAGTTTAAACTATCAATATCATAAGCATTTATAGTAAGCATGCATGATATAATGAAAGACTCACATAGCTTGAATAAGATCACTATAATCATCAGAGAGTGAAATATATGTATTAAAACATGTGAGTCATCATATAAATTCTCAATCATTTTCCAATTCATTAGATAATCAAACCTCATAATAAAATCCCTCTTGATAATATAAAATCATAAAACTTTGCAAAAATGATAGCTTTCATAACTCAACTTTCAAATCCTTTCACTTTTTATCTCAGACATAAGAATACACACACACACACTGAGATTCTCTTACAACTGACATAAACCATGTGAGCTACTTGGAGTCCAACGTCCAACCCACGTTGGGGAGAGCTGTTCTATCCTTGCCATCGGAGTAGGACCTTAATCATTCATTCACTAGTGATCACTATATCAAACAGCCTTATGCTCATATCCTATGGGGGAACGTAGTTCTATGGAAGTACCAATTACAGATATACCTCCCACTTTGTGCTACAGACTACTCCCAGACTTAGCTCAAATTTTTTCAAAGACAATCCACAACAAAACTAATTCAACAATTCATAACGGGAGCCATCATGCTACCCCTTTTTCATAATCAATCACCGCGTGGATTTCTTTTATCATTTGAGTTCAAAAATAACTCTTTCAAGACCAAAAGGTCAAATCAATTCTATTCTCAAAGTGTGTATAACACATTACTTCATAACATAATAATCTCAATCTGGGATCAAAATCACTAATTCAATACTTGAGCAAAATACTTCAAGATTCATACTTTATTTAGAAAACATGATAAAATTCATATAAAATCTGGATATTCAACTTTTAAATGTGATATTCACATCAAACTCATGAAATTCATTCTTAAAACATCTAAAATATCATAACTTCTTGATCAATGATATAGAATGTAAGTTTTCATCTCAAATTCACAATAAGACATGTAAAATGATATATCTTTGAAAATAATACAATTTGACCATAAGAACGAAAGAAGGCTCTTGTTGAAAGACCCCACATACCTCTATAGTAATGAAATTATTGAAAGATTGGACCTTCAAACCTTGATTGGGAAACCCTAGTTGTTTTTCTCCTTTGGTGCTCTTGGATGATGAACTTGGACTGATACTAGGGTTATGATGTGTTTAGGAGCAGTTAAATTTGTACGGTTATTTTTAGGGACGTGTAAGGAATGTTAAAAGGTTTATTTCTCTTTGAAATAATGCAAAACAGTGTTTAAGTCACTGGAAACCAACATATAGGCGCCGCATATGCTATTGCCTGCGTTTACATAGGCGCCGCCTATGATATCGGCTATGTTTACATAGGTTCCACATATGCTATCGCCTACGCTTTCCAGTGACCATAGGCGATTGGTTAGGAAACGCCCGCTACTTCGCAAAGCCATAACTCTTAGCTTGGGTGTCAGATTTTGATAAGATTGGTATCGTTAGAAAACTAATTCGATTCTCTATGATTTTGTGGGTAGAAATATTCAACAAAAAATACCATAAATTTATCAAGTTATGCTCATTCAAAGATGACCCTTCCGAATTCAAACACTAAAACTTGATGGATTTCAAAACTCTTAGCTTGTACTACCTTAAGTGGCTTATATAACCACACTTAACACATCATAAGCTCTCTTATAACTAGGGCACTCTTGGTGATTTAGGTTCCCAAATATGGTTTAAAAATTAGGTTTTTCACATATATGAATAATAGTTCATTTTTAAACTTAGGAAAGTGTGGGGCATTACATTTAAACTACCCACGAGTCACAGGTGAACTGGTGGATAGCCTTATCAACACCTCTTCATCCTTTTTACTTATTTTTTCTCATTCTTATTCAATCTTAAAACTCTATTTCATAGATTATTCGGGGCACCTAGTGTTTATAAATATCCCTTTAGTCCCGATTTCTTCCCACTTTTCACCCATTCTCAAGATAGGAAAACCTAAATAGTGTGAAAACTTTGGAGAATCATTTTTGGGTGATTTTGGAGCTCTAGTATCATTAAATAATGCAATTCTTCTTCGAATTTATTATAAGATTCCATTATTTTCATTGTTGATTTCTCCATCCTTTTTGCTAAAAGCCATAAAAGCTTGGTGGCTAGATTATAGCACAACAAGAGCTCAAAATTCACCTATTTTTTTAGATTAAAGGTTAGTTGAGAATAGAGGGAAATTGTGTTGGTTTAAAAAGTGTTATTCCACAAAGGGGCCCTACATAGGTTTTTTATGTAATTTAGGAACCAAATCATAATATTTTAATATGGGTATTGTTGTTCTCCTTTTGATGAGTAGATTGTAAATTTCTTGTCGTGGCATCTTACAAAAGCTTCTCTGAAAGGAAAATTCGTAGTTCAGGTGATTCTTTGGGATCTTATTTGTCGCCCAGCTAGGCTAGATTTACCTTCTTCACATATTGAGCTATTGCATAGTATAATTATGATATTATGCTAGATATGGGGTGGGATTTAGATTTTGGTTGTATAATTGTAAACATTTGAGTTAGTTGGACTATATCGCTTATCTTGAAACCACAATTTAGGCATAATTCACTTAGTTGCTCATGTTTTATGGTAAATTGTTATCATAGGGATATTTATGGCTTAATTAACTTCTACAAATGAGTTTATATACCTCATCCTTGCCTAGGGTAGAATTTTCCTAAAATGGATTTCAGAGATTAGAAGTGAGCCACTTCAACTCACCTTAAGCTATGACATGTGTTAGCTTTTCTAGACTTGTTTATGCATGATATACTCTTATTATTTCTTATTTTTTGACGTTTAAGAGATTGGATGCTTATTGTTTTTTCTAGTTTTGTAATTGAATATTAGTGTATATTCTGGGTAAGTTCCAGTTGATAATTGTGGTAATTTAGTGGGATGTCCTATGATTATGTCTTATTTATATGGTCTATTAATATGGTCTAATGACATATGAGTCTCAATTTGAGTCTGGAAATTGATGATGTTAATGATATATATATATGTATATGTATGTATATGTGTATATATTTATATATGAGTTTCAATTCAAGTCCAACATATGATGACGATGTTGATCATATGAGTTCTGATTCAAGTCTGACAAAAAATGCTAATCGTGATGACACTATTGAGTTTTGATTCAACTCCGATATTTTAGGATTTATTCATGATATGCTATGGTTCATATGGATTATTGGTTATGGCATAGTATTGGTTATTTACTTTCCTTGATTGTAGCTTATGGAGGCCTGCATTAGGATATTTACTTTTTTGCGCCTACTGTCTTATAGGGGACAATCGGGTAGTTATAGTTATGTGATTTTTCCATTACTATTTTGTATGTAATTATTTATTTATGTACAATAATGTTAGAGTTTATTTCCAGGTTTATCCTATTACCTTGACATAGTTTAGTTTATCCTGTATCTTATTTATCTCTTTCGGTTGATGATGGCGATTGAGTACCACTGGTTTTTGTACTCATACTACACTTTTGTACCATTTTGGTACAGTTCTGAGTACCAGTTGTTGTCATTGATTTGATGATCATGAGGGGTTGATTTTGGATATTGGGTTAGATCTCAGATTCGAAGTTTTCACCTTTTTCCTTCTATATATCCATGTGTAGTTTTTCATTTTTTAGATAGATTGTATTTGTCTATTCAGTACTTATAATTCAGTTGTAGTAGCTCTTGTACCAACAACACTAAGTCTTGGGATGGTTATTTCCTCTTTTATCTAACTAATGACTGTTATGACTGCTTATTTGTTGTTTTAACTATTTAAATGTTGATTTCTGGCTTTTAGGCACTTTTCCACTAAGTTAGCCCATTTCTTTTAGTTTTGAGCTATTGCTTGACATACAAACTTGAGAAAAAGAGTAGGTGCCATCATGACTCATAAATAAGACTGTGATAGGAAAGTGACATGGGTTCTTATATGTAAGTATGGAAGGAGTTGGTGGTGATACACCATATAATTGGGGTTTATGGGATAATGTTGCCTAGCACACATTGTTGTACTATTTGTATGTTTCTTAAAGCCTAATAAGTATAAGGGGGATATTTTAAGAATATCATATAGTATATAGATATGACTAGGGAAAAAGAGGGTGGGAGTATGTACTTGATTTAAGAAATTAGGGGCTACTACCTGATTAGTATTTTGGGGAGATCAAGTAGTCAAAATTAATTGTTTAGATACTAATACTTATTTTACCACTAATTTAATTGTACATTAATAATCTTAAGGGGGATGGTTAAGTAATAATATTTGCGTTATATGAACAAGGTATTTAAGGTTATTCCAAATTCTATATTTTTTGACATGAAATCTTCTTTTTGTGTTAATGCATGCATGTGAGCTATTTAATTGATCCTTATGTTAAGAGATACATTTTCATGGTGTACAATATCAATGTAATTATTGATCTCCTTCCCATGACCCATTGTTTCACAAATGTGTCAAAGTATGTCTTTGTTCATTATCTTATACTGGTGTGTTTGAACTTCCAACTGCTAGTTAGATAAAGGTACACTAATTATTAAGTTTCATGGGTCATCCTATAAGTCAAACAAGGTTCATTAAGTCAATACAATTCTATATTACACATGTTATGAGTGTTCATATGTCGGATACATATTATGACACATTATATATTTTACATATATCCTTTTATGGAATGTGCACTTATCCCTATTATGGATCTACCTGTGGTTTCTCAAGTATGTCAAAGTAAATCCATATGTATTCATTACTCTACATTTTTCTAATTATTCTAACAAATACTGGTATGACAAAGTTATTCTAAACAACAAATTCTATGAGCTATTCCATTTCCTAGGTCAAACAACGTTCATTTGTCGAATGAGTTCTTAATTGTTACTTCAATGTTACATTTGTTTCCTACATCATTTTACTGCCCCAAGTATATTGGTCATAAGGGTATAGTTCCAAAACATCAAAAATTTATGACCACTAAAAGAACAATCTCAATTATTCTAACAAGTACTGTTATGACAAATTTATTCTAAATTACATGTTCTATGTGCTATTCAATTTCCTAGATCAAACAAGCTGATAACGCTCAAACAATACCTCTCTTACGAGAATGTAAGTGAGCATTGTTAATATATAACCCAGCTATCATGGGGTCAAATCCCAAAGGGAATATGGTGAGAAATTGAGTTATTTGCGGGTTAATCAACTGATAGTTATTAGTTTCTTGTGAATGGGGGTTTTTGGAAAGCTAACAAATAATTACTTCTTAATTCAGTGTTTAAAATCAATATGATAAGAAAAACCAGAGTTATGTTCACTATGGGTGTTCGGATTTGACAGACGCTAGTAACGGTTCAAGATTCTTGTGGTAGGTAGGAACAATAGACTATCCTTGTCGAAGTTATGTCTAAATATTTCTCAACCTATTTAAACATTTAACCACCTAATTCTCACAAACTTTGGGAATTTATGTTTAATAACAGGATGTTATCTCAAGTTAATTAATCTTGTTACAACATTAATTATTAAATGAAATTTTGATGCTTCTAAGTCCCCATTGATAATTCACTTCTTACTAGGGTTGATTTCTTATCTCAAGCAAATCACCAGTAAGCGAGGCCTAATGTTTGCAACAAAAACTCAGAGTATAAAATAATGGAATTAACAAGAAGCCTCTACTACCATTAGAATCTTGAACACTTAGTTACGTTACAAACCCAAACCCATAGATCCCACAACTTGGGTTAAGGGAATTTATCTACTCATAATAAAATAATAAAGACAACAAGTTGAATTCATAGTTTGATATATGAACTTATAGCAAGATAAATAGTTAAAAGTCTTTCTCCGAATGGATTCACAGTGGAAAATCCCAAAACAATCGTAATAATCTCTCCAAAAATAGTTGTAAAGTTTAAGTCAGAAAACTAGAGAGAAGAGATTCTCCAAAATGTCAGTTCCCCCTCATTCTTTTCTTTGCAAACCCTAACATATGCTTTAAATACTTCAGCCTAATTATGGAAAAAAAATCATAGATCACAGTATTTTCTTGAACAGGTGACGACGTGTGTGACAACTTATCAGGAGTCTGACAACTTATCAGGAATGTCGTCAGCTACTCTTCAGTTTTGACAATCTCTACCTTAGGTTGATGATAAGACGTAACGGCTTACCAGACATATGATGACTTATTAGAATTTTCATCGCTTCTTCACTTCAAATCTCATTCCCTGCCTAAGCCTAACGATCAAACTGACCGCTTATCACACTACTGATGGCCTATCACAGATGTCCTAATGAATTCCAACTAAAGTTCATTCTCTGTCTAAGCCTGACGGCTTATCGCACTTCTGATGGCCTATCACAGATGTCGTCACAAATTCCAATTGAAGCTCATTCTCTATCTAAGGCTGACGGCAAATCTGATAGCTTATCACAAGGCTGACGACTTATCAGACAAGTCGTCAGCTATACTTCCCTCTCTACTTGCTCAGAAATCAACTCTTTTACTTCCGTTATTGTTGGTTCTCATGCATCTTAACTTTACTGCAATATCAAATAGAAAACAATCAAAAACGACAAAATTTGCTTAAGACTTAGCAATTATTCTTAGTTAAAAGCTTCAAATGTATTAGCATCTGCTCACACACCAACACACTCAACTTAAAACAATAGCTTGTCCTCAAGCAACTAAAACACAACCAAGAGGATACAGAGTACATTCGGCAGTCAACCATCCATATTATCTCAAAACATCTTCACCATCTACAAGGTCAATTTATTTTAAAAAAAATATTGTGCATATCATTGAAGAACAACAATGCAACACACAGGAATCAAGATATGGCTTCAATTCAGCAACAAAAACTATGCATGTACAAAGATTACACTATCCAAACAAGTTAGAAACTAGCAACGTAACCAATGTGACCTCACTACAAAGAAGTCCCACTCCACTTATATCAAACATCATATATGTAACCATGGGGACAATCAAAAGACACTGACTCTCAGAATAAAGTTCCAACCAATGTATTCCAAATACTATAGGCTTGCCCTTATTTTCATTACAAAGATTTTGAGATAGGTCGGCTAGGCTCACTATAGGTCTTCTTTTTAGCTTGTAATGTAGGATAGGAGTTGGTATGATACTTGATGATATTTAAAATGACTAAGCCTTCTTGACACTACACTTGCTACTAGGGTCTTACTTATTAACCTTTTTCTATTCTTTACTTTAGTTGATCACATATATTTAGGATGGGTGTGGTTTTTTCTACAATCACTTCTTTTTTCCACAACTTTACTTTTCTTGTTCTTTTCCACCACACCCAGATTTTTATTCTTTTCTTTCATTCTACCTTTTTTCATACTCATTTTACATCAGACACCCCTATGACAGCCACCCTCAACTTAGGCCATTTGCCTAAGTCAAGGTGCATAGTGTCCAAGGAGGTCCAGGGTCAAAATAGGTTCATTATGATATAAATGAGACAGTGATAGATATCATAAAAAAATAGCCTATTCAGGCTCAAAATAGGGATTAGGGGATATTATGCATACAGGGAAGGTTATTTAGGATAAATGTGGCTAATATAAAAATGGCTTATGATCCTTTCCTAACCCCTATCATTCAATCTAGGTAAGACTAACTGGACAAGTTCTGGATTCATCATACAAGGGGAACTAAGTAAGATCTCACACGCATATGGAACAAAAGTATATCACAAGTTACTACTTATCTAGTTTATGCAATTGTTTAGCAATGATTATCAAGACACTAGAACTGATACCATAACAAGATGCATAGTGGTCACAGTTAGATGCAAATCACACAGTTAAATAATCAGACCATTTGAGATGTGTTCACAAAATAACAAAACCACATTAACTGCCTTAGGTACTTGTATTTCTCTTAGTCAACTACAAAGTGTTACAATAAAAACTCACCGTACACCCTCAACTTGAAATCAAAGAAAATCTAAACTAACGGTTAGGGTATACCTGGAGTAGAACAAGAATGAGGATCATGGGTTGACTCCCATGTAGCGCCTGATTTAACGTCATGGCATGACTCAGATATCTTGATTACTTCAGACTTCATTGAGACATATAGTAGAAATAATTTTCAACGAGTCTTTAGACCAATACAAAGTTTGAATCATTGCCCATTAACCTTGAAGATGTTGCCATCTTCATTTTCAAGTTCTACTACTCCAGATGAGTAGACTTGACTAACTCTAAATGGGCCTGAGCACTTGAATTTAAGCTTACCTGGGAACAGTTTGAGTCTGGAATTTAACAGAAGCTCCAAGTCACCTTTTTTGAAATCTCATTTCTCTATCCTCCAATCATGATACATCTTCATCTTTTCTTTGTATAGGTATACTCTTTCATATGCCCTGAGATGGAATTCATCCATCTCATTCAGTTGTCTCATTCTTAGCTCTATTTCCTCCTTCCAATTCAAATTTAACCTTTTGAGTGCCCATAAAGGCTTGTGCTCCAGCTCTATTGGTAAATGGCATGCTTTGCCATAGACTAACTGGAATGGTGACATGCTAATGGGTGTCTTAAAAGAGTTCCAATATGCCCATAATACATCATCAAGCTTTCAAGACCAGTCTTACCGACTAGCATTCACCATTTTGGCTAGGATGGCTTTAATCTCTCTATTTGACACCTCCACTTGCCCATTAGTTTATAGGTGATATGGAGTGTCTTCCCTATGTTATTTCAACCCATATTTTGATAAGGAAACTCAAAACTCTTTGTTGCAAAAAGGAGATCCTCCATCGCTTATAATAGTACGTGGTACTGTAAAGATAGAGAAGATATTCTTCTTAAGAAAAGCAAAAACCCTCTTTCCTTCATTATTAGAAAAAGAAATAGCTTCAATCCATTTCAATACATAGTCAACATTAACTAGAATATACTTCATCCTATATGAGCTTACAAAAGGACCCATGAAATTGATGTACCAGACATCAAACAATTCAACTTCTAGCATGTTAGTCAAAGGTATCTCATGTCTTTTGGAGATCAAACCCTACCTATAACATTGGTCGCATTTCAGCACAAACTAGTAAGTATCCATGAACAATATTGGCCAATAATAGCCACTCTACAACACCTTCCTAGTCGTTCGATCACCATCATGGTGACCTCCAATTGAGGAAGCATGACATGCTTGCAATATACATAATACATCCACTTCTGGCACGCATCACTTTATAATATTGTCATCACATCATCAAAAAAGATACGGCTCATCCTAGAAGTAATGTGTCACATCATGAAGGAATTTCTTTCTTTGATGGAAAGAAAGGATTTCTGGAATGGCCTCACTCACAATATAATTTGCAAAATCAGCGTACCAAGGCATTTTATCCATAGCATCATCCAAGATCTCCTCATCAGGAAATGCATTATTTATCTCTATCACATCACTAGTTGCCTACTCACCTTCCAATCTATACAGATGATCCGTAACTTGGTTTTTGCAACCCTTCCTATCTTTGACTTCAAAGTCAAATTCTTGTAGCAGCAACACCCATCTAATCAGCTTGGGTTTTGAATCCTTCTTAGCCATCTAATACCTTAAGGGTCCATGGTGAGTTTGGACCACCACCTTGGTCCCAAGCAGGTAAGCCCTTAATTTCTCAAAAGCATACACTATGGTCAGAAGTTCCTGTTCAGTGACGGTGTAAATATTTTATGGTCCATTCAGTGATTTGTTGGCATAATATATTTGATGATATAGTTTGTCCTTCTTTTATCCCAATATAGCTCCATGGACAAGACCGCTTGCATCACACATAATCTCAATTGGTTTTGACCAGTCTGGTGCAAATATGATAGGGGCCTCGACCAGTTTCTTTTTAATGCATTCAAATACCTTAAAGAAATCATCATCGAAGAAGAACTTCACTTCTTTCTCTAAAAGTATGAAAAGTGGATTTGTAACCTTCGAGAAATCTCTTATAAACCTCCATTAAAAACCAGAATATCCAAGAAAACTATACACTCGCTTCATTGAAATAGGAGGTGGTAGTTTCTCGATAACTTCAACCTTGTCTTGATCAAACTCTATCCCTTTTGATAAAATTTTATGCCTGAGAACGATGCCGTCCTTTACCATAAAGTGACATTTCTCCCAATTAAGCACCAAATTGAATTCAACACATCATTGCAAGGCCATACTCAGGTTTGCCAAACATACTTCAAATAAATCTCCCACCATAGAGAAATCATCACTGAACTCCTCTAAGGTGTCCTCCACCATATCTGAGAAAATAGATAGCATGCACCATTGAAAAGTATCGGGTGCATTGCATAGCCCAAACGGCATCCTCTTAAATGAAAAGGTTCCATATGGGCATGTGAATGTCATCTTCTCCTAATTTATAGGAGCAATACAGATATGGTTATATCCATAATAACCATCCAAGAAGCAATACCACCCACTTCTAGCCAATCGATCAAGCATTTGGTCCATAAAGGGCATCGAGAAGTGATATTTCAAAGTCCATGAGTTTAGTTTACGGTAGTCCATGAAAAATCTCCACCCAATCACAGGCCTGAGTGGAATCAACTCATTCCTTTCATTTGCAACAACAGTCATGCCCCCTTTTTGGGCACGCATTAAAATAGGCTCACCTATTTACTGTCACAAATCAGGTAAACTACTCTTGCATCCAACTACTTAATAATTTCCTTCTTAACCTCCTCTGTAATTTTTGGGTTAAGACGGGGCTGGTGCTCGATGGTTGGAGTAAAATCTTTCTCAAGTTGTATTTTATGCGTGTAGATGCCAGTGGGAATGCTAATAATATCTGGGATAGTCCATCCTATTGCTCTTTTGTACATCTGAAGTACTTAAATAAGTGCTTCTACCTACTGCTCACTCAAATCAGCTACAATTATAATGGGTAGCATGTTTCTGTTGCCCAAAAATACGTACTTAAATATCCTAGAAGTTCTTTCATTTCCAACACTGGTGGCTCTTCAAGGGATGGCTTAGCTAGTTGTGTTGGTCGATTAGAAAGATCAAGATCTAGCTTCTTAGGAGCACAAAAGTATGAACCCATTCCTGATAAAGCACAAACATTCTCTTCATACTCCTCAATACCTTCACGACTAACATTCATTAGAACTGCGGCTAAAGGCTAGACAATAAGTTTCTCCTATATTGACACCTCCTGCTCATCCTTATAATATACATCAACAATTGTGAACACACTTATTTCTTATGATGCTTCATTGATTGGAACACATCAAACTGCACCACCTCATCATTCATCCTAAATAAGAGCTCATTATCTCGCAAATCAATCAACATACTTTTAATTGCGAGAAAAGGTCGACCCAAGATTATGGGTGTTTTAAAGTCCACCTCATAATCCAAAATGATCAAATCCGCAGGAAATATGAAGCTACCTACCTTCACCAACACATCACAGAAAATCCCAATAGGTTATTTTACTGTCCTATCCGCCATCACGAGTCGCATGTTTATGGGTGTGGGATTTCCCAAACCAAAATTTTAATATACAGCCAGCGGCATCAAATTAATCCTCACTCCTAGATCACATAAGGCCATAGCGAATTCCAGAGACCCTATCGTACAAGGAATAGTGAATACTCCTAGTCTGCCTTCTTCTGCCCTAAGGATCATATAGAAATGGCACTACAATGGTGGAGATTATTCGCCAGTTCGTATCTCACCGCTCTTTTCTTCGTCATAAGGTCCATCATAAATTTAGCATACCCTAGCATTTGCTCGAGTGCCTCCACCAAAGGCATATTTATTGCTAACTGCTTTAATATTTCCATGAATTTACTAAATTTTGTTTCATCAACCTTCTTCTTCAATCTTTGAGGAAAAGGAAGTGATGGCCTTGGGAGAGTTTTCACCACTACTTCTTTTTACTTTTTTTTCCTTATTCTGGAGTATCATCAGAACCATCAAGCTTTCCAGACTATACTGGACATTCTTCTTTGGGTTCATCATCTTCTTCATTCATATTTTCAATCAAAGTTTTGCCCACAGAAGGGCCAGGTAATATCTTACCACTTCTAGTTGTAATCTCTATACATGAGCTATCATTCCATGGATTCTAAAAGGTATTACTAGGTAACATTCCACTGTTCCTCTGGTTCAGCACTGCGGAGAGTTGGCTCATTTGTTGTTCCAGCTATTTGATCAAAGTGGAGTGGGAGTTTACCAATAGATTCATAGAGGATAGATCAGTCTTCATGGTAGTCAACCCTGAGTTGGTAGTCTCCACTCCCTTTAACAATTTATCCATCATGTCCTCCAGGGACATCTTTTAAGAACTTATTGTAGTAGCCTCACGATTTCTAAGAGGGACATATAACCCGCTCCTATCATTATTGCTACTCCAATTACCTTACTCCTAATTCCTATGTCCAGCCTTGTCATAATAAGTCCAACCATAATTTTCTTGGCTATTTCCTTGGAAACCCCCAAATTATTTATATAGTTTGCCTCTTCTTCTAAGTCAGACTCCACTTTTCTCTGCGATCCCACAAACTTCACTTTCTCAGATTTACCTGATAGTAAATGCTTGGTTAGCAAGTCCATCTGCATTTTTTGGTGAACCATATCTTGATCACGCTCCTCGTCTATTCTGCACTATTCTGCAGTCAGACCAATAGAAACAGTGGGGCTTTCTACCACAGAGTCCCTGGTATGCCATGCCCAACTCTATTTGGTCATTTTCTTCAGCATTTCTGAAGCCTCTAGGAATGTAACATCAACAAACTAACCACCACCAACATTATCTACAATAGGTTTTTTCACATAGTTAAGCGCCCTGTTAAAAGTCTCCATCAAGTGTATGTCCGTCATATTATGGTTCGAACACTGCGTCAGCTTCTTTTTTAATCTCTCCTAGGTTTCATGCAAGGCTTCAATTGGGAGCTATCTAAAGTTGCTGATCTTATCCATCAACTGTACACTCCTAGAAGATGGAAAGAACCTTTCTAGGAAATATCCTTTCAACTGCTTCCAGTTGGTTATAGAATTAGGTGTCAGCTTATTAAGCCATAATATTGCCTCCCCAGACAGAGACAATAGAAACAAATGTTGCCTCCCCAGATAGAGACAAGGGAAACAATCTCAAATGAATAGCATTCTTACCCACTCCTAGGTTATCAAAAGATTTACAAATGGGGACAAATTTCACCATATGCAAGTTCTAATCATCCCTAGGAAGGCCACCAAACAACCCCTTCAGATTAAGGAGTCGAATCATAGTTCTCATAATGTTTAATTTTTCCCCAGGTGCTAACGGTGGAGGAATAATTGCACCCATTGTACCTGCTCCATCCATTCCATCATCATCATCATTGACATCATATTGGACTGGCTGGTTATCTTGCCTTCCTCAAAACGAATGGTTCCTATTAGCATTATATTGTACTGGTGCAACGATTTTCTCTACTCGCCTTAGGTTAGTAGGGTTTAGCAGCTCCACAGCTCCCAAGTCATCATTCTTAGGATGTGGATGTTGTACTTGTTGACCATCATTCTTCACATTCACCGAAGCTCTAGCTATGACTGCTAACCTATCAGCCTCCTGTTGGTCTACCATTCTACCGATTAGTTACGATTTAAGATTAAATGGTAATAATGGTTCTCTAAAACTTTTGGTTCTCGACATACACCACAAAAGTCCTATAGAAAACAAAAGCAACAAATAAATGTAAAACAAGGAAACTTGACTAATAGTCAAGTAGTGCACACAACTTCAATTTATAACCGTACTTCCTAGCAACGGTGCTATTTTTCATAATGCTTAAACTACACCTTTCTTACTAGAATGTAAGCAATCGTTATCAATATAGAAACCAACTAGGTTGGGGTCAAATCCCACAGGGAATATGGTGTGAATTTGAGTTATCTGCGGGTTAATCAACTGATATTTATCAGTTTCCTGTGAATGGGGGTTTTTGTAAAGGTAACAAATAATTACTTCTTAATTCAGTGTTTGAAATCAATATTATAAGGAAAACCATAGTTATGTTCACTATGGGTGTTGCGATTTGATAGACGCTAGTAACGGTTTAAGATTCTTATGGTAGGTAGGAATAGACACTATCCTTGTTGAAGTTATGTCTAAATGTTTCTCAACCTATTTAAACATTTAACCACCTAATTCTCTCAAACTTGGGGAATTTATATTTCATAATAGGATGTTATCTCCAGTTAATTAATCTTGTTACAACATTAATTATTAAATGTAAGTTTGATGTCTCCAAGTCCCTATTGGTAATTCACTTCTTACTAGGGTTAATTTGTAATATCAAGAAAATTACTAGTAAGCAAGGCCTATTATTTGCAACCAATAGTTAGAGTATAATAGAATGGAATTAACAATAAGTTTCTACCACCGTTAGAATCTTGAACACTTAGTTACATTATAAACCCAAACTCATAGATCCCACAATCGGGTTAAGGGAATTTAGCTACTCATAAAAACATAATCAAGACAACAAGTTGAATTCATAGTTTGATATATGAACTTACAACAAGATGAATAGGAACAAGTGTTTCTCAGATTGGATTCATAGTAGAAAATCCCAAAACAATTGTTATAATCTCTCAAAAAATAATTTTAAAGTTCAACTCAGAAAACTAGAGAGAAGAGATTCTCCAAAATGTCAGTTACCCCTCATTCTATTCTTAGAAAACCCTAATATATGATTTAAATACTTAAGCCTAATTATGGATATAAAATAATAGATCACAATATTTTCTCAAACAGGCGACGATGTGTGTGACTACTTATCAGGAGTCCGATGACTTATCAGGAATTTCATCAGCTCCTCTTCAATTCTGAAAATCTCTACCTTAGGTTGTTGATGAGATATGATGTCTTACTATATATGTGATGACTTATCAGAATTGTTGTCGCTTCTTTACTTCAAATCCCATTCTCTGCCTAAGCCTAACAACGAACCTGACGTCTTATCACACTTTTAATAGCCTATCACAGATATCATCATGAATTCTAGATGAAGCTTATTCTCTGTCTAAGCCTAACGACGAGCCTGATGGCTTATCACACATCTGAAGTCCTATCACAGATGTCATTACTAATTCCAACTAAAGGTCATTCTCTATCTAAGGCTTACAACAACTTTGATAGCTTATCACATGGCGGACGACTTATCAGATAAGTCGTCAGCTATACTTCCCTCTCTACTTGCTCAGAAATCAAGTCTTTTAATTCTATTATTGCTGGTTCTCTTGCATCTTGACTCTTACTACAATATCAAACAGAAAACAATCAAAAATGACAAAAGTTGCTTAAGACTTTCAAATTATTCTTAGTTAAAAGCCTCAAATGTGTTAGCATCTGCTCACACATCACAACGTTCATTTTTCGAATGATTTGTTAATTGTTACTTTAATTTTACATTTGCTTCCTACATAATTTTTACTGCCCGAAGTAAATAGGTCACAAATGTACAGTTCCAAATGGTCAAAATGTTATGAATACCAAAAGAACAATCTTAATGATTAATGAAATAGGAAGTGAATTAATGAATTATACATGTAAGCTTAGGGCAAAACCTAAATACATGTCGATCCTAATTGATGTATTTATGGATGGAAGATCTGGGGCTATGACACTGAGCATGGGCCGATCCCAATTGATATATTTATGGGTGACAACTCAGGGGTGTAATACGTAGCAGAGGATGATCCTAATTTATGTATTTATGGTTCGCAACTTAGGGATTATGATACCTATCATTGGCCAATGCTAATTTATATATATATTTAGGACCTTATCCTCGGGACTAAAATGCCTAGGATGGTTCATCCTCTTCTATCAATGATCATTCGGTCATTTTTATCACATACTAATAATGTAATAAACCGAAGAAGTGAAATTGAGGAAAATAATATAATTTACACAATTCCACAAGCCTAAGAAAAATTTGTCTCCTATCATTTTCTACATATTTGAACCTGGTTTTATTTATCCTCATGTTTTACGCATGTTACTATATGCCTTATATATTTAGTACATTCTTTCATACTAAATTTACTAGTGGGAGACACTATGTTTATTATTGTAGGTATAGTTACTCTAGCTAATAGATCTCCCTAATAGAATCTTAGGATACTTAATGGCATTTGTAGATCTTCGAGTCGATTTGAGGCTTTGTCAAGTCTTTAGCATGTATTCTTAAATTGTGTTATAATTAAGTTATGGTGGGGTCCTTTCCTGATCTAAACTAAGTTGTCTATCTTTTAAAGGATTTTTATACTAATGTTAATTTAAGTGCAACAGTACTTGTCTTTTAGAAATTGAGACTTCAATGGGAAAGTTATGAGATAAGAGGAACATTTGCCACTCATTTGTATCAAATTTCTTGCACACTATGGTGAGTTCATTGAATATGTGAGAATAATTCTTTATAAAATGCACTAATTTCAAGTGTTTGTGATCTTACAAGAAAATTTGATTAAAAAGCAGCAAAGGTAAAGCTGGAAAGGAAGGAAAGAAAAATGTTGGACAAAGGCTGAAGATAGGCCCAGGATACGACCCTCAAATGCTGCTATTGCACTCTGAAGGTAGCGATTGCAATTCATTCAATCATGTATAGATGCTGAAATCATGAGCTAATGCACCGTGATAATGAGAGTCATGATTGGGACAAAAGGATGAGCGCACGAATATCAGGTAAAACTGCAAGAAAAGTGATGTAGTTTCACAAGGATCAATTCCAAAATATAAAAGGTTTAACCCTTCATAATTCCATCATCTAATTTCTAGTTTTTGAGAGTGAAAAACACTATTATGAGTGGAAAATAATTTTAGTTGATTCCCAAGGTGATTTTAGCAATTTGATTGAATTGTAAGTTTGGAGAATATATTAATTTTGCATTTGATGGAATAAGTAAATGCTAATTTTGGTATATCTCTTTCCTTTATTTCCATATGTAGCTAAATTTATATCTAGGGATTATGCTTGAATAAGTGGTGATTAATGTATGAGTGTTGATTATTCGTCCAATTAATTAGTTATTAGTGATGGGTTTTGCTATTGTTCCATGCTTAATTGAGAATTGGGGGATGCCCCATTCCCCTTGAACCAATATCATCCTGTAAATAGGGGATATAGGTGAGGAACAATTGTGAATGATAACTTGAGTTAGCTCATTTAATAGCATATCATAGAAATAAGGATGTTAATTGAGTTAGTAGATTGGCAGATTTGATACACTTATGAGGTGTTGAAAAGATCCCACTTGAGAGATTTGTTGTTTTATTTAAAGATTAACTTCAATACCCCTAAATCTAGCCGAACAAAAACCCTTGACTAAACTTGGATAAACTTGGATGAATAATTTACAACCCATGCATAACTCCCACCTAGGATCGCATAACCGCAAGGCTTCTCTCCATTTGGTTATACTTTGATATTTCAATCTCATACTAGTGTTCAAACATTTTTGTTACCAAATTACTAAAAACAACCCCCCCCCCCCCCCATTTACTTTTATTTGTTGTTTAATTTCACACTACGAGTTAATATATAGTTAACTACCAATACTCATAAGTCTTGAATTCTACGTCTTCACTCCTCGTGGATTTGACCTCGAATGTTAGTTCGGAAAATATATTGACGACCATCACTTTACATAGAATTTCAAGTGTAATTTTGAGTGTTATCAAAAATGGTGTTGTTGTTGGGGAGTGAAACATTATTTTCACTTTTGTAGTATTGTTAGTGACCTTGGATTTTGCCATAGTGTTTAATTTACATTTTTTATTGTTTTTGTCTTTTCTCTGGTGATGATCATAGAATATACAATTGAGAGCGCCCAAGCGCACACACAAGTGTATGTGGTTTACTAAATAATATAGTAGCCTTAAAGAAAGTCGAGTATCGATCCCACAGGTACTATTTCCAACAACTATTCAATTTTAGTTCACTTATCGAGATTAACTTGATGGAAGGTGTAACAAAAATAGAGTTTGAAAATTGTAAACTGAAATTAAAGTAAACAATGCATAAAGTAAAAGACTTGAGACGATAAATGGATGAAAACCCAGATTTAAGGCACTACGAACAGTTATACTATGCTTTTGAATTTCATTAGTTAGATCACTTATCTTGGTTATTGATTCGTAGGGTTTATCGCATGATTATGGTTTCCCAACCTCTAATCATTTACCTAACTTGGACATTACAACTATATCATTGAGTGGGAATGTAATAATATAATTATTTTCTTAAAGATATCATCCTACATGTGAATCAAGCAAGGCTTCTAGGTACATCCCTGTCCTAGAGGCTAATTCACATTTCTTATTTCATAAAAGAATATGAACGTAACTTTATTCACCCCCACTCTCTATCTTCCTATTCCCTCTCCCGACAGCAAAAGGTCGAAAATATATGTATTCTAAGGTGTGCGATCCTTAAAATAGTTAAAACAAGGATGAAAAAACAACCAAATATGATAATAAAATTAAAAAAAAAAATCAATTCATAACGATAGCAAACATGTTCTCGGCCTTAACCCCGAAAAGATGGCATTTAGCCACTAATCGACATAACTATGATCTAAATAATGGAATACATAATCAAATCTATTAAAAAGTTAACTTAAAGAAGAATAAACCTTACAAAATGTCTATAATCCTCCAGAATCTCCCAAAGGCATCCCAAAGTAGTTTACAATGAATACAAAGTCCTATTTATCGTCAACAACAAATTGGCAGTGTATGGGATTTGGTCAGGCACGTGTTGGTAAGGCCTACTGGAACTGATAGAGCATACTGTGGAATATCTCATGGAATAAGCCAATTTGGGAGTTGCAAATTATGTCAGGACAACATCAAGTCGCACCTATATCGCGTAGGTTTACTGGAATTCTCCTTTGACGCCAACACTAAGTATTTTGCTTTGTCTTCCATCCCACACCTTTTGGTGTTGTTTCCCTTTGTGTTACAGCTTGTATTTCCTCCATATATAACCATAATCAACTAAAAAATAATACTACATGATCAAACACCAAATATTAGAGCTCAAAAACACAAAACACTCTCAACTGTGAACTAAAAACACGAGCTAAGAGTGCCCACATTAGTCATTAACTTATGTTTTGACTCTTGGATTAATCCAATTGAACTTTGCACATGTTAAAAAAGTTGTTCCATATATAATTACACAACAAGACCATTAGTAACTCATTCTACATAATAGAATCCATCGAAAATAACTAGAACAATAGCTAACTCAAGCTAGTAAAACTAGTTTTCTCGTCTAGACTCTAAATGATCTTTTCAAACTGAAAATTGTTTGAAAAACAACTTTAAACATTGTAATCACATACATAAATAATTAGATGCTAATTTCAATTATCATTAACACATAAAGAACAAGAATTACCCTCAAAACAAGTTTAAATAAGCTAAGATAGAAACATTAAGGTGCATAAATTCACCCAACATCAACAATAGTATGAGCCAACACAGTATTATTGATGGATATTTTGATAAGCTTAAGGATATAGATCATGTTCGAGATGCAGGCCGACCTAACTTGAATATTTTATTGAATTGTGCACTCCATATTACATAACCCACATTTCTCAAGAATCTATTCAGTTATGACTTTTCCCATTCTCTTTGACTGGAGAAGTGATCTTATAGTCGAGGCCTTTGCCCACAGGATCTATCACTTCATGGGTTGAGCTTACAGATGCATTCACTTATAGATACTTTCATCCTTCTTGAATGTTGCAACTAAGGGACTAAATTTTACAACCCAAGCCAGGGCCTTGGCCGCGATTGGCATCCCAAACTATCAAGCCATGAGAAACCCCTATAATGTCCCAACTCACGAGTGATATTATTCACTTTGGGCCCAGGCTTGCATGATTTTAAAATGCATCACTGGGTAGTAAGGCTTTCTTACTTATATAACCAGCATCCCTATTGTGTTTTGCTAATATGGAACTCCTTATCCTAAGTTGGGGTGTTACATACACCCCCTTATAGACTCAACATCCTTGCTGAGGTTTAGCCTACCGAATAGGATTTACCTAGACTCAGGACTGAGGTTTTCCCCACCTAAATAGGATTTTCCTAAACTTAGTTTAAAGTCTAGCCCATATCGACAGGGCTGACACAGGAACAACTCTTATGCCATTCTTTTCACAGCCTGAGCTGGGGCCCTGGTTGTGACAAGCATCCCAAATCATCAAGGTCAAAGAGAACCCTGTAATAGCCCAACCCAGTAGTGATATTATCTTCTTTGGTCCAAAGCCTAAAAAGCTTTATAATGCATCACTAGTGATTAAGGCTTGCTTACTATATACCCAGCATCCCTCATATATTTTACTAATGCTGGACTCTTTATCCTAAGTTAGGGTGTTACACAAAATCATCACTTTTTCCAACTTAATGATTAACCATTGTATGAAGCTTTGCAACATTTCAATGATATGTTCATACAATGCGCAAATCATGAGTTTTCAAAGAAAATGCTTGTTCAAATTTTATATAGGGCATTGGACCAATTGAACAAAACTATGGTTGATAATGTGGCAGCGGGTTCTCTTGTCAAGTTATCTTATGGTGTTGCAGTGACTTTGTTAGATCAAGTGATAAAATAAAATAGAGGATGGCTTATGAGGGACACCGAGGTTGTTGTGGGGTCCCCCAAGATATTTTTTGTAACGAAAGAGTAAAAGAAAAAGGAAGAGGAAAGGGAAGAGAATATGGCCAAGGGTCTTGATGGCACTTGTTGTGGCAAGACTTGACAAGTAAGATTATCACCCAAACTGATATAAAATGATAAATCAATACCAAAACCCAAGTCTAGACTCTTAAAGTGAAAGAAGAAATACAAAACCAAAAATATCATACAAATACCAAAACCAGGTGTCATAGTGTAAGAACTTCAAAATATATCTCAAATGTCAAAAGATACAATGATAGTCCAATGGAGATCAAAATCTATCTTTGCATACAAATAATAGATGATCTACGTAACTACAGATAGAAGGTCAACTTTAAATGCTTAGGTCAACTACTACCACAAACAGACTTCAAGTACCTCCTGAATCAATTGTCGTAAGGTGCACTCATATATGTTTTGCATCAAAATAATAGAGTAGGGAAGAGTACGGTCCACTTGTACTCAGTGCATATCATAGGCCGACTGAGCAAAGTAGAACCTAAAGTATATAAAATACAAACTTTGGAACGTCACCTGTAATCAGAAAATTTCAAATGGTAGACCACTCTGTCTCCACTACCAGTTTTACATTATAAACATATACCAAATGCAAGTGCAAGAAGAAGAACAAATAGATAGATATGAAATCAAGAATGAAAATACAACATAGAGTGTACAGAATAAATGAAATACAATGAAGATGATGATGATGATTATAATGAAGATGGTGTGATGCCATAGGTTGTTATGCAACCTCTATATACTCCTAAAGAGTTGTGTTTCTAAGTATGACCCATCGAGGGTTCGCAACCCATTTACAATCGAAAATCTAATACTAATATCCATAACTCTTCTCTGGCGGATCCATCAGTAGATTGTGTTTAAAGATATCACATCTTCTATTAAAAAAGGTCATTATTACCTGTATTCTCATAGTGGTACCAATATTTCATGAATGTATATGATATGATGATGCAATGCTCACCACCAACAAAAACAAATTTCTAAATCCAACCAATATACCAACAATGTGAGCAACAATCCACTCAATAATCCAACAATCCATGAAACCAATGTAATCCATATGTCAATAAAGTAAAATACACAATAATATGCCATTAATACCATATACCCTAATTTAGTATTTTTATAAGTAAGGATATGATTAAATATACATACACAAGGCCAACAACATCATATAACATCCTGCATGGTCACACATAGAAAATAATATCTCAAAACCACCATTTAACAATAATATAGGCCCTTACAATGGAACAACACATAATATAGCCATTTTTATGATTATTTTCCATACCCTTAACATGATTTTATATCTATATTAACTACCCAGTCCAGTTAAAAAAAAGTTAACCCATAAACTACCTTATACCAAAATTAGTATAGACAAGCATTTAACATCAAATTTTTCCCTCTTGCATGGACCTGAAATAAGCTACAACAAACGAATATAGAATCTATGCATTAAAACTACATCAATGATACCCATATTGCCTATTTTCGAGTTAGGGTCAAGATGGACCCTCAAAATGAGTTTTCCAAAAAAAAAGGGTATAATAATAATTTTAGTCCAAAATATAATTCCCAAGATCAAAGGAACTTATAGAATAAAACCTAAGTGAAAAGGAGTTGGAATTGGGATTTAAATCAGAATTACCAATTTCAAAGCCTTCTAAGCAAAAATCCTTAAATTCCACCATTGACTTTAAGCTTTAAAAGATTTAAATTATGGAAATCAAAGAAAAGCAATTGAAATAGGAGTATAGAGCTTACCCAAACGTAGAAATGGAATAAATTTCCTAAAAACTCAAAAACCCAAGATCCAAGCCTCAAAAATGGTTAAATTTACAAAAATTAGGGGATAATACCCACCCAAGTGTCACTTAAGCAAGACTATTATTGCTTTGACAACTATCATTCAAGTGACCAAGCACTGCTTATGCGATAATACCCACCCAGGTGTTGCATAAGTAATCTGGCTGTTGTTTAGGCATTAATCACTTAGGTGAGCCTGGTGTCTTTTAGGAGAGACTTCGACTTCCAAGCTAAGTCTATTGAGCGACCAAGGTATCACTTAAGTGTTGCACCAGTTTGAGCCTTGCAGATTTCCATGTTTTCGTGTAGCCATTGGGACTTATCTGGAGTCTCGAGAATGCATACAAACTATGAAACAAGCTTAATGTGATGTTTCAGACTCAATAGCGATATAATATTTTCAAAAAAATACCATTTTCATATAATTGACCCTCGAAAGACAATTTCACAACTTTCTGAATAGAGGATCAAAATGAGATATAAAATCCATAAAAGTTTAATGTGACCTTGAATCTTGCTTTTGAGATATAAGTTTGATGGAAACTCTAATCTTGTGTTTGACAGTGTAAGAGAGGGTTTTTGAGATGGTTAACTGAAGAAAAATGGGAAAAATTATGCCTCTTTAAGGTTATATATTGTGGAATGTGAAGGAAATTACCAAAATACCCTTGCAAAAATTGCCTTGAATTGCTGGAAAAATATACTTGATGCCATCTATGACAGGCCATCTGGTCCGTGATAGGCCGTCACGAATGGTCGTCAAAAAAGAGGTCCAAATTCTTGATTTTCTTCTCAGCGTTGACAACGACATCAGAAATGTCGTCAGAATGTGACGACATTATCAAAAAGGTCATCAGAAATGTGATAGCCCATCAGGAACATCATCTGCATTTTCCAGCTTGACATGGTATAATAAAATGGGTATAACTCTTTTCTCCGTTATCACATTTAGGCAAAATTGGTATCGTTAGAAAGTTAATTCAATTCTATCTTGGCATCATTCAACACATAAATATGATCAAAAGTCCATTCATAACTTGAAAACCATAATATATAGTTTTAGAAATGGGTTCTTGAACTTCGTAGATGAAAGAAGTCCATGAATAAACACACGTATACCTTAGAAAGGAAACATTGATGATTTGCTAGATAGTTCTTGGGTTGGAAAACTTAATTCTTGATTATCTTGGAAAAAGGCTTGAATCTTTCTTTTGAGATATGAGTTTGATGGAAACTCTAATCTTGTGGTTGAGAGTGTAAAAGAGGGTTTCTGAGATGGTTAACTGAAGAAAAATAGGAAAAATCACGCCTATTTAGGGTTATAACTCATGAAATGTGAAGGAAATAGCCAAAATACCCTTGCAAAAATGACCTTGAATTGCTGGAAAAATATACTTGATGCCATCTATGACAGGCCATCAGGTCTCTTATAGGCCGTCACGAATGGTCGTCACAAAAGAGGTCCAAATTCTTGATTTTCTTCCCAGGATTGATGATGTCATTAGAAATGTCATCAAAATATGATGACATCATCAAAAACGCCATCAAAAACATGATAGCCCATCAGAAACGTCGTCACTATTTTCTAGATTGACATGCTAGAATAAAATAGGGATAACTTTTTTCTCCGATATCAGATTTAGGTAAAATTTTTATCGTTGGAAAGCTAATTCGAATTCTATCTTGGTTTCATTCAACACATAAACATGATCAAAAATACATTCATAACTTGAAAACCATAATATATAGTTTTAGAAATGGGTTCTTGAACTTTATGAACGAAAGGAGTCCATGAATGAACACACACATACATTAGAAAGGAAACATTGATGATTTACTAGATAATTCTTAGATTGGAAAACTTAATTCTTGATTTTCTCGAAAAATGTCTTTAATCTTGCTTTAGAGATATGAGTTTGATGGAAACTCTAATCTTGTGGTTGAGAGTGTAAGAGAGGGTTTTTGAGATGGTTAACTGAAGAAAAATGGGAAAAATTATGACTCTTTAGGGCTATAAGTCGTGGAATGTGAAGGAAATTACCATAATACCCTTGCAAAATGCCCTTGAATTGCTGGAAAAATATACTTGATGCCATCTATGACAGGCCATTAGGTCCGTAATAGGCCGTCACCAATGGTCGTCACAAAAGAGGTCCAAATTATTGATTTTCTTCCCAAGATTGACGACATCATCAGAAATGTCGTCAGAATGTCATGACATCATCAAAGAGGTCATCAGAAACGTTATAGCCCATCAGAAACGTCGTTACCATTTTCCAGCTTGACATGCTAAAATAAAATAGGGATAAATCTTTTATCCGATATCAGATTTAGGGAAAATTGGTATCGTTGTAATGCTAATTCAAATTCTATCTTGGTATCATTCAACACACAAACATGATCAAAAATACATTCATAACTTGAAAACCATAATATATAGTTTTAGAAATGGGTTCTTGAACTTTATGAACGAAAGGAGTAAATGAATGAACACACACATACCTTACAAAGAAACATTGATGATTTACTAGATAATTCTTGGATTGGAAAAATTAACTCTTGATTATCTTGGAAAATGGCTTTAATCTTGCTTTAGAGCTATGAGTTTGATGGAAACTCTAATCTTGTGGTTGAGAGTGTAAGAGAGTATTTTTGAGATGGTTAACTAAAGAAAAATGGGAAAAATTATGCCTCTTTAGGGCTACAAGTCGTGGAATTTGAAGGAAATGACCATAATACCCTTGGAAAATGCCCTCGAATTGCTGGAAAAATATACTTGATGCCATCTATGACAGGCCATCAGGTCCGTAATAGGCCGTCACGAATGGTCGTCACAAAAGAGGTCCAAATTCTTGATTTTCTTCCCAGGATTGACGACATCATCAGAAATGTCGTCAGAATGTGACGATGTCATCAAAAAGTTCATCAGAAATGTGATAACCCATCAGAAACGTTGTTACCATATTCCAGCTTGACATGCTAGAATAAAATAGGGATAACTCTTTTATCCGATATCAGATTTAGGGAAAATTGGTATCGTTGGAAACCTAATTCAAATTCTATCTTGGTATCATTCAACACATAAACATGATCAAATATACATTCATAACCTAAAAACCAAAATATATAGTTTTAGAAATGGGTTCTTGAACTTCATGAACGATATGAGTCCATGAATAAACACACGTATACCTTAGAAAGGAATTATTGATGAATTACTAGATAGTTCTTGGATTGCAAAACTTAATTCTTTATTATCTTGGAAAAAGCCTTGAATCTTGCTTTTGAGATATGAGTTTGATGGAAACTCTAATCTTGTCATTGAGAGTGTAAGAGAGGGTTTTTGAGATGGTTAACTGAAGAAAAATGGGAAAAATTACGCCTCTTTAGGGTTATAAGTAATGGAATGTGATGGAAATGACCATAATACCCTTGCAAAAATTCCCTTGAATTGCTGGAAAAATATACGTGATGCTATCTGTGATAGGCCGTCAGGTCCAAGATAGGCTATCATGAATGGTCATCACAAAAGGGGTCAAAATTCTTGATTTTCTTCCTAGGGTTGATGATGTCATTGAAATGTCATTAGAATGTGACGACGTCATCAAAATGGTCGTCAGAAATGTGATAGCCCGTCAGAAACGTCGTCACCATTTTCCATCTTGACATGCTAGAATAAAATGGGAATAACTCTTTTCTCCGATATCACATTTAGGCAAAATTGGTGTCGTTGGAAAGCTAATTCAAATTCTATCTTGGCATCATTCAACACATAAACATGATCAACAATCAATTCGTAACTTGAAAACCATAATATATAGTTTTAGAAATGGGTTCTTGAACTTTATGGACGAAATGAGTCCATGAATGAACACACGTATACCTTAGAAAGGAAACATTGATGATTTAGATAGTTCTTGGATTGGAAAACTTAATTCTTGATTATATTGGAAAAAGGCTTGAATCGTTCTTTTGAGTTTGATAAAAACTCTAATCTTGTGGTTGAGAGTGTAGAAGAGGGTTTTTGAGATGGTTAACCGAAGAAAAATGGGAAAAATTATGCCTTTTTAGGGTTATAAGTCATGAAATGTGAAGGAAATGACCAAAATACCCTTGCAAAAATGCCCTTAAATTGGTGGAAAAATATACTTGATGCCATCTGTGATAGGATGTCAGGACCGTGATAGCCTATAACGAATGGTCGTCACAAAAGAGTTCCAAATTCTTGATTTTCTTCCCAGGGTTGATGAAGTCATCAAAAATGTTATCAGAATGTGACGACGTCATCAAAAAGGTCGTCAGAAACATGATAGCCCATCAGAAACGTCGTCACTATTTTCCATCTTGACATGCTAGAATAAAATAGGGATAACTCTTTTCTCATATATCACATTTAGGCAAAATTGGTATTGTTGGAAAGCTAATTCAAAGATATTTTATTTAATATATAACAAACCAGCCAGTTCATCATATTTAACGAGTTATGATCGATTGAAGTTGACCCAAATTTTGACGCTCACTAAAATTTGAACGATAGAAAAGCTTTCAACTTGTACTTGAGTTAGGGGACCTTTATGATCTAAATTCATGATCAAATAGATTCCCATACTACATAATTTATTAACAAAATAAATTTATATAGTATTTGAGGCTTTTGAAACATCCACGCATATGAATGACGGATTTTCATTCTTGTCCAAAATATGGGTTATTACAATATCTCCCCCTTGGGAACATTCATCCTTAAATGATACTGGCTGAGATGAGAAAAAAGAAAACTTACACAAATATATAGCATGAATGATTGATCATGATTTCATGGCTGAGATGACTGAAAACTGAGCATATCATACTGTACATGCATATCTGATGCATGGGTAGCTGATTTATGAATGTGGGACTGAGTGTTCCGATAAATTGAGTTCCTCAAACTGAGAATTAATATCTAATACTTAACTGATAAGTTGAATCCATGAATATCTGATGCATAATTATATGACTGACATGATACGTGAATGCATGACTAAAAGTACTGATAAGCTGACCATTCATATCTGATGCATGAATATATGACTGAACTGACTCACGAACATGCGACTGAACATACTATGGTAAGGGCACTAAGATTGAACTGAAACATGAGAACATGACTGATTCTGCCACATGACATATAGACTGAACATCATGAACTAAATTAAACCTATGAATACCTTACTTACAGCTAAGGTTTAACTTGAAGGTCAACTTATGAGTACCCTCTATTCTAGACTGAATTCATTATGCATGGAGAAATTGAAGGATCAAAGGCATGTGAGCATTAAGAGAAAGTAGGGTATCTCCCCCATGGGGCTCTAGGTCCCTCTAAGAATGCTTACCTTACGGATATTTTGGGTGATGCACAAGGTATCTACAAATTAGACTACAACTAAACTTCGGGATTTAGAAACTAATGAATGATGCATGAGATTAACTGAACTTGAAACTGCTAGGAATTTCTACCTTGAAATTGTTACATTCTCTGAGGTTTTGGATAGCATGAATAGATGCAAGGATGAGAAAACAAGCTATACAAATCTGACAGTTCGATTGCTAAAGTGACTCGCTGGCAAGACATGAATATTGAAAGATGGTAAACTGTTCCTAAAACATCTCATAACCTCCTGCACAAAAGTGTGGTGCACAACACACGCATGTACAAGACTTTACTAGATGCGGCTTTCAGACTTCCTAGGACTCTATTGAACCTTAGGCTCTGATACCAAGTTTGTAATACCCTAATTTTCTGAACCAAAATGCTACACGGTGCTCATGACCCTGAAGGACCACAAGCTAACTCATGACTGATATCTGTACCTGTATACTGCATAATATATCATAAAATGCAGAAACATGAACATGAAAGGTCATAAGGTTCAAACTGAATAAACGTCTGATAACAAAATATCTAAAAAAGGTATAACAATACCGAAAAAAGTCATAAATACTAAAAATAATAAGATCTGAATATCTAATCTGACATCTATTCTGAAAGCCTCTAACTGAACTGAATAAGGAGTTGAAGGAACATGTCTCTAACTAACTCCATCTAGAAACTGAATAGTAAATATAGAAATAATCATATCATCCTCGAATGAGAAGGACTCACTGCAAACTCTAAACATTGGAATGCTACTGTTGATTTAGAGCTCGTGCCTTTGTACCTATGGTGTAACATAAGAGAAAGCACCATAGCGTAAATAAGTCAGTACGTCTGAATGTACTGAGTATACGAGTGAGGTAGGCTAAATATAAAGGCTTATATGCATGAAAAATGCTAACTAATACGAGTGAGGCTTATAACTAAACTTGTGATAATGTTGACTACTGAGTCTAAATGCTGACGACATGACATTACTATTACTGAGGTACTGAATAGATTATTGAATATTTCCAAAAGTTTAAATTATGAATAACTGGTTTGAATGACTGTATTTAACAGTTCTGAAACTAAATACTGGTAATGTGAACTATAACAACTGATATAGCTGATATAACTGTAATAATTGAACTAATAGATATAAATGATATGGAGTGACTGTATCTGACAGTCTATGTTTTGATGGAACTATTTGAGTTCCGTTCTACTTGGAGTAACTAAATTTGAGATCAGTCCTATCTAGCAGGAGATCATGAGTATACTGATAATAAGGATGATTTGACATAGTCTGAGATCAGTCCTATCTAGCGGGTGATCTTTAAATCTAATAATTCTAATACCGATTAATCATAGTTGAGATCAGTCCTAGCTAATGGGTGATCTTGAAGTCTATTTACAATAATAAGCATTGACTATATCTAACAGTACTGAATCTGTACTACTAAGCTGAGTTGACTGTGTCTGAAAGACCTGATTCTGTAACTAAGATTATGGGATGTGTTCATCTAATCGACATGCCACCAATCTCTACCCTGACTGGAAGTATGCCAGTACCACGCCACCGGTAAAGACATCTATCGTGGATTCAGTCCAAATCAAACAGATGACTCCTGGGATTAGTCCTATACATATAAATGTGCTAAGGGGTGACCCCTGAGTATGTCAGTCCTATCTAATGGGTGAGATCTTGTACCTACGCTGGCAACGTAGTTCTGGAACTTAGGGATTGCTTCTAGGGATCTCAGTCCTATTCTAGCGAGTGCGCCTTCATCCCTAGGTTAGCTCAGTACTAAATCCTACTCCCATCTGACAACCACTGAACTGAATAACTGGGCTGAACTAATTAACTTAACTGAATTGATTTGCTGAACTTATACTGATTAACTAAACTGATACTAGCTGTATTTTTTAGCGGAGATAAAACTGAGTTTACTGGATTATGATGACGGATGTAATATAATGAGTTCTGAGGACTGATTAAGAGTACTGAAGTTACTGAGATTTACTGTAATTACTAAGGTTACTGAGCTTTGAGATTACTGAGAATACTGAACTACTGAGATTACTGAGTTTTCCTGAGTCACATGACTGACTGAGGTCTATAGATCACAGCTTAACTGAGAGTATCATGATAACATGACATGGCTCTAGGCACACAACTATACTTTTTGGGTACAAGTATCCCCAGGACTTAATGGAAGGAAACAGACACACATGACTGACTTGATCATAAGACTAGAGTTCATAATCCACAATATCATAAACAAGGGATTTCATACTAAGCATGGTTCTCAACAATCTATTTCATAGAAGGGAATTTCATACAACATGTATATACTTGCATAGCTTTCAATATCATGCTCATTACATATTACAACCACAATACTTAATATCATAACTAGGAGAATTTCATGAAGTACATGGGTAATCTAAATCTTGTACATAGTGGGTTTTACAAGTAAGCATAGCATAATTCCATAAGACTAGTTCATGAGTAATCCAACAGTGTTACAAGACTTATTATCAACATGGATGAC
The DNA here is from genome assembly GCF_002878395.1 of Capsicum annuum. NCBI lineage: Eukaryota > Viridiplantae > Streptophyta > Magnoliopsida > Solanales > Solanaceae > Capsicum > Capsicum annuum. Next base: position 88,936,449 of record NC_061114.1, on the reverse strand, counting down.
ATTGAATCATAGAGTCCTATCATGAATCCTTCCATTAGTCACAATTTAGCTATAATGCATGATTTCTGGTCTCTTAGGTATTTTATCAAACGCCTTACATGTACAACTTAGGCATAGGTGTAACTCATACAATTACTCATCTTGAATAATCAAACCAATATGTTTTCAACTCATATGATGTCATAGATTCATAATAACTCATAGAGATTCTACCTTGGCATCATTCAACACATAAACATGATTAACAATTCATTCATAACTTGAAAACCATAATATATAATTTTAGAAAAGGGTTATTGAACTTCATGGACGAAAGGAGTCCATGAATGAACACACGCATACCTTAGAAAGGAAACCTTGATAATTTGCTGGAGCATTCTTGGATTGAAAACTTAATTCTTAATTATCTTGGAAAAAGGCTTGAATCTTTCTTTTGAGAGATGAGTTAGATAAAAACCCTAATCTTGTGGTTGAGAGTGTAAGAGAAGGTTTTTTAGATGCTTAACTAAAGAAAAATTGGAAAAAATACTCCTCTTTAGGGTTATAAGTCATGGAAGGTGAAGGAAATGACCAAAATGCCCTTGCAAAAATGCCTTTGAATTTCTAGAAAAATATACTTGATGCCATCCTTGACAAGGCATCAGGTCCGTGATAGGCCGTCACGAATGGTCGTCACAAAAGCGGTCCAAATTCTTGATTTTCTGCCCAGGGCTGACGACGTCATCAAAATGTGACGACAACGTCAAAAAGTTCGTCAGAAACGTCGTCACCATTTTCCTGCTTTACTTGCATGAATAAAATGGGGATAACTCTTTGCTCCGATATAGGATTTAGGAAAAATTAGTATCGCTTGAAAAATAATTTGATATATAGTAAACCATCCAGTTCGTCATATACGAGTTATGGTCAATTGAAGTTGACCCAAGTTTTAACGCTCACTAAAACTTGAACAATAGGAAAGCTTTTAACTTGTACTTGAGTTAGTGGACCTCTATGATCTAAATTCATGCTCAAATAGATTCCCACACTACATAGTTGATTAACACACTAAATTTATATAGTATTTGAGGCTTTTGAAACATCCATGCAAAGGAATGACGGATTTTCATTCTAGTCCAAAATGTGGGGTATTACACTCATGGTAGTTGACTTTTGGCTCAAGGCATTAGTAACCACATTATCCTTGACTGGATGGTGGAGAATAGCTAAGTCAATCCTTAAGAATCTAAATCCAACAACGTTGCTTTATATTAAGATATTGTTGGGTAAAGAAGTACTGAAGGCTATGATGATCTGATAAAATCTCACTACAAACTCCATATAAGTAGTGCCTCCACAACTTCAAAGCAAAAACAACCGCGCACAACCCTAAATCATGGGTAGGGTAATTCTTCTCATGGGGCATCAATTAACGAGATGCATACATAATAACCTTACACTACTGTATCAAAGCAGAACCTAACCCACCACCTGAAGGATCATAAAAGATAGTGAAACTCGTGCCCTCCTGGGGAAAAGTCAAGGTATGTACTGAAGTCAACAAATCCTTGAGCTTTTGAAAGCTCGCCTCGCAAACATCGGACCACTGAAAGGAAATCTTCTTATAAGTCAACATAGTCAATGGAGCTTCAATAGATTAGAAACCCTTAACAATATGCTAATAATAACCTACCCAGCCAATAATACTCTAAATCTTAGTAAGCGAAGTAGGCCTAGCCTAATCATGAATTGTTGTAATCTTGGCTGGATCAACCGTAATACCCTCTTGAGTTAACTTATGACCCAAGAAAGAAATGGACCCCAACCAAAGCTCACACTTGGAGAAATTGGCATAGAACCTCTTATCTCTCAATATTTAAAGCAAAACTATCAAATTCTCCTCATGACCGGTCTTACTCATGGAATAAACTAAGATGTCATTGATAAATACAATAATAAAGGAGTAAAGATACGGTCAAAATATCTAATCCATCAACTCCATAATCATGGATAGGTCATTGGTCATCCCAAAGGACATGACCAAGTACTCAAAATGACCATATCGAGTCAACAAAGCTTGCTTTGGAATATCCAAAGCTCTAATCCTCAACTAGTGATACCCAAACCTTAAATCAATATTTGAAAACACCGTGACACCCTAAAGTTGTTTAAACCAATCATCAATACAAGGAAGAGGATACTTATTCTTAATTGTCACCTTGTTCAACTATCGTTAATCAATAGACATACACACAGACCCATCCTTCTTTACAAACAAGACAGGCACTCCCATGGCAACACACTAGATTTCATAAATCCTTTATCTAACAACCTTCAATTTCTTCAACTCGGCTAGGGAAATCCTATAATGAGTAATAGAAATGGGCTTAGTTCCTAACTCAACATCAATAGCAAAATCAATATCATGATCTGAAGGTATACATGGAAACTTCATTGGGAACACATCCATAAACTCACAGACAATATGAATAGAATCCAAAGAGAGAAGTAAAACCATACTATATCATAAATATGATCCAAGTAACACAAATATCCCCTCTGAACTAATCAACCAGTGTAAATATATGTTACAATACTCTTAGGACGTAAATGAAGTACTCCTTTCAAAGCTATCCCTGGCACACTCGGTAAATCCAAAGTCATAGTCATAGCATGAAAATCTAGAACCGTATTGTAAGAATCCAAAACAATTCATACCCAAGATAACTTCAAAATAAACCATATATAATGCAAGCATGTCTGCCTGAGTCTCATGCCCAGAAAAAATCACTATACACGATCATACACCCGATCCACCTCTAAAGAATCTCCTATCAAGGTTGATACACAAATAGGCATAGCAAGAGGCTCTCTAACAAAATCAAAACTCAAAGAAAAATATAGAGAAACAGAGGTGCAATTCAACCCCAGATCAAATAACATAGATCTAACTCGAAAAAAATAAGGACGATACTTGTTATCATAGCATTAGAAGCCTCTACCACTGGACTAACAGGTATAGTAAAGCACTATCCAAGACTACCAACTAGTTGAGTCACCCCACAACCACCATCATGGGCTCTACTGCCCTTGCTTCTCGTACCTCTAGTGGGACCCTTACCTCTCACAGCTAAAATAAAATTAGCTCTAATCATATGATGGGGGCTGTCCTTAGCTACATGGCTAATATCGCCACGCTCAAAGCAACATCTACGGCCTGACTTAATAGGAGAAGGTACCATTGGTCCCGAACGGTCACCCTAAATAGCAAAATAGAAAATCCACTACCCAGACTCTACAAGGCTGTTTGCATTGGTCTACCATGATACCCATGAGAACCTGTAAAATCTTTGCCTCAAGAATTGTGGCCTCTTAACTCACCAAAACAGCACCTTCTTGTCCTCTCCATAAGATTCTTCAAGAATACCCTTAGTCATCTTAGAATGATTCACTATACTCCAAAAAGATGCTCTAAATACAACCATCTGAGATGTATTTAACTAAAGATAAACATCCAACCCCTTTACAAACTTTTGAATCTTCTCAAACTCGTTGGAAATATTGGAATAATAATAGCTAGACAACGTATGTAAGTGTGCCTCATACTCTATAACAATCATGAGGCCTTGCTCCAAGTGATCTAACTCATCCCTCATCCCATCCCTCAGCCTGTACGGCAAAAATGACTCTAAAACGGCATTGGAAAATTTATCCTAAGTCATCTAAAGATAATCAAGAGGTCTATAACTAACAAGTAACACTAGTGGAAAAAGGTCTATGGAGACGGTTCTCCTTCTGTGCTCAAAGACATCACAACCGTCCCCAAAGGTCTAAAGTGAAGGTTTCCCTAATCGATAAAATTGAAGGTGTTACATTAGGTCTAACGCGATAGTTTTTTGCGACAGTTACTAAAACTATCTCTATGTCATATCCTTACGCGATGGTTATTATACTAACTATACAAAAATAGTTAGAAGGCTTTTGGAACAGTTTCAAACCATCCCTATATACAGGTTAAAATATCATATTGTGATGGTTATTAGTGTATTGAGATGGCTATTAACCATCCCTATATATGGTAGTCCAACGGTTGTATATGTTATTACGATGGTTCTAAATATATACTATTGGGACAGTTATTTATGTTATTGCGACGATTGTGTGTATTTACTATTGGGATGGTTACATAACCTATTGCGATGGTTGTATGCATTACTATTAGGATGACAATTATTTATGCTATTGCGATGGTTGTATGCATATACTATTGGGATGGTTATACGTGCTACTTGGACAGTTAGACATGAGTTATAGCAACGGTTAAATTTATGCTATTGGGACAGTTATTTTAGGCTTTTAGGACAATTATTATTAGAATATTCAACAAGACTATATTATGTTATTTCAATGATTTTTTTAAAGCTACCATAACACATAAAATAGCTACCATAACACATAAAATATACATATATATTAATAATCCAGAGTAATAGTAACTATTAAATCCCATAATGTCATATGCAAAAAACAAAATATATTTTGACCATTCAAAAAAATCTAAACATGCATAAGTTTCGAATGTTCAAAAATAAAAGATGTTTGAAACTAGTCGGTCAAATTTTCCAATAGCTAGTGTAACATGAAGCCACTGCGATCGATCTCTTAGGCCAGGTCTAGTTCATAAATTTCATTCCCGCCATTTTCTATGTCATGATCACCTATAACAATAAGAAAAACAAAATTAAAATCTAGCAACAAACTACACAACAACAACATATCCAATATTGAGATCAAACATACCCAGTATATACCCAAAGTTAGGAAAGATCAAGCATACTAATTATATAGATTGCTATCCTCACCATTCGAAGGGTATGTATTTTTCTTTTCATCTTTCCACTGAGTCCTATTTCCAGATTTAGTTATATACTTGATTCAAATAGGAGCAACGATACATTGATGCATGAGGTTCATAAGGTAAAGAAATATGTTGTTCATGTGGACAATATAGAGCAAAATAGGAAACTACATACAAGCAAACCTCATTGATAGTTCAAAAGATATTCAAAGCTAAGAAGTTTATAGAGGAATCAAGGTATACTAAACACTATATCTAACATATGTCCACCTTTTATATCAAGGATAAGCACTAGAAATTGTCGAGAACTCATCAATATTGACAGGGGAGCAGGACGTCAACTGGACGGCAGCATACTACAAAGCTAAGGAAAGAATAATGATTTTAAAATATACAAAATCTGCATAGCTGCTAGTGTGTAATATGTGTGGGAAGAAAGAAAAAATCGTGTGTTTTGACACATGTCTCGAGCAGTTTGAAGAATTGTAAAGTCTTGTGTAGTAATTTGAAGCCTAGACTAGCAAATTGCTAGCTCTAAACTTTTATCCTAGTTGATAACATGTATGATGTATAATTTTTTATATTTTTAACTGGATATTGTAATTATTTTTGAGTGAACAACCAAATATGTTAAAAAGCATCAAATTAATAAATTGGACTAGATATGTTATTGTTGTTTTGTTCTAAATCTAGCTTGTGAATGCTGGTAAAACAGCATATTTTGTACATTATGTAGTCCTTGCATAGTTTTATTTGTCCATAGAGAAGAATTATGATAGTACAGTAGGTTTGAATTTAGGACCCTTTTGCATATTGGCATACAAGTACCCTATACCCTAAAAGTGGAACTTGTTATAGACAATGGCAATAAAGTGTTGTGTTGTGTAGTATTAAGGATTTTCATCATCTACCACTTTCCAGGTACCCTATAACTTTATATTTTTCAATAATATTGGGTGAGTGCTAGCAAGATGGAGTGTTAGACTGATTATTTGAAAATATGGCTTCGAGCTCCATTGTTCACTGTCCCATAATATTTCTTCTCACATAACCAGATGCCTTTCACTTAAATTTTCCCAAACTATATTTGACTTGTACAAACAAATAATATGATGTTATTCCAATTCAAAATCCTGACCTACAAAGTTACTCCTTATGTCCAAGTTACAAAGTTATTCCAAATTTTGAGAATTTTTTTTTGATAAAATCCAAGAAAGAATGATAGATTAGTTTATTAGAAAGAATGAAAGAATGATACATTAGTTACAAAAATATGGCATGTATTATCTCTCCAGATCTTTGGATAAGTTAAGATGACATTGACAGTTTTTCATAGTAACACCATTCCAGTACCCAAAAGATTGCATTATGATCCTAAGTTATGCTATTTGCCATCTTAGCACATTAATGTCAATTCAATTATTTATAACTACAGTAAGGATAATTTACTTCCGACCTTTTATTTAACCAAGAGTGAAAAAACACAATATTCCTACCATGACAACACATTCATTTATTTCTGTGGAACCTTTTAACAAGTTACTATCTACCTGGTTATCAAAATCACACACTCATTTCTCCTTGAAACTGTAATGCAACACATGTAAATAATGACATAATTAAACCTACTGACTCATAATTTTTTATAAGTTTCATTTTAAATAAACCATCAATAACCATCTAATATATTCCCAACAATAATATTAGCCATCTAATGAACTAGAACATAATTCAGAATTTCAAACACTCACCTTGACTATTTTGACTTTTTCTCCCTATAGCTGCAAGTGTAGAGATAGATTCTATTGGAGAAGGAATATATAATACCACTAGTATATTAGGATCAATTAATCCTACATTCTGAAGTTGGGAAATCACATCTATAATAACTTCGTGTCTAATGGTTCTATTTTGTTCCTCGATTTTATCCTTCATTTTTTGCATTCGTTCTTGCATTTTTTGCATGACATCATTGGTGGCATTTAAAGTTTGTTTAGAAGTGCCATTTATTCTTTTAAAGGGAGTTGTTGTAACCCCAATTCCATGTAGTCTTACACATCCTGAATGTTCAGAACCCATGACTGCTGAAAATGCATCAACAAACTAATTATTTGCACCCTAATATGTTTCAATTTCCTCCATTTCAACCTAATAAATCTATTCAAAAGAACATTCAAGTAATTAGAAATTTAGGACTGGATGTCAATATAAACTAAAAATAGATAAGTTTCATACAATTTTACTAGTGGAGCTTTTATTCGATGTCTTGTATGTACAACCAGGTTTTCTTGCTCTTATGACCACAAACATTTCCTTCAGTGACAGAGTTCCCCTCTTCTTTTTTTCCAATTCATATGAAAATAAATATTCAAAATTACTTAAATAATAAATTAAAACTTAATAAGAAATAAGAGAACAAGCCAATTTATTATGAATTAAAGTAAAACTCTTTTTGCCAGCAGTGTGTGGATCCATTAGCTTCTTCCGATTCTCAATATTTATTTCAGAAATTTTATGTAAAATGAATCAATACCATTAACTAATGTAATAATGTCTCTATATAACTAACATTTTCTAAGCTATATGTTACCTTGTTCTACAGAAAGTTCAGCTATTATCGGAGTGGTTGAATCAGCCATTTGGACTTGATCTTTTATATGTTGCTCATAATCTGTATGTTGCTACTCTACAACGTGATGCTACACTACAGATCATTCCATTTCTTGAGATGGTGGTTGTTGTACTGGTGGTGGTTTTACTGGTGGTTGTTGTACTAGTGGTTGTTGTACTGGTGCTTGTTATTCTCCAATTAATTTGAGAAGATTCACTTTCTCTAATTGTATGTCTTTAACTGTTTCAGTTGTTGTCAATAATCATTGTTTTCTATTTGCCATGGATGATAACGATCCAGGTTTAGTAAATGTTTGTTTGCTATTTTGTTATTTTTGAAGGCCTTTGTTGATTCATTTTTATCCAAACCTGCATAAAATTAAGATGGACAATCTGATTAGTACAAAACAAATATGTTTTGGATAAACAAGCCTCATGTGGGCAGCCTGCCTATCCAATTCAGTTTCCTTTATTTCACTTACTTATGTGGTGGTTGGAGACAAGAAAAGAGGGCTTTCCCATCTATGCAACTATCATTCGTAGCACCATAATGCTAACTACTATATATACTGCAATAACTGAAAAGGTGAAAGTTCAAATATACTGCAATAACCTACTGCTCAACTGCAATTGTGAAGGCATAAAATAAATAAGGCATTGGTTATTTAGAACCTATGCGTAACCAAAAATTAGTAATTATTTTATCATTTTTAAAGGTGAAAAAATTAATTTCAAGTACTAGGCAATTCTTTATTATTTCAGGTTATAGATACAAATCAGCAACTTTAGACACTAGGATGCAAATAAATCAATGATTACATATTTCAACCACTTGTAACAGAAACTGAACCAAAAAAAATGAAATGGAATAACAATTATGACTTTGGTTCTGGTTATCACAACTTTGTCCTTGTCCAGAGAGATTAGGATACATGGAATTGGGAAAAAGCCTAAGTTGAACTCATTATCCAATTGCAATTTCTTATCAGGTAAATGGGTGTTTAATGACCAGTCTCACACTAGTTATAACAGGTCAAATTTTTCCTTCATTTCATTCTTGGATGATTGAATGGCTTGTCAGAATTACGGGCATCTAGTAAAACCAACACAGGATGTGTTTAAAAGCTTGTTTTGCTGGATAGCGTGTCCTATCTACCCCTTGTCATAGACATATAGATAGAATCAGTACTAAATGTTATTCACTATTCGATGTTGGAGACTGAGTCTCTAGTTCACCACTGACCCAAGAAATTCATCAATTTTAATGCCTTAAACAGAAAAAATTGAATGTCATGTAAGGTTTGTACCAAGAACCAATAGTAAATGACAATAATTGATGTTTCTATGCTAAGGTTAGCTGAAAATTTTATAGACAGCTGGACCATAAGCCATAAATTACCCCATTATTTTTGGTCGTACTCCTTACATTTGAGCTAGTGTTAGAGTACTTTGAAGACGGTTCAGTGTATATATGCAGTCTCCAAACCAGTAGATAGAAAAAAAAAGTTGAAGTTGGGATGAACATGGATATTATTGTCCTATCAAGGAGTCAAAGTAAACACAAATTAGAATTTACACAGGAACAAGATTTTTATCTATCCTTTTTCATTATAAATTGGCATTCCTTGGACAAAGGTGGCTCCGCCACTATAGGTTTATATGGATTGAGAGAATTTCCCAAAGAAAAGGACTAAACATAGTTCATCATGATAGTGAGATGATCACTATGCCACCTACAATACACCTCTATAACTTCATGACAAACCACACATTTAGATAGAACAACAATCTCAAGCAAAAATTGCCATCTATGGGCACCACAATTTAGATAAGGGAATATCATAATCAACAGAATAATTCATATCAAGAAAGAAGTTTAGTCAGTAAGTTCAAAGAACATTTATGTGAAGACTTCTAATAACTAGAACCACAAAACAAAGCAAAGATTGAACCATTATTCAATTCTCTTCACTACCCAAAAAAATACCTAATTCCCAAGAATTAAAATGATATTTTCCACAAAAATCCATCCATTACAATGACATCAACAATACTACATTCATTCCACTCAATATTAACATTCTTCGATGACCTCAAAGCTATAAAATCACAAAATACATCCAAAAACCTATACCGACCACGCTCACCTTTCAGCCAAATTATGAGTATTATAAGCCTAAAAGGAAAAAATTAACACTTCACCATCCTCAATCCTCATAGGAATATTATAGTTGTTAACATATCCAATTTTGTTTTTGTTTTTCTTAACTTTTACAGTAATTCCTTACAATAATATATCCCGCATGAAAATCTTAGTAGCTCAATTGGTTAGCTACCTCAATATTTCCTTTATTTGTGAGGTTTTAATTCACCACTTCATAATCTCCTTCATATTTTCTCCCTCCCCTACCCCATATTTTTTACCAAACCCACTTGGTGTTTTTGTGGAAATTTTCATCACCTGCAAGAGTACCCTATTTCTCTCAAAACTTAAAGCTAGCAAGACAAACTCTAAACAGGTTAAAAAAGTTACAATGTCCTAGCAAAAACTATTAAGGAATCATAAATTTGGCGTTAATATACTGCTATTCTACTCATCTAAAATGGTTACAGATACTAATTGAGTTTATGGACAGCTTTTACAAAAGCTTGCATTTTCTGTTCGTTACACTGCACAACTACTCTAAGGCTTAGACATTGTCTGAAAATGATAATGCTTATTTCTGTGGAAGGGTGTCTGTTATTTTCGTCCAATTTGTATAACGGTTGAAGTTTAAAGTGCTTATACTATACACCAGTCTTAAGCAGATGAAATTATCACAAATGCAGCACTCTTTATCTTAATAGCAGGACCAGCTGTAGCAGCAACCACAATAACAACAATATGTTAACATAAGGAAAGTATTGAAAGATAATGTTTTGTATGGATTTTGATATCATTAAATTCATACTACATCAACTTACCTTTCTTCTTTTGCTGTAGTTGGAAATTCAAGCTTTTCCTGTTCCCTTTCTTTTTCGGTTTCCTGAAAACTGAATTATTTTATCAGTCTAACTGTCTAAGCAATTGAAGAGTAGTTCAATAAAAAGTGGGGTGGGGAGGGTAGATACATCCAACTTTTATCTCCAACATCCATTAAATACTCTATGTTACATATTTAAAATATTGAAGTAATAAAATCATAAGTAAAGTTAGTACCAACATACAAACAGAACCTTTAGGTATGTGAAATAATTTGTACAACATATATTTAAATAAATAAGTAAGAATTTTGATCATGCTTAACCAATCAATTGTTGACGGGCATGTTATGTTATGCAAGAATAAAAAGTAAGAAATTGACACCAGTTCATGTGTTAGAACTACATTTGAGTTGCTCCTCTTGACAATAAGACAACTTTCAATGACCTCTACAAACACAATAACACAAATATCTTATCCAACTTGTCCATTAGTTGATGAACATGCAAATATTATGTGATGAAAACTAAAATACAGATATATATATATATAACATCACAAAGTCTACACTTTTGCTTCAAGTTTTTCATATGTCAACTTCAAAAGCTATAAAAGACTAACAAATTCAATCTAAATCAAACCGAAGGTACTTGATAAATGAATAATTTTTATATATTTACCCAAGAATTGAATGAACAGTTATATGCACTAGGTGATATAGCCGGTACCTGAGATTTTATACTCACATGATGATACACCGGTTATTAGAGTATGTCCAATATAAATTATCTCCATAACTCTTATCATTTAAAGGAGTAATTCAAATCCTTATTTGAGATACTTATGTACGTCATTTAGCATATAATAAATAAAAACATACCTAACATGATCTCAAAATTGGGATGGGGAAGGTAGAGTGCACTGGAACCTTATCGCTACCTTGTGAGGTAGAGATGCCTTCATTAGACATATCAAGAGACATAAATAAGACAATGCAGGTTGCAAAAATAACCAATTTCCATATTATTGACTGGTACTGAGCTTCTTATCATCTTTGACAATATGTTTTACTGTTTAACTTTTTCTAGCTATTTCCAGTAATTGAAAACATTCGTTAGTCCTTACAAACCAAAAATTCTGAAATTATGTTGGTGTCTATATCAATTTTGTTTCTTAGTCGTGGATAAATTATATTTCAAATAGCTAAATTATATATGTATTCATATTCTCATAACTCCTATGAACAATCAACTGTAAACAAATAAAAAAGAACAGCAGTCATACTGATATATTATATCAACTATGGTAACATCAAGGAGGCCCTTGATATTGTTAACCTCTCATCTTGTTACTTTCGACTTCTTAAGAAACCCAATATGATCTCATTCCTTTTCTCTCTTATGTCCTTAAGCATATTATTTGTTTGCAGTATGAACAGTTACAAGTACATACTAATAGTAATAAATTGTCTATGGTCACTGAGATTATTTAGCTAAAATATTATTACTGAGCATAACATAAAAAATGCACTTCATGAATTACTTTGTAATTACCCCCACCCGCTGGGACAATAGGATAAGAGGGGTTTAATCTGTCATACACTATAAACAAGATCATCCTACTTTTCTAAGGAAATAGACCAACAACAGTCATATCTTCTGGGACCCAAAGAAGTAAGTCATATCATCAGTCAAAAAAACCCACAAAATTACCCTAAAATCAGACCCAAAAAATTCATTTTTAATGATATAGGGAACCAAATCGGAGACCTACCTGAAAAGAAGAACATTTTTTAGAGTAGTAAAATCGCAAGAACACCAGATAAAAATCAATGACTTATAACTTAGAGAAGACACCAGATAAAAATCAGCAACTTGTATCTCACACTACCAAAACAGCTAATTTAACACTACCAAGACTCAAAAAATGATTGTCGAGTACTGAATGGAGAAGCAAATATCATGTATCAAAAGAGAAGTTGTTAATCTAGATGGGGCTATACAGTACTGAACGAAGAAGTTGTCGATCAATATCGGGATGTCAAGTACTGAACGGAGAAGTTGTCGACCGAGATAGGGCTATCGAGAATGAAGAAGCTGTCGAGTACTGATGAATGGAATCAATTTCATATTAACCCTAAGTTGTTGAGTACTGATGAATGGAATCAATTTCGTATTAACCCTAGATGAATAGAGCTAACTAGAAAAAATTAGGGGGAGAAACTTCTTTTAACTTTTTTTAAAAAGCGGATAAAATAAATCTTGGAGAAAAAATTCCCGCGTAATGCCATATTTTAGCTGATATAAAATATGGAAGGTTATATATCTATTACCATAGATATCTATTGGGATGGTTATAATATGCGTTACCATAAATATAACTATTGGGATGGTTTCAGAGGCTTATGTGATGGTTATCTATTATTATTGTCCCAATACATTATATTACAATATGCGACGGTTGTAACTATCGCAATAGCTTTTTTATAGTAACAGTTATATAACCGTGGCTAATTAATTGTCCCATAGCTATCATTTCTAGTAGTATGACCTTATAAAATCTCTAGCAATATCTCTAAATTGATAAGTAGTATAAGCAACCCCATGCGACTCAAGCAAACCCAAATTATGCAAATTCTCCCCAACAATAAATTAAGAACTCGTAGGCATCCTCGCCTACAACATCACTGCATCTAGGAGGACCCAAACGATTAAATCTCTCAAACCTCTTATGATCCTCAGAAGACATAAATGTACTCACACTAACAGAAAGCTTGGTGAATCTGGTGGTCTGAGATACTATCTGATGAGGTAAGATAGATGAAGGCTTAACTTCTGATCTCACAATACCATACTCAAATGTCAGCACAAAATAGGAATAGTACTCAGGGTCTGAGAAGTACTAAGAGTAGAAATAGGTACAATTGGAGGATCCACATCGTGACTGGAGAAACATCAATCTTGCTCAAAGAAGCACCCTCCAAATGGGTCAACAAGGAAACCAAAAACCCCTCCAAAATCGGGGTAGATTAACTCGATAAAAATGAAGTAGGACCCACACCTCTAACATAATTAACATGAGGCTCGGTGGAAAGTCCCCTAGCATTACTATTAGATGGGGAAGATCCACATGCCCGTCCACTATCTTGAGTCCATCCATGGCTTGAAACTTTTCCTTTGGACTAGGATCTCTCCCCGTATGAAGACTATGCATCTCTAACCTCATGAGATCTAATCATCACCATCTATGACAAAAAAGAGTGAATATGAATTAGAACACAAGCTATGAAGGAAATTCGTATGATAATGAATAAAATGAGGAAAATTTCCTAAAGGCATCCTATAGCATCTCAAAGATAGGTGTGAACGTCTACGTATCAATCTGCAAGACTCTATTATACACTCTATTCTTACACCATTGAGACAAATGAACCTAGCCACTCTGATACCATTTTGTAATAACCCAAAGTTCGAAGGTCATGATGGAACTTGTCGCGGTGAACATTGAGAAGTATGCCTACCATACAAACTGATACAAAAAGAAAAAGGACAAAAAATAACACTAAGGTAAGGCTTTTAGAACAAAGTCAAACCATACAATTATAAGAAATACAGAAAGAAACATACTCAATAATACCAAATCCCAAAACTTGGTGTCAAAGTGTAAGAACATAACTAGTATAACTCGATGTAAAATACAAAAGACACCCAAAACATGATATAACTCTGTCTCTGAAATACAATAAAGCAATACTCTAGTAAGGAATGATAACACTAGACTTCGAATGCCTGAAGTCAACCGCTACCCTAAAAAGCTCTAAATAGTGATTGAAATCAAACACTGTAAGGTTCACCCAGCCTAAATCTACACCAAAAAGGTAAAATAAGAGTCAGTATTGTCCAATTGTTCTTAGTAGTATCATAGGTTGACCGAGCAAAGTAGAAAATAAAACATACAAAATACACATGAAAGGTTACAAATAGAGTGAGTACAGTCCAATTGTACTCAATAGGTATCATAGGACAAGCAAGCAAAGTAGAAAATTAAAATACAAGAAATACACACTAAGGGCACGTCACCTAATCAGAAAATATCCCACAGTGGTAGCCCATACAGTTTGTACTACAGTTATATAATATCCACATATAACATAGAAAACTCCAGAAGGGAATACAAGTATACATTTATACCATATATAAGCAAAGAAAAATAGATAACTTACTTGGGAACATTAAGTACAAGTAAGGAAAGATAGAATAATGGATAGGTAACAAGTCAACAGAATATACAATCACATCAAGCATAATAAAGTAAATTTAATAAGAATAATGATGAAGATATGATGATGATGATGGAATGCATGAGTTTGTCGTACAACCTCTAAAACCATTACACAACTTATGAGACCATCACACAGTATCTGTATATGCCTGTGGAACTAAAGCTACAAATGTAGGACCCATGTAGGGTTCATCAACCTATATAAAATTGACATATATCTATATTTCCTTAACATGACATGACCCTGGACCTTGTCTTAATGGATATCCCTTGTCCAACCAGGATTGATTACCACCCTTATTACCCAACCCAACCACCTATATCTAGCCTTAGATGGCCTGAATTTTAAATATATAACAAGGTAGCATTATTGTTCCCATTAAGACTCTGGGATAGGATAACAATCATAACCAACCCAACTGAGTCCAATCGTACCACACTAATCTGTCAAATATACCAAACCCAACCATAGGCCATAAACCAAGCCATAACTAAGGAGAATACCAAAATATAATGTGAAAATCAATCCTAAAATGTAATATAATGGAATGTTGAAAAATTATGTCTGATGATGCCAGCCTCAATATCAATACCAATGCTAAGGCTAACACCCCAAATGATCCTACCCATACCAACACCTAGAAGTGCCATAAATCTTCTATCCAAAAGAGTAAACAAATCCGATTGGGACATGCCCCCAAGCATGGCCATTATCAATATCCAAAATAAAAAAAATGCCTAAATAAATACATAACATAAATGATGCCTTTGAAAATAATTGAAGCTTACCACTTCTGTCTAAATGCTGATACTGAATCTGCATGCTAAACAAGAGGAGTAGAATGGCCGATTCCTTCATTACATTGGTATACATCCCCCAGTACACTAGGTTAGCGAGTGACCACTTACATAAATCTCATGATAAGGTTACAATAATTCCAGTTATAAATCCAAGTGAAACCATCCATAATGCATACAACCATACATATATAAGTGTCAAGAAAGGGAACTGGGTTTAGCAAGCATTTAAAACCTTCATAACTGGGTTTTGTAGCTTTGTCATCCTAACCACCCATGGGCCATATGGGTTCAACTCCCCTTGTTGAAATGGCCCCAATGCGTGTTTCCGCACGACTAGGGAATATCCCATGGGATGACTAGTAAATCCCTCAATATAAAATATAACACATGCGCATGGTCATCAAGACCCCTCATATTGGCAAATATGAGTTTTTGATTTTTCTTCCCTCGGGACTGCCACCTTCCACGGATTAGATACACTCCCTGCTATTAAAGCTTAATTAAAACCATGTCCAAATAATCCATTTACCATTTATTAACCAAGGCCAATATTAGAGGTATCGTCACACCACCCCTTACTTACAAGTAATATCCATAGACAATCCATTTAGTTTAAGGGGAACTTAGGTGCCCTTCTAATTACCATAGTAATTCCACTTGGGAGACTTCTATGTTCTCCCCAACCATAGCTTTTTAGCCTTTATCATTTCACAAACCATTTAAACCATTCATAAAGTCTTTATCAAATTTAAAACACAAGAGTTCCATTAAAAGAAGTCAATGTAATGGAAATATCTTTATAAGTATTTTATCAAACACCTTGGGGGAATAATATAACCAAAAGAAATTCCAAATACCATTAAACTATTACCATTCAATCCACTAGTTCAAATCCACTATTGATCTATATAAAAGCATAAGTAAAACCATAGGAAACCATAACCAAGCATTCAATATCAATACCCCTAAATAATAGTTGGAAACCATAATCATTAACTAGTAAAACCCTGAAATAAATCATATAAATCATGCCTTTAGTTGAAATGAGAATGAGGTAAGAGAAGCATGCCTTAAGTTTAGAGCATTAGTATTGGCTGGTAGATGAGGTAAGAAAAATGAAAAAAATTGTCCATAGGATGGATACATGGGATGTTAGGCAATTTGAGGTGGTAATAATGGTAGAGTTGGTACACCTCTGTATAAGGGAGGCATTTAATTTGATGAGAAGGCGCATTATTATGCCTTTTATGAAAATCTGAGGTTGGGGCATTAGATGCAGTAATGACATGTACCATTCTTATTTTTGTCTAGATGGCTTTAGGTTTATTTGATCTAGATTCTACTTTTTCATTTATGTCTACTATATTTTCTTTTGGGTTGAATATGGTCTGTGATACACTTGATGAACCTATTCATATGTCTACTTTATTTCATGATTTTGTAATCCTAACCCAGGTTTATTATGCTAGCTCAGTAGTATTTGTGGTTTCTAGACTTGAGCTAACATGGTAATATTGTATAAGCTAGACTTTGATATTATCATGGGTATGGCTTGATTTTCTCCTCTTCATGCCATTTTAGATTGTAATGCCAAGACTTCAACTTTTTCTATGCCATGAATGGATAGGATCGTGTGGTAGGTTGATACCAAAACTATTCCTATGAAGCTCATTTTCTTTATTTGTTCTAATAAGTTAGTAGGTAAAGAGTGTTCGGCCCTCTTAGATTATCTTCAGGAAATTGTTATTAAAGCACTATCTCTGAATTCTGTTCTTATGGTGTGTGAGTTTTAGGAAGTTCTCCCTATTGATTTGTCTGATATGCCTCAAGATGAGATATTTATTACTATATTAATTTTGAGCTAGGCACTCACTCTATTTCTATTACCCCATATAGGATAGATCTAGCCTTGTTAAGAGGGCTGAAGGCTAAATTATAGGACTTGCCTAATAAAGGTTTTATTCATTGCAGTCTTTGAATGTGCATAGCTCCTTGATCATTGAATAAGGTTCCCATCCATAATAAGTACCCATTAACTAAGATAGATTACTTGTTTGATGAATTGTTGGGTGCTTTGATTTTCTCTAAGATAGATCTAATGTCATGGTATAATAAATTAAAAATCCATCTTGAGGATATTCCTAAGATGACTTTATTGGACTAGTTATGGGAACTCTAAATATTTTGTGATGTCTTTTGGGTTGACTAATGCACCAACAACCTTTATGTGTTAGTTGAATAGTATTTTTAGATGCTTCTTGTATTCTTTTATTATAGTGTTTCTGCATGATATCTTAGTGTACTCTAATAATAAGAAAGAGCATGCATGGTATTTAAATATTATGTAGGAGGTTTTGAAGAAGAAGATGCTTTATACTAAGTTCTCCAAGGGTGAATTTTAAATGTTATCTATGTCCTTTTAAGGTTTTTTTTTTGAGAAAAGAGTGATGGTAGATCCTCAATAGATCGAGGAGGTTAAAATTTTGGCTAGGCCCACTTTAGTGAAAAAAGTTTGTAGTTCTATTGGTTTGTTTAGTTATTGTCATTGGTATTTAAGTGATTTACTTGTATTTTTACTCACTTGAAGAGATTGACTCAAAAGAATATTCCTTTTATTTGGTCTAACAAATATGAAGAGAGCCTCCAAAAGCTCAAGTCCCTTTTGACCTTGACTCGTATTTTTGCCATTCTTAGTAAAGGTAAAGATTTTGTAGTATTTTATGATGCTTCATATTTTGGCTTCGCCGATGTGCTGATGTAGGATAAAAATGTGATTGCCTATGCTTCTAGGCAATTGAAAGTTCAAAAAAAACTATCCCACTAATGACTTAGAAAAAACAGTTGGGCTCTTACACATAAGATATGGAGATAATATTTAGATTGTGTAAGTGTGAGTTTTTCAAGACATATATATACATAAAAACTTATGAATTTTAAATAGTAGGGATGGATAGAGCTATTATAACATTATGATGTTACTATATATTATCATTTGGAAAAGTCTTTCATGGTGGCTGATGTATTAAGTAGGAAATCTATAATCATAGGGAGTTTGGCTTATTTGAAATTACAAAAGAGTCCATAGCTAGGGAGATTCAAACTCTAGCAAAGAAATATTGCATGTTAAAGGAGGAGTGTTGTCTAGAGTTGAAACAAGGTCAACATTCCTTAATCAAGTCAAGGATAGAAAGTTTGAAGATGTAAAGCTGAATAAACTTTGAAATAAGGTAATTTGTAGTAAATCTCTAGAGGCTACTCTTGATGCTAGAGTTGTTTTAAGAGTAAAAAGGCATGTATGTATGCTTTATATTGTTGATTTAATTCCTATCCAACAAGGAAAAGCTCATGGCTCAAGGTATTCGAGATATCCTAGTGCTACAAAGATGTACCATAATTTGAGACAACTTTACTTGTGGCCACAACTGAAGAGAGACATAGTAGATTATGTAACAATGTGTCAGACTTTGTAGAAGGTAAAGTATGAACATCAAAAACCTGCATGTCTATTTCAGTGAATGTCTATTCCTATGTGGAAAAAGGACAAAATTTCCATGGAATTTATGGTTGGTCTTTCTATGACCTTAGGAAAATAAGATTTAATTAGGGTTATTTTTAATAGTCTAACAAAGTTTACATATTTTGTTCCAGTTAAGGTGGGGTATAATATAGATAAGTTAGCTGAGATCTATGTTAATGATGTCTTATATTTTCATGGAGTTTCAGTCTCTATTATATCTGATAGAGGTATATAGTTTATCTATAAATTTTTCAATCAGTTGCAGAGGAGATGGGAACTAAGTTTGATCTTAGTACAAACTTTTATCCTCGGAACATTGGGAAATCTTAGAGGACTATTTAGGTACTAGAAAATATGCAATGGGAATGTATGGCTAATGTTAGGGGTCATTATGATCAGTTCCTATAGTTGTATAAATCCTTGTACAAGATAGTTATACCTCAAGTATAGATATTGCCTTATTTGAGGTTTTATATAATAAAACATATAGATCTCTCATTAGCTGGTTTGAGGTGGTTGTTTTGAATCCTTTAGGCATATTTTTAAAGGAAGTCTAAAGAGAAAGTAAGATTTGTCCAAGGGAAGTGATTAAAAACTCAAAGTCAATAAAAAGAGTATGCAGATTAGAAAGTGACAGACATATTTTTAAGAACAGTGAGCATATACGGCTTAAGGTTTCATCTATAAAGGGAATGATATAGTTTGGGAAATCAGATCAAGCTTAGCCCCAAGTACATTGTTTGGTGTAAGCATGCTTAGCTTGATGCATTCTAGAAAGGGCTTCCATTTATTTGTAATAGCTTGGATCCTAGAGGATGATATTCAGTGACAAATATACAAGGCCTTAGGTGATCATGATGCCTTTTTGGGAAATCAAGAATGACCCTTGTGGGTTGTTTCCTTAATATCTATTTTTGGGTTGTTTTTGTAATAGGCTATTTGTGTAAAGGTAAGAACTATAAATAGTTGCCTTAGATATTTTCTTTACTTAGACTTTGATGATTTGAGAAGAATATTACTCTTGTGCGTATTAGGGCAAAAACCCTTAGTATAGATTAGGAATAACTATAGTTTAGATTGGATGATTAGTTGGGTTCAATCCATTGTTGATCCAAAACTACTTGTCATCTGATTTAATATGAGGTCACTTGTTTGTGGATTCAAATGAAGTTTCTCTTTTCTATTGAAATCCTTAATCTTCTCCTTTGGATTAATGTTGTTCAATTGAGCCTTTTTTTCTTCTACTTCTCAAATCTATTTTCTTCTAATTCTCATCTTAATTTTTTATCTATATTTCTTTGATTTTGTTGAATGTTATGCTTTTTATATCAATTTTTATTCACTTTATTGATATCATTTTCTTCTTGGTATTAGATATCAGTTAAAGAGTTGTTCCAATAACTCTTAATCCTAGGTTCATAAGTGAAAGTTGCATCATAAATATTTTTGGTTAAAATATTTGAAAAATCAAACAATAGTTCCATTCATGTTTTGTTTGAGTTTCCAACACTAGTTTCGTGTTTCTCTAGTGTTTAAGGATCTAGATTTAAAATTTAGGTTGATTCGTAGGTATCTCAATATTTCATCATTATTGAGCTTGAAAATATTAAAAAAGGTGAAGTGGGTTTGTTATGTGAGGCTAAATTCAAGCTTGAAAGGCGTAACGACCTAAATTTTGATGAAATATATGAAATATGTGTTTTTGGGTGATTTGATCATTTTACCTCTCATCATGGTTGTATTGTTGTATTTCTAGGGTAAGGGGATTATTTGGCATAGTTCCTAGTGCATTTTACCATGATTTATGTGATATTGTGATTTTTGGAGGCTTTAAGAGCCTTATAGTTAACTTTAGTCAACATCTTTTGATCTGTGCGATGGATAGCAAAATAGAGTGTGCCAATAGATCCGGAATAACATAGTCGGTGTGGTTATATGAATTTTAAATCTCATTTTGACCCTCAGTTCAAAAAGTTGTATTTTGGATTTTGGGGGCTAACTTGTAAAAAAAAATTCTTTCGAATATCTTATATCAACATTGAGTCTAGAGCATCAAACTTGACAGGGTATCACAGTTTATTTGCATTCACGGGATTCCAGTTGAATGGCCAAGGGATAGAGGAGACTTGGAATACACTAAATTCCCAGTTGGTGCACCCGCAATCACGATGATCTTGTCACAATTATGATTGGGCCATGCAGACAGATGACGTGGTCGCAATACTTGTCTGCGATTGCAGTACCCTTGATAGTCTAGGAACCGCGATTATGACTCCTATTCCACGATCACGACGCCTGGACTTATAATACCTCATTTTTGCCATTTTTCTCCATTTTTGAGATTTTGAGCTTAGGGTTTTTTGATTTTGAGAAACTTTATCCATTTATATAAGCTTGGGTATGCTCCATAATGCTCATTTCAATTATTTTCATAAATCTGTATCATCTAATTGTTATTTTAAACTTGAATGAAGTATGAAATTCAGAGAGTTTTGCCCGTAAGGTCTAAATATTGTAATTCTTGAATCCAAACCCCAATTTCAAATCTTTTTCACTTGGATAAGTTTCTAATCTCATAGTTATTAGTTTTCCATTAATTTCATCTTAAAAATAACTTTGATTCTTGATTTTAAAATGAATTTTGGGGATTTTACCCAATAAAGTTTTGTAATACCCCGGGAAAATTTTCATTGAAATTTTGTGTGTAAATATGTTAGGTTCTATCTTCTAGAATGAACTATAAATTTTCTGTGCAAATTGTCTTAGATTATGACCCATCATTGTGTAGAGTATCAAATAATCTTTCCAATGATATGTGGATCATCCAAAACAGAAACCCGAGCGATGAGTTATGAACATTCCGATCGAACCATGAATAATAGTGAACAGTAAAACGTGCAGGAAAAAGTACTGAGGCCTGGCGTATTTTTGCTCCAACTTTAAATGATCATAACTCCTTGTACATAATGATCTAGTTGATCTACTATATATCAACGGCAGCGAGTCCTCTTTCCAATGAAATTGGTTTCATCCAATTTGTCTATCGGAGCAAAAAGTTATGGTTGATCTACTTCAGCCTATCAAAAGTGAATTTTTGGATCAACTTCAAATGATCATAACTCCTCGAAACCAATGATCTAGGTGAGATACTATATATAAACGGAAAGATATGGGAGTCCTCTTTCTATTGAAATTGGTTTAATCCAATTTGAATATCGGAGTAAAACGTTATGGTTGATCTACTTTAGACTATAAAAACAGTCCACCAAAGGACAGATTCGAGAACTTTTTTGATTTTTGGGGGTGTTTTGGTCATTCCCCCTCACCTAAAATCCATCCAAACCCTATATTAAAGCTTATTAGAAGCATTATATGTTATATTTCATCAAACTCCCTCAAAAAGAAAACCCTAAGCTCCTATATCCAACTTCAAGAACCTCCAAAGTTCACCATTAATTCTGCTAATTT
This sequence comes from Capsicum annuum, assembly GCF_002878395.1. Classification (NCBI taxonomy): domain Eukaryota; kingdom Viridiplantae; phylum Streptophyta; class Magnoliopsida; order Solanales; family Solanaceae; genus Capsicum; species Capsicum annuum. The sequence continues at coordinate 88,913,973 of NC_061114.1, read as the reverse complement.
ATTCAAGATTTCAAGTTCCAAGTTCAAGAACTCCAAGAACCATCATTCAAAGGCATGATTAATATCTCAAAAACGAGTATCGATCTAAAGTTTATCATTAAAGGTATGTAGGATTTTTCAATAAGAACTCTCTTTTGTTCATGTGCCCAAAAGTACTTTTCTTTGCAAAGGCATCATTTTATTTGATTTTTTATGAATTTGAAGCATGAACCCATATCGTATGATGATTATTATGAGATCTTAATGTTTATGATTTTGAAAGATGAATTTACATGTGTGGAGATATAAAGAATGAATCTTGAACGATATTTATCATGATTTTGATATTTAGGTCGTGAATCCCCATTAGAAATTGTGTTTTTTTGAGAAAGTGTGTTATAAACATGTTGATGTTGAATATTTGAGATATTTTGAATGATTTGACCTTTTGGTCTTAATGGAGTTGTTTTGAACTCGAGTGTGAAAGAAATCCACAACGTGGTTGATTTCGATAGATAGGAAGCATGATGGCTACCGATGGATATTTATATATTATTGAAATTATTTTATTTTGGATTGTCTTTGAAATGGTCTGATGTAAGTCCAGGAGAAATCTTTAGCACAGAGTGGGAGGTATAAAGCGACCTTACTTTCCTAGAACTACGTGCCCCCGTAGGAGTGAGGCTGAGGCTAATTTATATAGTGATCACTAGTTTGTGTGGATTTGATATTGATACTCCTACTCCAATGGCAAGGATAGGATGGCTCTCCCCAACGTGGGTTGTACGTTGGAATCTATGTCGCTCACATGGTTTATGTTGGTTATAGGATCTCCCGGTGCGTATGTCTTTCCTTATGTCTATGGTGAATGGTGAAGTGATTTGAAAGTGGAAGTATGAAAGTTATTCTTTTGAAAGATTTATATCATATTTACATTATGAGAATTGATATTCTTGATGAACTAAAAGTGATTGACAAATTTTATGATGACTTCAATGTGATATTGCACTTATTTCATCCTCTCATGATTATGATGATTTTCTTCGGGCTATATGAGTCTTTCATACATCCTGCATATTTTTTATAAATATTTATGATGATGATGTTTATAAAACTGCATACACCCCTATATACTCAGTTTCTTTCCATGGTATTGACCCACATCTTCGAATGTGGGCTGCATTTTCTTGCAATGTAGGTTTAGGTGCTCAATTCTAGGTTCGGCAGTAATTCTTCGGGCATGCTATTCTACATCCTCTGTTGTGGTGAATCCTCATGTTCTTAGGATGTGATGTCTGATATTAGTTTCACATAATTGCTTACATTTGATAACTGAGTATGAGTCAGTTGGGGCATGTCTCAGTTACTCACTGATTTTATTGATTTTCTTAGAGGCTTGTCAGACTAGTATAGATGTTGGGAGTTGACGAATAAGTCATATTTTGTTATCTTTCTAAAATTCTTTTATTCTTGAATTATGATTACTCTGTTGATATTTGAGGGTTATTTATGGAAACCTCACTGATTTGTGTTGAACTGGATGAAAATGGCTCAAAGCGTTAGCTTGGGGCTACTCGTAGCCTCAAGCACCATGTGACGCCCTGGGACCCATTTTCCGAGGCATTACAAACTTGATATCAGAGCCTAAGATTTTAAGGTGTCCTAGGGAGTCTGACAAGCTGCGTTAAGTAAAGTCTTGATTATTGATGTGTAGCGCACCACATCTATGAGCAAGAGGCTACAAGACATTTTAGGAAAAAGGGTGATTCTTTCTTTCAGAAGTCTATCGTGCTTAAAGTGTCTCTCGCTGCTATTAATTTGTGCTCTTCTCTTTTAGAAATATGCCTCCACGTCGAGCGAGAAGAAATAATGATGGTCAGCAACCTCAACTTGTTGACCTATTAAATGAAAACGTGTCTCATTAAAAGACCTTGCTTAGGACTGGGTTATTACTTGGAGG